>NC_091226.1:21044737-21069902 GCF_040958095.1 Procambarus clarkii | reverse complement strand
ACCACAACACCTCAGACTACCACAACACACAGACTACCACACACACACAGACTACCACAACACATCAGACTACCACACACCCAGACTACCACAATCAACAGAACTACCCACAACACCTCAGACTACCACAACACACAGATCTACCACAATCCATACACAGACTAACCAAATCCCTCAGACATACCACAACACACAGACCTACCACAACACACAAGACTACCAACAACACACAGACTACCTACAACGACACAAGACATACTACAACACACAGACTACCAACAACACACGACTACCACACAAACAGACTACCACAAAAACACAACAGACTACCACAAAACACAGACTACCACAACACACAGACTACCACAAACCACAGACTACCACAACCCTCAGACTACCACAGAACACAGACTACCACAACACACAGACTACCACAACAACACAAGACTACCACAACACACAGACTACCACAACACACAGACTACCACAACACACCAGACTACCACAACCACACAGGACTACCACAACACACAGGACTACCACACACCCAGAATACCACACACACAGACTACCACAACACCCAGACTACCACAACCCTCAGACTACCACAACAGACAGACTACTACAACCCTCAGACTACCACAACACACATCCAACTACCACAACACACAGACTACCACAACCCTCAGACTACCACAACACACAGACTACCACAACACACAGACTACCACACCACAACAACACAACACACAAGACTACCACAACACACAGACTACCACAAAACACAGACTACCACAACACACAGACTACCACAACATACAGACTACCACAACTCTCAGACTACCACAACACACAGATTACCACAACACTAAGACTACCACAACCCTCAGACTACTACAACACACACACAACCACAACACACAGACTAACACAACACACAGACTACCACAACACACAGACTACCACAACCCTCACACTACCACAACCCTCAGACTACCACAACACACAGACTACCACAACACACAGACTACCACAGCACACAGACTACCACAACACACAGACTACCACAACACACAGACTACCACAACACACAGACTACCACAGCACACAGACTACCACAACACACAGACTACCACAACACACACACTACCACAACACTCAGACTACCACAACACACAGACTACCTCAACACACAGACTACCACAACACTCAGACTACCACAACACACAGACTACCACAACACTCAGACTACCACAACCCTCAGACTACCACAACACACAGACTACCACAACTCTCAGACTACCACAGCACACAGACTACCCCAACACACAGACTACCACAGCACACAGACTACCACAACACACAGACTACCACAACACACAGACTACCACAACACACAGACTACCACAGCACACAGACTACCACAACACACAGACTACCACAACACACACACTACCACAACACTCAGACTACCACAACACACAGACTACCTCAACACACAGACTACCACAACACTCAGACTACCACAACACACAGACTACCACAACACTCAGACTACCACAACCCTCAGACTACCACAACACACAGACTACCACAACTCTCAGACTACCACAACACACAGATTACCACAACACTAAGACTACCACAACCCTCAGACTACTACAACACACACACAACCACAACACACAGACTAACACAACACACAGACTACCACAACACACAGACTACCACAACCCTCACACTACCACAACCCTCAGACTACCACAACACACAGACTACCACAACACACAGACTACCACAGCACACAGACTACCACAACACACAGACTACCACAACACACAGACTACCACAACACACAGACTACCACAGCACACAGACTACCACAACACACAGACTACCACAACACACACACTACCACAACACTCAGACTACCACAACACACAGACTACCACAACACACAGACTACCACAACACTCAGACTACCACAACACACAGACTACCACAACACTCAGACTACCACAACCCTCAGACTACCACAACACACAGACTACCACAACTCTCAGACTACTACAACACACAGACTACCACAACTCTCAGACTACTACAACACACAGACTACCACAACACTCAGACTACCACAACCCTCAGACTACCACAACACACAGACTACCACAACACACAGACTACCACAACACTCAGACTACCACAACACACAGACTACCACAACACTCAGACTACCACAACCCTCAGACTACCACAACACACAGACTACCACAACTCTCAGACTACTACAACACACAGACTACCACAACTCTCAGACTACTACAACACACAGACTACCACAACACTCAGACTACCACAACCCTCAGACTACCACAACACACAGACTACCACAACTCTCAGACTACCACAACACACAGACTACCACAACACTCAGACCACCACAACACACAGACTACCACAACACACAGACTACCACAACCCTCAGACTACCACAACCCTCAGACTACCACAACACACAGACTACCACAACACACAGACTACCACAACACTCAGACTACCACAACACACAGACTACCACAACACACAGACTACCACAACCCTCAGACTACCACAACACTCAGACTACTACAACACACAGACTACCACAACACTCAGACTACCACAACACTCAGACTACCACAACCCTCAGACTACCACAACCCTCAGACTACCACAACACACAGACTACCACAACCCTCAGACTACCACAGCACACAGACTACCACAACCCTCAGACTACCACAACACACAGACTACCACAACACACAGACTACCACAACACACAGACTACTACAACACACAGACTACCACAACACACAGACTACCACAACACACAGACTACCACAACACACACACTACCACAACACACACACTACCACAACACACAGACTACCACAACCCTCAGACTACCACAACACACAGACTACCACAACCCTCAGACTACCACAACACTCAGACTACCACAACCCTCAGACTACCACAACACACAGACTACCACAACACAGAGACTACCACAACACACAGACTACCACAACCCTCAGACTACCACAACACACAGACTACCACAACCCTCAGACTACCACAACACACAGACTACCACAACACTCAGACTACCACAACACTCAGACTACCACAACACACAGACTACCACAACACACAGACTACCACAACACACAGACTACCACAACACACAGACTAACACAATACACAGACTACCACAACACACAGACTACCACAACCCTCAGACTACCACAACACACAGACTACCACAACACCCAGACTACCACAACACACAGACTACCACAACACACAGACTACCACAACACACAGACTACCACAACACACAGACTACCACAACCCTCAGACTACCACAACACACAGACTATCACAACACACAGACTACCACAACACACAGACTACCACAACACACAGACTACCACAACCCTCAGACTACCACAACACACAGACTAACACAACCCTCAGACTACCACAACACACAGACTACCACAACACACAGACTACCACAACACACAGACTACCACAACACACAGACTACCACAACACACAGACTACCACAACCCTCAGACTACCACAACACCCAGACTACCACAACACACAGACTACCACAACACCCAGACTACCACAACACACAGACTACCACAACACCCAGACTACCACAACCCTCAGACTACCACATCCCTCAGACTACCACAACACACAGACTACCACAACACACAGACTACCACAACACACAGACTACTACAACACACAGACTACTACAACACACAGACTACCACAACACACAGACTACCACAACACACAGACTACCACAACACACAAACTACCACAACACAGACTACCACAAAACACAGACTACCACAACACCCAGACTACCACAACACACAGACTACCACAACACACAGACTACCACAACACACAGACTACCACAACACAAAAACTACCACAACACACAGACTAACACAACACACAGACTACCACAACACCCAGACTACCACAACACACAGACTACCACAACACCCAGACTACCACAACCCTCAGACTACCACAACCCTCAGACTACCACAACACACACACTACCACAACACTCAGACTACCACAACACACAGACTACCACAACACACAGACTAACACAACACACAGACTACCACAACACACAGACTACCACAACACACAGACTACCACAACCCTCAGACTACCACAACACACAGACTATCACAACACACAGACTACCACAACACACAGTCTACCACAACACACAGACTACCACAACCCTCAGACTACCACAACACACAGACTACCACAACACACAGACTACCACAACACACAGACTACCACAACACACAGACTACCACAACACCCAGACTACCACAACACACAGACTACCACAACACACAGACTACCACAACACACAGACTACCACAACACAAAGACTACCACAACACACAGACTACCACAACACACAGACTACCACAACACCCAGACTACCACAACACACAGACTACCACAACACCCAGACTACCACAACCCTCAGACTACCACAACCCTCAGACTACCACAACACACACACTACCAAAACACTCAGACTACCACAACACACAGACTACCACAACACACAGACTAACACAACACACAGACTACCACAACACACAGACTACCACAACACACAGACTACCACAACCCTCAGACTACCACAACACTCAGACTACTACAACACACAGACTACCACAACACTCAGACTACCACAACACTCAGACTACCACAACCCTCTGACTACCACAACCCTCAGACTACCACAACACACAGACTACCACAACCCTCAGACTACCACAGCACACAGACTACCACAACCCTCAGACTACCACAACACACAGACTACCACAACACACAGACTACCACAACACACAGACTACCACAACACACAGACTACCACAACACACAGACTACCACAACACACAGACTACCACAACACACACACTACCACAACACACACACTACCACAACACACAGACTACCACAACCCTCAGACTACCACAACACACAGACTACCACAACCCTCAGACTACCACAACACTCAGACTACCACAACCCTCAGACTACCACAACACACAGACTACCACAACACAGAGACTACCACAACACACAGACTACCACAACCCTCAGACTACCACAACACACAGACTACCACAACCCTCAGACTACCACAACACACAGACTACCACAACACTCAGACTACCACAACACTCAGACTACCACAACACACAGACTACCACAACCCTCAGACTACCACAACACACAGACTACCACAACACACAGACTAACACAATACACAGACTACCACAACACACAGACTACCACAACCCTCAGACTACCACAACACACAGACTACCACAACACTCAGACTACCACAACACACAGACTACCACAACACACAGACTACCACAACACACAGACTACCACAACACACAGACTACCACAACCCTCAGACTACCACAACACACAGACTACCACAACACACAGACTACCACAACACACAGACTACCACAACACACAGACTACCACAACCCTCAGACTACCACAACACACAGACTACCACAACCCTCAGACTACCACAACACACAGACTACCACAACACACAGACTACCACAACACACAGACTACCACAACACACAGACTACCACAACACACAGACTACCACAACCCTCAGACTACCACAACACCCAGACTACCACAACACACAGACTACCACAACACCCAGACTACCACAACACACAGACTACCACAACACCCAGACTACCACAACCCTCAGACTACCACAACACTCAGACTACCACAACACACAGACTACCACAACACACAGACTACCACAACACACAGACTACCTACAACACACAGACTACCACAACACACAGACTACCACAACACACAGACTACCACAACACACAGACTACCACAACACACAGACTACCACAACACACAGACTACCACAACACACAGACTACCACAACACCCAGACTACCACAACACACAGACTACCACAACACACAGACTACCACAACACACAGACTACCACAACACACAGACTACCACAACACACAGACTACCACAACACTACAGACTACCACAACACCCAGACTACCACAACACACAGACTACCACAACACCCAGACTACCACAACCCTCAGACTACCACAACCCTCAGACTACCACAACACACACACTACCACAACACTCAGACTACCACAACACACAGACTACCACAACACACAGACTACCACAACACACAGACTACCACAACACACAGACTACCACAACACACAGACTACCACAACACCTCAGACTACCACAACACACAGACTATCACAACACACAGACTACCACAACACACAGTACTACCACAACACACAGACTACCACAACACTCAGACTACCACAACACACAGACTACCACAACCCTCAGACTACCACAACACACAGACTACCACAACACACAGACTACCACAACACTCAGACTACCACAACACACAGACTACCACAACACACAGACTACCACAACACACAGACTACCACAACACACAGACTACCACAACACACAGACTACCACAACCCTCAGACTACCACAACACCCAGACTACCACAACATCACAGACTACCACAACACCCAGACTACCACAACACACAGACTACCACAACACCCAGACTACCACAACCCTCAGACTACCACAACCCTCAGACTACCACAACACACAGACTACCACAACACACAGACTACCACAACACACAGACTACCACAACACACAGACTACCACAACCCTCAGACTACCACAACACACAGACTACCACAACCCTCAGACTACCACAACCCTCAGACTACCACAACACACAGACTACCACAACACACAGACTACCACAACACACAGACTACCACAACACACAGACTACCACAACCCTCAGACTACCACAACACACAGACTACCACAACACACAGACTACCACAACACACAGACTACCACAACACACAGACTACCACAACACACAGACTACCACAACACACAGACTACCACAACCCTCAGACTACCACAACACACAGACTACCACAACACACAGACTACCACAACACCCAGACTACCACAACACACAGACTACCACAACACCCAGACTACCACAACCCTCAGACTACCACAACACACAGACTACTACAACCCTCAGACTACCACAACACACAGACTACCACAACACACAGACTACCACAACCCTCAGACTACCACAACACACAGACTACCACAACACACAGACTACCACAACACACACACAACCACAACACACAGACTACCACAACACACAGACTACCACAACACACAGACTACCACAACACACAGACTACCACAACACACAGACTACCACAACTCTCAGACTACCACAACACACAGATTACCACAACACTAAGACTACCACAACCCTCAGACTACTACAACACACACACAACCACAACACACAGACTAACACAAAACACAGACTACCACAACACACAGACTACCACAACCCTCACACTACCACAACCCTCAGACTACCACAACACACAGACTACCACAACACACAGACTACCACAGCACACAGACTACCACAACACACAGACTACCACAACACACAGACTACCACAACACACAGACTACCACAGCACACAGACTACCACAACACACAGACTACCACAACACACACACTACCACAACACTCAGACTACCACAACACACAGACTACCTACAACACACAGACTACCACAACACTCAGACTACCACAACACACAGACTACCACAACACTCAGACTACCACAACCCTCAGACTACCACAACACACAGACTACCACAACACTCAGACTACCACAGCACACAGACTACCACAACACACAGACTACCACAACACACAGACTACCACAACACACAGACTACCACAACACACAGACTACCACAACACACAGACTACCACAGCACACAGACTACCACAACACACAGACTACCACAACACACAGACTACCACAACACTCAGACTACCACAACACACAGACTACCACAACACACAGACTACCACAACACTCAGACTACCACAACACACAGACTACCACAACACTCAGACTACCACAACCCTCAGACTACCACAACACACAGACTACCACAACCTCAGACTACCACAACACACAGACTTACCACAACACTAAGACTACCACAACCCTCAGACTACTACAACACACACACATAACCACAACACACAGACTAACACAACACACAGACTACCACAACACACAGACTACCACAACCCTCAGACTACCACAACCCTCAGACTACCACAACACACAGACTACCACAACACACAGACTACCACAACACACAGACTACCACAACACACAGACTACCACAACACACAGACTACCACAACACACAGACTACCACAACACACAGACTACCACAACACACAGACTACCACAACACACACACTACCACAACACTCAGACTACCACAACACACAGACTACCACAACACACAGACTACCACAACACTCAGACTACCACAACACACAGACTACCACAACACTCAGACTACCACAACCCTCAGACTACCACAACACACAGACTACCACAACTCTCAGACTACTACAACACACAGACTACCACAACTCTCAGACTACTACAACACACAGACTACCACAACACTCAGACTACCACAACCCTCAGACTACCACAACACACAGACTACCACAACTCTCAGACTACCACAACACACAGACTACCACAACACTCAGACCACCACAACACACAGACTACCACAACACACAGACTACCACAACCCTCAGACTACCACAACCCTCAGACTACCACAACACACAGACTACCACAACACACAGACTACCACAACACTCAGACTACCACAACACACAGACTACCACAACACACAGACTACCACAACCCTCAGACTACCACAACACTCAGACTACCACAACCCTCAGACTACCACAACACACAGACTACCACAACACACAGACTACCACAACACACAGACTACCACAACACACAGACTACTACAACACACAGACTACCACAACACACAGACAACCACAACACACAGACTACCACAACACACACACAACCACAACACACAGACTACCACAACCCTCAGACTACCACAACACACAGACTACCACAACCCTCAGACTACCACAACACTCAGACTACCACAACCCTCAGACTACCACAACACACAGACTACCACAACACAGAGACTACCACAACACACAGACTACCACAACCCTCAGACTACCACAACACACAGACTACCACAACCCTCAGACTACCACAACACACAGACTACCACAACACTCAGACTACCACAACACTCAGACTACCACAACCCTCAGACTACCACAACACACAGACTACCACAACCCTCAGACTACCACAACACACAGACTACCACAACACACAGACTAACACAATACACAGACTACCACAACACACAGACTACCACAACCCTCAGACTACCACAACACACAGACTACCACAACACCCAGACTACCACAACACACAGACTACCACAACACACAGACTACCACAACCCTCAGACTACCACAACACACAGACTATCACAACACACAGACTACCACAACACACAGACTACCACAACACACAGACTACCACAACCCTCAGACTACCACAACACACAGACTACCACAACACACAGACTACCCCAACCCTCAGACTACCACAACACCCAGACTACCACAACACACAGACTACCACAACACCCAGACTACCACAACACACAGACTACCACAACACCCAGACTACCACAACACACAGACTACCACAACACACAGACTACTACAACACACAGACTACCACTACACACAGACTACCACAACACACAGACTACCACAACACACAGACTACCACAACACACACACTATCACAACACACAGACTACCACAACCCTCAGACTACCACAACACACAGACTACCACAACACTCAGACTACCACAACACTCAGACTACCACAACCCTCAGACTACCACAATACACAGACTACCACAACCCTCAGACTACCACAACACACAGACTACCACAACACACAGACTACCACAATACACAGACTACCACAACACACAGACTACCACAACCCTCAGACTACCACAACACACAGACTACCACAACACTCAGACTACCACAACACACAGACTACCACAACACACAGACTACCACAACCCTCAGACTACCACAACACACAGACTATCACAACACACAGACTACCACATCACACAGACTACCACAACACACAGACTACCACAACCCTCAGACTACCACAACACACAGACTACCACAACACACAGACTACCACAACCCTCAGACTACCACAACACCCAGACTACCACAACACACAGACTACCACAACACCCAGACTACCACAACACACAGACTACCACAACACCCAGACTACCACAACCCTCAGACTACCACAACCCTCAGACTACCACAACACCCAGACTACCACAACACACAGACTACCACAACACACAGACTACCACAACACACAGACTACCACAACACACAGACTACCACAACACCCAGACTACCACAACACCCAGACTACCACAACACACAGACTACCACAACACACAGACTACCACAACACACAGACTACCACAACACACAGACTACCACAACACACAGACTACCACAACACCCAGACTACCACAACACACAGACTACCACAACACACAGACTACCACAACACACAGACTACCACAACACACAGACTACCACAACACACAGACTACCACAACACACAGACTACCACAACACACAGACTACCACAACACACAGACTACCACAACACTCAGACTACCACAACACACAGACTACCACAACACACAGACTACCACAACACACAGACTACCACAACACACAGACTACCACAACACACAAACTACCACAACACACAGACTACCACAACACACAGACTACCACAACACCCAGACTACCACAACACACAGACTACCACAACACCCAGACTACCACAACCCTCAGACTACCACAACCCTCAGACTACCACAACACACACACTACCACAACACTCAGACTACCACAACACACAGACTACCACAACACACAGACTACCACAACACACAGACTACCACAACACACAGACTACCACAACACACAGACTACCACAACACACAGACTACCACAACCCTCAGACTACCACAACACTCAGACTACCACAACCCTCAGACTACCACAACACACAGACTACCACAACACACAGACTACCACAACACACAGACTACCACAACCCTCAGACTACCACAACACACAGACTACCACAACCCTCAGACTACCACAACACACAGACTACCACAACACTCAGACTACCACAACACTCAGACTACCACAACCCTCAGACTACCACAACACACAGACTACCACAACCCTCAGACTACCACAACACACAGACTACCACAACACACAGACTACACAATACACAGACTACCACAACACACAGACTACCACAACCCTCAGACTACCACAACACACAGACTACCACAACACACAGACTACCACAACACACAGACTACCACAACACACAGACTACCACAACCCTCAGACTACCACAACACACAGACTATCACAACACACAGACTACCACAACACACAGACTACCACAACACACAGACTACCACAACACACAGACTACCACAACACACAGACTACCACAACACACAGACTACCACAACACACAGACTACCACAACACTCAGACTACCACAACACACAGACTACCACAACACACAGACTACCACAACACCCAGACTACCACAACACACAGACTACCACAACACCCAGACTACCACAACCCTCAGACTACCACAACCCTCAGACTACCACAACACACAGACTACCACAACACACAGACTACCACAACACACAGACTACCACAACACACAGACTACCACAACACACAGACTACCACAACACAGACTACCACAACACACAGACTACCACAACACACAGACTACCACAACACACAGACTACCACAACACACAGACTACCACAACCCTCAGACTACCACAACACATCAGACTACCACAACACACAGACTACCACAACACACAGACTACCACAACACACAGACTACCACAACACACAGACTACCACAACACACAGACTACCACAACACAGACTACCACAACACACAGACTACCACAACACCCAGACTACCACAACACACAGACTACCACAACACACAGACTACCACAACACACAGACTACCACAACACACAGACTACCACAACACACAGACTACCACAACACACAGACTACCACAACACACAGACTACCACAACACTCAGACTACCACAACACACAGACTACCACAACACTCAGACTACCACAACCCTCAGACTACCACAACCCTCAGACTACCACAACACACAGACTACCACAACACTCAGACTACCACAACACACAGACTACCACAACACACAGACTACCACAACACTCAGACTACCACAACACACAGACTACCACAACACACAGACTACCACAACACACAGACTACCACAACCCTCAGACTACCACAACACT
This sequence comes from Procambarus clarkii, assembly GCF_040958095.1. Classification (NCBI taxonomy): domain Eukaryota; kingdom Metazoa; phylum Arthropoda; class Malacostraca; order Decapoda; family Cambaridae; genus Procambarus; species Procambarus clarkii. The sequence goes on along the minus strand of NC_091226.1, from coordinate 21,057,215 downwards.
CAGACTACCACAACCCTCAGACTACCACAACACACAGACTACCACAACACACAGACTACCACAACACACAGACTACCACAACCCTCAGACTACCACAACACACAGACAACCACAACCCTCAGTCTACCACAACACACAGACTACCACAACACTCAGACTACCACAACACTCAGACTACCACAACACTCAGACTACCACAACACACAGACTACCACAACCCTCAGACTACCACAACACCACAGACTACCACAACACACAGACTAACACATACATCAGACTACCACAACACACAGACTACCACAACCCTCAGACTACCACAACACACAGACTACCACAACACCCAGACTACCACAACACACAGACTACCACAACACACAGACTACCACAACACCAGACTACCACAACACACAGACTATCACAACACACAGACTACCACAACACCAGACTACCACAACACACAGACTACCACAACACACAGACTACCACAACACACAGACTACCACAACCCTCAGACTACCACAACACCAGACTACCACAACACACAGACTACCACAACACACAGACTACCACAACACCAGACTACACAACACACAGACTTACCACACAAACCCAGACTACCACAACACTCATACTACCACAACCCTCAACTACCACAACACACAGACTACCACAACACACAGACTACCCAACACACAGACTACCACAACACACAAGACTACCAAACACACAAACTACCACAACACACAGACTACCACAACACACAGACTACCACAACACCAGACTACCACACACACAGACTACCACAATCACCATACTACCACAACACACAGACTACCACAACACTACAGACTACCACAACCCTCAGACTACCACAACACACAGACTACCACAGCACACAGACTACCACAACCAACAGACTACCACAACACACAGACTACCACAACCCTCAGACTACCACAACACAGACTACCACAACACACAGACTACCACAACACACCAGACTACCACAACCACACCTCAGACTACCATCAACACACAGACTACCACAACACACAGACTACCACAACCACAGACTACCACAACACACAGACTACCACAACACACCTAGACTACCACAACACACAACTACCACAACACCCACACTACCACAACCCTCAGACTACCACAACACACAGACTACCACAACCCTCAGACTACCACAACACACAGACTACCACAACCCTCAGACTACCACAACACACACACTACCACAACCCTCAGACTACCACAACACACAGACTACCACAACCCTCAGACTACCACAACACACAGACTACCACAACACACACACTACCACAACACACAGACTACCACAACCCTCAGACTACCACAACACACAGACTACCACAACACACAGACTACCACAACCCTCAGACTACCACAACCCTCAGACTACCACAACACACAGACTACCACAACACACAGACTACCACAACACACAGACTACCACACACTACCACAACACAGACTACCACAACCCTCAGACTACCACAACACACAGACTACCACAACACACAGACTACCACAACACACAGCACTACCACAACACACAGACTACCACAACACACAGACTACCACAACACACAGACTACCACAACCCACAGACTACCACAACACACAGACTACCACAACCCTCAGACTACCACAACACACAGACTACCACAACACACAGACTACCACAACACACACTACCACAACCCACACACTACCACAACACACAGACTACCACAACCCTCAGACTACCACAACCCTCAGACTACCACAACACACAGACTTCCACAACACACAGGCTACCACAACACACAGACTACCACAACCCTCAAACTACCACAACCCTCAGACTACCACAACCCTCAGACTACCACAACACCCAGACTACCACAACACACAGACTACCACAACACCCAGACTACCACAACACACAGACTACCACAACACACACACTACCACAACACACAGACTACCACAACACCCAGACTACCACAACACACAGACTACCACAACACACAGACTACCACAACACTCAGACTACCACAATACACAGACTACCACAACCCTCAGACTACCACAACACACAGACTACCACAACCCTCAGACTACCACAATACACACACTACCACAACCCTCAGACTACCACAACACACAGGCTACCACAACCCTCAGACTACCACAACACACAGACTTCCACAACACACAGGCTACCACAACACACAGACTACCACAACCCTCAGACTACCACAACCCTCAGACTACCACAACCCTCAGACTACCACAACCCTCAGACTACCACAACACCCAGACTACCACAACACACAGACTACCACAACCCTCAGACTACCACAACCCTCAGACTACCACAACCCTCAGACTACCACAACACCCAGACTACCACAACACCCAGACTACCACAACACACACACTACCACAACACACAGACTACCACAACACACAGACTACCACAACACACAGACTACCACAACACACAGACTACCACAACACACAGACTACCACAACACCCAAACTACCACAACCCTCAGACTACCACAACACACACACTACCACAACCCTCAGACTACCACAACCCTCAGACTACCACAACACACAGACTACCACAACACACAGACTACCACAACACCCAAACTACCACAACCCTCAGACTACCACAACACACACACTACCACAACCCTCAGACTACCACAACCCTCAGACTACCACAACACACAGACTACCACAACACACACACTACCACAACACACACACTACCACAACACACAGACTACCACAACACACAGACTACCACAACACACAGACTACCACAACACTCAGACTCCCACAACCCTCAGACTACCACAACACACACACTACCACAACACCCAAACTACCACAACCCTCAGACTACCACAACACACACACTACCACAACCCTCAGACTACCACAACCCTCAGACTACCACAACACACAGACTACCACAACACACACACTACCACAACACACACACTACCACAACACACAGACTACCACAACACACACACTACCACAACACACACACTACCACAACACACAGACTACCACAACCCTCAGACTACCACAACACACACACTACCACAACACACACACTACCACAACACACACACTACCACAACACACAGACTACCACAACCCTCAGACTACCACAACACACACACTACCACAACACACACACTACCACAACACACACACTACCACAACACACACACTACCACAACACACACACTACCACAACACACAGACTACCACAACACACACACTACCACAACACACAGACTACCACAACCCTCAGACTACCACAACACAGACTACCACAACACACACACTACCACAACACACACACTACCACAACACACACACTACCACAACACACAGACTACCACAACCCTCAGACTACCACAACACACACACTACCACAACACACACACTACCACAACACACACACTACCACAACACACGCACTACCACAACACACACACTACCACAACACACAGACTACCACAACCCTCAGACTACCACAACCCTCAGACTACCACAACACACACACTACCACAACACACACACTACCACAACACACACACTACCACAACCCTCAGACTACCACAACACACACACTACCACAACACACACACTACCACAACACACACACTACCACAACACACACACTACCACAACACACAGACTACCACAACCCTCAGACTACCACAACACACAGACTACCACAACCCTCAGACTACCACAACTCACACTACAGGTAAAGGGTCTACCTCACACTGCCTTTGTCTCCCACCCTCATAACCTGAGGAAAAATGAGAAAGACTTCTGATCCAAACAATAGAGCAACAGTAAGGTTGAAAGTAGCGGGCTTCAGCGTGTGTATTACGACCATCATATCACAAAAAGAAACTCTGTAGAGGTAGGAATTAACTGTAATGTTATTTACTGCTCTTGACCTGTTATTTTATCTTAACTTTTTTTTTACATTTTTTATTTACATTTTATTGATGTAACTGTGGCAATATTGATGTAACTGTGGCAATATTGATGTAACTGTGGCAATATTGATGTAACTGTGGCAATATTGATGTAACTGTGGCAATATTGATGTAACTGTGGCAATATTGATGTAACTGTGGCAATATTGATGTAACTGTGGCAATATTGATGTAACTGTGGCAATATTGATGTAACTGTGGCAATATTGATGTAACTGTGGCAATATTGATGTAACTGTGGCAATATTGATGTAACTGTGGCAATATTGATGTAACTGTGGCAATATTGATGTAACTGTGGCAATATTGATGTAACTGTGGCAATATTGATGTAACTGTGGCAATATTGATGTAACTGTGGCAATATTGATGTAACTGTGGCAATATTGATGTAACTGTGGCAATATTGATGTAACTGTGGCAATATTGATGTAACTGTGGCAATATTGATGTAACTGTGGCAATATTGATGTAACTGTGGCAATATTGATGTAACTGTGGCAATATTGATGTAACTGTGGCAATATTGATGTAACTGTGGCAATATTGATGTAACTGTGGCAATATTGATGTAACTGTGGCAATATTGATGTAACTGTGGCAATATAAGAATGTAAGAATATTCGTAAGGATTGTTGGCTCTTATGACGCCGCTCCTATTTATAACCACCCTAACTCAATCATATGTTTCACCTACGCTTGAAACAGCCTTGCGGTCGCTTGTTTATAATTGTTCCACTGGTAATGCCCTTGAGAGGAGGAGGAGGAGGTATACCTACTTACTGAGAGTTTACCTCGATCGACCTCTACACCATTTCAGAATTTAACAGGCAAAATAGATGACGCAGTACACCCTGCTAAAGTTTTCCAACGTGAAGAAAACGGTCAATTTAAAGTGGTCTCTCCTAACCTACCAGAGGACCCAAAACAGAAAACGGAACAGTTCATCAATTTCGCCACAGTACAACAGTACCATCCGCAACCAGTCTCAACCAGTACTGGGAAACACCAACGAGTCTACCCTGGCCACGGGCTAGCCAAAACACAGTCTCACTAGGTGCTCTTCGTGCACGCCCACAATCACTCTCCAGCCTGGTGCTGGCAGAGAACATCAGCCTCGCGCTGCTGAGCCTCTTCACGTACAAATACAAGGGTAGCGAACCCCTGACAGGAGCTTCTTGCAACTCGCTGGTTACACTCCTCCGTAGCACCATAACTGTCAGTCGTCTCTTCCGTTAGCCAGTCCCGGGCACGCCGAATTCCGTCACTGCCACTTCACAGGCAGACAGTAGAACACTTCACAGTTCTTCTCCGGCGGCGGCTCACTGCTTCCGTAAAGCAGAATGGAGTAGAGACATTGGCTGCCCTGGGTAGACTGACTGTCCTCGTACCTCAGCAGCCCTACGTCGACTCTGTGGATACAGACACGTCATCAGTACACTGGTCAGTACATGGGACACTAGGAAACATCATTTACGTACTCTGACATAGACATACAACTCCTCCTATAACAGATGGCGCTGATTTTCTAGGTGCCACCTCACCAGAGGTCAGCACCAGCTACCTCTCAAACTGATTAGGACAGGAATCTAGCGCCTCTTGCTGGTATAATCCTGTCACCACTAGATGGCGTCGTCCAAGTTGTGGGGGGGGGGGGGGTTCGGGAGTGGACTCACAGATGGCATTGACATCGCTGTTCCGTGCTCCGACGATGGAATCGGGTTCGTAACACCTCCCCACCAAAAAGGAATTTGGTTTGGGTTTCTACAAAGGAGAAACAAACCAAATTAGTACGTTAGTACAAAACCAAACAGACGCACATAAACAATGGACTGATGTGGCGAGGATGTCCTGTCTGCAAAACTGCCTTAATAGGAGAATCTGGCACAAGGAAAACTCGAAGATCATAGGCAATGACCTGCCTGATGTGACTTCCAGCAACCTTACTGGGATGCCTGTCAGAGGCACAATTATCTCACGTGTCTTGGGTAAGGATCTACAGAGGCTCGATCTGGGGCAAATAGACACCTCCCTGTGTCGTGGCACCGCTGATGGCTGGTCGCAGAAGGCATTTCTTGCACCGGTCTGGTAGTCCTTCAGGGAGACGGAAATCTGGAATACATGGGACTAATGATTCGGAGTAACAGCGATAGTCTTTAATTCTGTACTTACAGCATAACTGCTTACTAGGCCCACACTTAGTCCCAACAGGACCGCTTGTACATTGAAGATTGTGTTCGTTCTTCCACCGTCAGGTCGACCAACGTTCTGTATAATGTTGAATCCAAGCTCAGTAATTATGCGGGGATGTCAATCTGTTGGGAACAGTCACTCATTAAAACATTTCTCCTACTTCCTGAATCATCAATCACCTTCTGGGTCCCTTCTTCGACTGCAATACTCATAGGGCGGGTCTCCAATCCCTGGTGTCTCTCCATGATAATCATAGGAGCTATCATCTGACGGTTCGTCCACTGATCTTTGCCTAGAGCACACACGAGAACAAAACAAAATATCGCTAAGAAACATTTGGCTAACTTAGGAACAATTTTCATGAGCCTGTAATATCCATAGCCGGCTATATCCATTAGCCTGGCTTGGATCTAGAGGGCACTAGAACCTGCGCACATACCTTTGATGTCTGGGGAATCTCTGGCCGGTTCAGTGAACATTGTACCTTGCCATGCCGCAAGTACTTATCTGCCGTCACTCCAGACTCTTGGGTATCCGTGGGCGCTTGTTCATGAGGCCCCTCTTCTCGCTCAGTTGCTTCTGTCACCGTAAGCCTATGTTTCTAGTCGGGAGAAGAGTCAGCAGAATCCGTTGGAATGTTCTCAATCTGTTAGGTAGAGGGAGAATTAAACATGGTATATAATTTCATGTCTGCCTGTACCTGGGTATTAATGTTTTCTGCTGTCATCTCAGACCTTATTACTGGATCGTCCACCATCTTGAGATGTTCGTAGTTCAAACCTGTCGCCAAGTCGTTGCCTAGTACTACTTCTATCCCAGCTATGGGCAGGGTATCAACGTCAAAGGAAAACCGCGTCAAAGGAAACGTACCGCGTCAAAGGAAACCCAACTAGAACAACCTTTTGTCTCCCGTCAACACTCACCTCGTTACAGACCCGCCTGAAGTGTGAGGGACAAACAATCTGGTCCTTCTCTACTCGTCATTAGAGACTGGATTCCCAGTGGTGGTGTTCTACAACTCATCAGCATTACTTCTCTGTGCGGATCGTTACCTGTCCCTCCTCGGCACCTGGCAGCAACATGTCCTCTCTGCCCGCACGTCCAACACACTACGTTCCTCCTTGGACTACGGTGTGTTGATCTGTTAGGACTAGTCCTTCGGGGACTACCTGGGGGCGTCTTCAAAGCACTCTGTGGGACGGGTCTTCCTTCTTCTGGTTGAGATTTGCCAAACAGACATGGGTAACTCTTCGGGACATACCTGGTAGAGGATCGCTGAGTTAGGATGTACTCCTCAGCCATAGTGGCAGCCGCACTCAAGGTCTCTACCTGCTGTTCCTCTAGGTATGTCTTGAGATCTCCAGACAGACAATCTTTGAAGTCCTCCAACAGTATGCGCTGCTCGAGTTGTTCTTTCGTCTTCACCTTTCGAGATGCACACCATTCCTGAAAAAGCCGTTCCTTGATGTTTGCAAACTCTGTGAATGTGTGCTCCGAGGTCTTCTTCAGGTTCCTGAACTTTTGCCTATAAGCCTCTGGCACCAACTGATAAGCCATGAGCACTACCTTCTTCACAGCATCGTAATCACTGGAATCATCAAGCGACAACGTGGAGTAGGCAATTTGGGCCTTCCCAGTCAAGACGGACTGTGTCACGTCATGATGGCCAAATTTTCCTTTGGCCAATCCAAAGTGGCAGCAACCTTCTCGAAGGCAGCAAAGAACTTTGAAACTTCTTTTTCATTGAATTTTGGGACCATTTTTATATTTCTTACTGGACCGAAACTACACGTTTCCTTTGTTTCCTTCCGACCACCTAATCGTACCACTTCTAATTCGTGTAGTCTTTCCTTCTCTCTTTCTTGTCTTTCTTTCTCCTTTTCTTCTCTTTCTCGCTCTTCTTTTTCTCTTTCTCGCTCTAATTACAAACGTTTCATTTCCATTTCCTTCTCTTTTTCTTGTCTTTCTCGTTCTTCACTTTCTCTTCTATCTTCTCTTTTGTTCTCTCTTTCTTGTAATTCCAAACGTTTCATTTCCATTTCTTTCTCTATTTCCTTTTCTTTCATTGCCATTTCCTTCTCTTTAATTTCCCATTCTATTTCTAATTTCTTCCACTCTATCTCACGATTTATTTCTAAGGTACGCATTTTGACAATTAGAAAACTTATATTCAGTTCACCCGCGTCACTCTCACCGTCACTGCCTTTGTCTTCCTTTTCAGTGGAAGCCACCTCACTTTCCTTTGTACTTTGTGCCTCGCTTTCCTGCTTCTCCCTGGCCTTTAAGTGCTTAGGAACCTTCGATAAGATTTCAACCCGGGAAACACTCTCACGTATTTTGACCCCTAAATAGGCACTTACTAGCACAAGTTCCTGCTTTCCCAGATGTTTCAGTATAGCAAGACAGTCCTCCTTGTTCAGAAATTTCTGAACATCGTCGAGATTCTCAATGGTTATTTTCTCCGCTATTTTGTCACTAAGTGGTGCACGAGCACTTAACAGACCGCTTCACTTAACAATAAACACTTATAACAGCTGAGCACCATGCTCGCCAATACTGCACTTAATCACACCGAGCACCGCACTCGCCAATACAGCAATTAATCACACTTAGCACTGCACAGGACAAGTAACGTCCTGAAAAATAACGAACAGGGAAATTATTCACAGGGGGTTGCACTACATCACCACCCTTGTCAAACGTACTTGACAAGAAGTCGGATCCCGCTGGGGGATGCCAATTATGTTATGGCCACAATGGGTCGCAACCAGGTTCTTTTCTGGTGGTACTAAAGTTCTGGTATCCAACCCCAAGTTAGTAGTGGCTCTCAGGGAGTGAGCAAGGTAATGCAAGTAAAACACACTGGGGGAGGTGCATTGAGTACTACACTTTATTAATTATCAATATATTCATATATAATCACTTTCCCATCACCTCATATATAATCCTAAAAGAAGTATTACTACACTTAATATGTACACAAGTGTCTCTCTCATAGGACACTAAGTGCTATTCGATGCTCAATCAATGCAGTCTTGTCAGCTACCGTGTTTCCTCAACACACAGTACCGTCCTCAACCAGTACTGGGAAACACCAACGAGTCTACCCTGGCCATGGGCCAGTCAAAACACTGTCTCACAAGGTGCTCTTCGTGCACGCCCACAATCACTCTCCAGCCTGGTGCTGGCAGAGAACATCAGCCTCGCGCTGCTGGGTCTCTTCACGTACAAATACAAGGGTAGCAAACCCCTGGCAAGAGCTTCTTGCAACTCGCTGGTTACACTCCTCAGTAGCACCTAGACTATTCATCTAACATATGTCCATTGTTTTTAATGCTTTATTAATGCAACCTTGCTTTATAATAGTTTGCTTTATAATAATGGCTTTATAATATGCTTTATAATAGCATAAGAAATATTGCCGGAACAACCGTGGACATCTTCAAGAGGAAGTTAGATTGTTTCCTGCAAGGAGTACCGGACCAACCGGGCTGTTGGGGGTACGTGGGCCTGCAGGCCGCTGCAAGCAACAGCCTGAATTGACCAGAGTGTTTATGTTCCCATTTAAGGAGGTTATCTTGAGATGATTTCGGGGCTTTAATGTCCCCGCGGCCCGGTCCTCGACCAGGCCTCCACCCCCAGGAAGCAACCTGTGACAGATGACTAACTCCCAGGTACCTATTTACTGCTAGGTAACAGGGGCATCAGAGTGAAAGAAACTCTGCCCATTGTTTCTCGCTGGCGCCCGGGATCGAACTCGGGACCACAGGATCACGCATCCAGTGTCCTGTCCGCTCAGCCGCCGGCTCCAGGAGCCAATATATAGTTTTTTAAAAGTTGTTCAATGTCAACCAATATTTATTGAGTAGTTGTATATGAAAAGGGCTGCAATTGTTCAGAGTTTCAGTACTGCAGCCTAAATAGAAAGGGAGATTTTTTTATGTTTTTCAACAAATTTTACACATTTTCAAGTTTGTAATTTCAACCACATCTTTCAGATATAATCATTCTATGACAATTTTCTGTCACATTAGCATATAATAAAGGATCTGTTGCCAGTTATTTTCCAAAACATCTTTAGTTTTCCTAATACAAATAGTCAAAGTTCCCCCAAAAATTATGGAAATATATCATGTTAATTGCTATTATAAAATCAATAAAGGAACTTAGAAAACAAAGCAGGCATCAGATTTTAGACACATACACTCTACATATAAGGTAAAAATAAAGTCTAAGGTTTTTACTTATTACTTTCAAGTAACATAAACGTACAAATTTCTCTTTCATTTTTACTTCAATTTACATGAAACTTACACCTTATATGTAGAGTGTATGTCTCTAAAATCTGATGCCAGCTTTGTTTTCTAAGTTCATTTATTGAATTTATAATAACAATTAACATGATATATTTCCATAATTTTTGGGGGAACTTTGACTATTTGTATTAGGAAAACTAAAGATGTTTTGGAAAATAACTGGCAACAGATCCTTTATTATATGCTAATGTGACAGAAAATTGTCATAGAATGATTATATCTGAAAGATGTGGTTGAAATTACAAACTTGAAAATGTGTAAAAATTTTTGAAAAACATAAAAAAATCTCCCTTTCTATTTAGGCTGCAGTACTGAAACTCTGAACAATTGCAGCCCTTTTCATATACAACTACTCAATAAATATTGGTTGACATTGAACAACTTTTAAAAAACTATAAATTGGCTCCTGGAGCCGGCGGCTGAGCGGACAGAACATTGGACGCGTGATCCTGTGGTCCCGGGTTCGATCCCGGGCACCGGCGAGAAACAATGGGCAAAGTTTCTTTCACCCTGATGCCCTGAATCGTACAACTCCTGACCGTCATCAATTGTAACGAAAAACACACCGGACAAGTCCCAGCCGTCTTTTTGCCTGTTGTGACCGTCAAAATTTGGCAAGGCTTATAAATAATGACTATGACTATGATACAACTCAGAAAATGAACATGGACGGGAGCGAAATATCGCCGGTGTAACAAAAATTGTCTATAACTCCGGTACAACTCAGAAAACGGACATACACGCGAGCGAAATCTCGCCAGGGTAACGAAAAACACCGGGACAAGTCCCGGCCATCACCAATTGTAACGAAAAACACCGGGACAAGTCCCGGCCGTCACCAATTGTAACGAAAAACACCGGGACAAGTCCCGGCCGTCACCAATTGTAACGAAAAACACCGGGACAAGTCCCGGCCGTCACCAATTGTAACGAAAAACACCGGGACAAGTCCCGGCCGTCACCAATTGTAACGAAAAACACCGGGACAAGTCCCGGCCGTCACCAATTGTAACGAAAAACACCGGGACAAGTCCCGGCCGTCACCAATTGTAACGAAAAACACCGGGACAAGTCCCGGCCGTCACCAATTGTAACGAAAAACACCGGGACAAGTCCCGGCCGTCACCAATTGTAACGAAAAACACCGGGACAAGTCCCGGCCGTCGAAAAAAGCAAAACAGCTGGTATTTGTCCGGGTTTCCACTACTAATGTTAACCAAAGGGGCTATCCTGCTAACCTTGGGACTATAATGTTAACCACAGGACTATCAAGGGGCTATCCTGCTAACCTTGGGACTATAATGTTAACCACAGGACTATCAAGGGGCTATCCTGCTAGCCTTGGGACTATAATGTTAACCACAGGACTATCAAGGGGCTATCCTGCTAGCCTTGAGACTATAATGTTAACCACAGGACTATCAAGGGGCTATCCTGCTAGCCTTGGGACTATAATGTTAACCACAGGACTATCAAGGGGCTATCCTGCTAACCTTGGGACTATAATGTTAACCACAGGACTGTCAAGGGGTATCCTGCTAGCCTTGAGACTATAATGTTAACCACGGACTATCAAGGGGCTAGCCTTGGGACTATAATGTTAACCACAGGACTGTCAAGGGGTATCCTGCTAGCCTTGAGACTATAATGTTAACCACGGACTATCAAGGGGCTAGCCTTGGGACTATAATGTTAACCATGGGACTATCCTACTAGCCTTGGGACTATAATGTTAACCACGGGACTATCAACGGGCTATCCTGCTAGCCTTGACACTATAATGTTAACCTCGGGACTATCCTACTAGCCTTGGGACTATAATGTTAACCATGGGACCATCCTACTAGCCTTGGGACTATAATGTTAACCACGGGACTATCAACGGGCTATCCTGCTAGCCTTGACACT
>NC_091226.1:20954737-21042237 GCF_040958095.1 Procambarus clarkii | reverse complement strand
GGATAAAGGGGACAAAGGGTGAGCGAGAGACGGATGGTGATAAAGTAGGGGGTAAGAGAGGGAAAGTAAGGGGGAAGGTGTGTGTCTAGGTAAATTTAAACATTTAGTTAAGTATTTGCAGGAGCGTATATGTGTGTGTCTCTACCATCATCTTCACCATTATCTTCACCACCCTCTGCACCACCATCTTCACCACTATCTTCACTACCATCTTCACCACCATCTTCAAAACTATCTTCACCACTATCTTCACTACAATCTTCACTACCATCTTCACCACCCGCTGCACCACCATCTTCACCACCATCTTCAGCACCATCGCCACCATCTTCACTACCATCTTCACCATCATCTTCACCTCCCTCTTCACCACCATCGTCACCACCATCTGCACCTCCCTCTTCAGCACCATCTTCACCACCCTCTTGCAGTATTCGTAAATTTTAAAATAATTTCCCTTTCCACTATCACTGTCGGCTCTTAAGTCTCCTGGACAGAGCTCTCCTTCTCTTACTATATTCTTCCTCAAAAACTTTATATATATATATATATATATATATATATATATATATATATATATATATATATATATATATATGTGTGTGTGTGTATATCACGAAAATAAACACGTGATTAAGAATGTGACAATGTCAGACCACGGAGGAAAAAAAATTTCAGGGCATAAATACAATGTAAAAAAGTCAATTTTTTCTTCAATGTATCTAAGAGCTCTTCGAGTTGTGAGTCCAGAATTCTTAGATGAAGAATTTAAGAATATTGATTCGATTGGTCTTAAGCTTTGTTACCCACTGAATTTTTTGGAAGTTTGTCGTAACAAAGCTCGTCGTACATATTATAATAATGTATGCAGTGAAAGGATTCGCCCAAAGAATGTGTTATGTTTACCATATTTCTCTGGGTTTGAGAATATTGTCAAGGCCTTGAAACTTTTTAATATAGATGTAATGTTTAGCTACGAAAACACTGTTGGTAAGCTATTAGTAAGGAACAGCCCTCGTAGTGATAATTGCGTCATTTATAAAATACCTTGTAAGGAATGTAATAAGTTCTATGTCGGGCAAACATCTAAAGATTTAAAATGTAGAATATCGCAACATAAATACTCTGTAAGACATGGCCAATTGTCTAATGCTTTGTTTGTGCATTTGTCAGAAAAAGCTCACCAAATTGATTGGGAGAGTGCTTCTTCAATAACAAATTGTAAAAGCACCTATAACAGAAACATAATTGAATCTGCTTTGATACAGATCACCAAAGAAAGTAATTTGAATATTTGCAGTGGTCTATATAACTTAGATCCATTTCTAATAGATCAGCTAAAGGGCGATTTAAGTAGAATCATTGAAAAACATTTGTCTCACTAATTTATTGTATATATTTACTTCTTTATGTTATAATTACCTATATATTATGCTTGTATGTCTGCTGTATCAGATGGGCCATTGGGCTACATCGGATGTGCCAATTGGGTGCATCTGATGGGCCAATGGGCCGTCTGCGTTGTCCAAGTATTGTACCTCACCTTACTTCACCACTCCTTCCTGCCTATTTATACCCATCACTCGATCTGTAAAATGACCTTCTGAAGATGTATTTAATATACGAAAGTACTTAAGGAAATTTCCTGTTTCATTTTTCCTCCGTGGTCTGACATTGTCATATATATATATATATATATATATATATATATATATATATATATATATATATATATATATATATATATATATATATATATATATATATATATATATGTCGTACCTAGTAGCCAGAACGCACTTCTCAGCCTACTATTCAAGGCCCGATTTGCCTAATAAGCCAAGTTTTCCTGAATTAATATATTTTCTCTAATTTTTTTCTTATGAAATGATAAAGCTAACCATTTCATTATGTATGAGGTCAATTTTTTTTTATTGGAGTTAAAATTAACGTAGATATATGACCGAACCTAACCAACCCTACCTAACCCAACCTAACCTATCTTTATAGGTTAGGTTAGGTTAGGTAGCCGAAAAAGTTAAGGTAGGTTAGGTTAGGTAGTCGAAAAAGCATTAATTCATGAAAACTTGGCTTATTAGGCAAATATATATATATATATATATATATATATATATATATATATATATATATATATATATATATATATATATATATATATATATATATATATATATATATATATATATATATATATATATGTCGTACCTAGTAGCCAGAACGCACTTCTCAGCCTACTATGCAAGGCCCGATTTGCCTAATAAGCCAAGTTTTCATGAATTAATGTTTATATATATGAATGTTCCTTAGAACATTCTAAGGAAACTACTCCAAGCTTGTATTAAAGAGGCACCCTTCTTGAGCTCGGATGGACACATGTATAAGCAAGTAGATGGGGTCGCCATGGGTTCTCCCCTATGTGTCCTGTTTGCAAACTTCTACATGGGTACCATCGAGCAAAAAGTCTTAGTCGACATGAACTTGAAACCGGCCATATACTGCAGGTATGTTGACGACATTTTTACACAGGTACCTGATGTCAGACATCTGCAGGAGCTGAGGGAGGCATTTGAGCAGAGTTCCGTGCTGCGTTTCACTTACGAGATGGAAAAGGATGGGAAGCTGCCCTTTCTAGATGTAACAGTCATGGAAAGGAGCGGGGTTTTCCACACTGCAGTCTACACTAAGGAAACAAACATAGGAATGTGCCTGAATGCCAACAGTGACTGCCCAGACAGGTACAAGAGGAGTGTTGTTAACGCTTATGTCGACCATGCTCTCAGCCACAGCTCAGAATGGAAGCAAGTCGACGAAGAACTCTGTAGGGTTAGGCAGGTCCTAGTCAACAACGGCTTCTCCAATGGTTTCGTGGAAGACATCATAAGAAGGAAAGTGAAACGCCATGCAACCTCTGAAGAGACAACTAACACAACACCTATACCCCCTATTAGACAATTTTACAGGAACTTCTTTTCCACAGCCCATAAAACGGAGGAAAGGGTCCTGAAAGATATGTTGTTGTTGTGTTGATTTAGGGGCGACGACGATCGTGGGATCGGATGCGCCCCGGCTGCCCGATACCGGGAAATAGCGGAGGGATGGGGTCCCTATAGTCTCTTCAGGCCATAGACCCTACAATCTCCTCAGGCCACAAATTTTACAGTCTCTTCAGGCCACGGACATGACGGATGAAGCGGAAGGTATGGCGAAGGATGTCATGACGGACGTCTTCGTCTCTCGCACCTGCCCCGTCAAGGAGAACGGGAACTGTGAGGCGGGGAATATTCAGCCTACGAACGGCACTCTGTAGTCTGACGCGAGCGCAATGAAATCGAGGGCAGTGAAGTAGGTGCTCCACTGTATCCTCCTGGGTCGGACACCACTGGCAGTATGGGGAATCTACCAGCGGTAGACGATGGAGATGTGCAGCCAGGCAGGTGTGCCCAATCCGGAGACGAGTGATGGCAGTGTCGAGGAGTCGAGAATGATGACGAGTCCATGGACGCGGGGTGGAATCAAAATTGCGTAGAAATTGCGTCTTCTTAAAAAGGGAGCGGGCATTCCAAAACACCACAGTATACTCAGGATGGGGCGCCATTATCCCTGAAATACAACAGCTAACTTTTTGACCACCAGTGCACAGACGTCTCCAAAGGCGGAACCACTAGAAAAAACCATAAAACCCTCATACAAAGTAAGTAAAATGTGTGGTATCAATGACTTTCAGTCCAGAGGATGTTGATCTATGCTTCTCTCTGCCTGACGGAAGCGGTGGTCGGCTCGCGAATTCTCTTGACGGCGTCTGCGACTGGTGGGAGCCTCACTCTGGGCCTTATGTTCCCCCGGTGTCACAATCCCTTGGGAAAGTGCCTGGGGGACCAGAGGATCATCAGGACTGTCTGTTGGAGCAGTACCTCCTGATCGATGGGTGTGTCGACGACGCCGGTGTTGGCTTCTTTGAGGAGAGGCAGGAGGGTGACGAGTGCTAGGCTCCGGCCGAGACTGAGCGTCCATGTCTGTATCCGTGGATGAGTTTCCGTCAGTGTCAAGGCTACCCAGGGGGGAAAATCGATTAGCAACCTGGGCGTATGAGGCATGTGACTGGGACAGGCAAGAGCGTCTGCTAGTTCCTACTTGTGAAGAGACCCGACCAGGGGGAACCTGGAGGCGAGAAGCGATAGGCTGATTGAGGGTGCGCAACTTCTTGAACAGCTCATGTCGAGGTGTCCCCGCTGTTTTATGATCGATGTCCAACTGGAGGGCCTCAAGATATACAGGGCAACTCTTAGACGTAACCTTATGATGGCCATGGCATAAAAAGCAGCGAGGTGCAGCAGAGCACCCACCGTTATCTCTGTCTGAATGGCCTGTTTTGCCGCAGTTTGCAGAACGTGCTGTATTACGGCAGGTCAGGCGACTGTGGCCCAATAGATGACAAGCGTAACATCGTAACACAGGGAAATTGTAGGGCTGAACCTGATACGAGGTCCTGTGTAGTGCCACTCGGTCAGGGAGGTGCCCATCGAACTTTACACAGACCATGGATGTCGGCCCTGCTGCTCCGCGAATCCTGGTAACTTCCAATAATCTCGCTGATACACCCCCTAATACCTGCAGAGCGGCCTGGATGTCATCCACATCTACACTCTGGTCAATTGGGCCAATCTTCCCATACCGGGCCCGAGACTCCTCCTCCTGCGACAATACCTGTCGGCACCTGACAGGCCAGTCCCCCAACTTAATAATGTCGGATACACAGATGTGTGATAGAGACTCCTTTCTGATATGTAGCTTCAGTGCTTCACCCCTACCCAGGGTACGTATGGTCTCAGGCAGGCAATGTGGCCACAATACGGAAGCCTCGATTGCTGCACCTAAGGTACGAGGATTTGCAAAGACGCACTGACCTGATTCTGACTGGATTAGGACTACCACGAACGAGGAACGGGGTACCACAAGACTAAGGTCTTCTGAAGGGGAAGACATCCTCTTAGCATCTCGCTCTGGGGCAGCATCAGCCGACTCACCGACTCATTTTCCAGCAGACGTTTTCCTCTCTGGGACTTGCTGTCAACATCCATGGCGCCCCCGCTCGGGGAGGCGTCCATTAGGGAGGCTCCGGCCTCCCCCGGTCCTGTGAGCCCCTGGGTAGCTGCAGTGAGCACACACTGGCCCAAAGAAGCCAGCTGAATTCAAAGCTGAGTTCCAGGTAAGGTGTGGAAAGAACGTCCAGCCAGGAGCGTTCAATCCGCGCGCCAAGATGGCCGACCTTCGGGCGGGAACCCGTCCTGAAAGATATTGTTGGTAGAAACGTTATCCCTACAGACAAAAATCAGAAGATACAACTGACAATTTACTATAAAACCAAAAAAACGGCCAGCCTACTCATGAGAATATCTCCAGACACAAAGCAGAACGCTTTAAAAGAGACCAACGTCGTCTATGCCTTCAAATGCCCTCTTGGGGACTGTAAGCCTCAAAAAACTCAGTATATAGGCAAGACAACAACATCTCTTTCCAGGCGTTTAACGATGCATAAGCAACAGGGCTCCATTAAGGAACATACAGTCTCTTCCCACAACCAAACCATCACCAGAGAAATCTTAGCAAACAACACAGAAATCATCGATAGATACAGCGATAGCAGGCGGCTTGACATCTGCGAGGCACTACACATCAAGAAGTCAACACCAGCAATCAACAGCCAATTATTGCACAACTATATTCTACCCATTTCAAGACTCCGCTCCAATATAGAAGCATCAAGAAATATGGGCCAATAAAAAGAGGCCTTCTGCAGTTACCTACCTTTAATACCCATTGTTTCGTGTCCTGTCTTGTGTTAAAAGTTTATTTTCACCTCATCCAAAATTATTGTAACATGTCACCTCACCCAAATGTAGGTATAAAAACTCGAAGATGTTTAAGCTCTATTCAGTTAAAGTTGTGTATGTGTAAACTAAAGTCTTTGAAAATGTAATAAGTTTTACGAAATGCGCTCAAGTGTCTCGTCAGACTAGAAATAAAAATGAATTTTGGAGAATTGATTTTTGAATTACCATCAACAGTGAAAAGAAACGTAAGAAAGATCGAGAAAATTCGTGTTAGAATTATTAATCTTACTTTTTCGGTCATATTTAATAATATATATATATATATATATATATATATATATATATATATATATATATATATATATATATATATATATATATATATATATATATATATATATATGGCATGCAAGACACGGCGAGGTTAATGACATTATTAAGAGAAGCCTTACCACAGCCGGTTGTCCAGCAGAGAGAGAGCCCCGTTACCTAATGTCCCGCAACTCTGATGAGCCTGTCGGTCGCCCAGACGGAATTACGGTGAACCCCTGGAAGAATGGTAGACAGTTGGTGTTGGACTACACTTGCGTTTCAACTTTAGCCAATACCTATGTTGACTTCAGTGCTACACAAGCAGGAGGAGCTGCCAATCACCGGGAAGCGGCCAAGTCACGTAAATACAGAGACCTTGAGCACCACTACAATTTTGTCCCCATTGCCTCAGAGACGCTTGGTGCCTGGGTAAAAGTGCTGCTAGCTTTTTAAAGGAGTTGGGATCTAAGCTAATCGAAACAACTAGAGACCCCAGAGCTGCCAGTTTTCTTTTTCAGCGCCTTAGTGTGGCAATCCAGAGAGGAAATGCTCACTGCATCCATGGTTCCTGCCCGCCATCTGAGGAGCTGGAGGAGCTATTCAACTTGTGACAAGCAGCCTTGTACCCTGTATGTAATCAATATTGTAACTTTTTTTGTGTAATGACATTTTCAAATAAAGTTAGATAAATATACACACTTCCAGGATTTGCAATCTTCTTTGGTCAGTGGTAGATTATCGGATTTTTGTATAATCTACTAGCACATTCCTAGTCAGTGTCGTGTATTTTTCAATTTACATGTTGGTTTCTAGTCGCAGTAGCTTGTAGATAGCATGCCAATCTTCTCGAAACCTCTGTAGTGGTTAAATCAATATAGGTACATCGGAGGTGACATACTTCATTGGGGCTTGTAAATTGGTATACCACATTTTGGAGAAGGTTGTATTACTTATTGGAGCTGTTGCTGAATATTAAATTAGCGGTCCTTTTGGTTTAGTTGTAAATAATAAATTCCAGTCTTTGCTTCTGTCATTCCATTTGAAACTATATTATTTATTATTTTGTCTTCCGTTTTATAATGTGAATTCATGGTGTAATAGCGTTTTATAGGAAGAGTTGTTTGCGGTTGTGGTTGTTGTTCTCTGTGATATTTTGTGATTGTGATTGTGATATTTTTGTCAAAATATCTTCCGATATGGGAGTTGACGTCTCTGTTCGTTTATTAATACTTGAAGGCTTCTGTCCAGTTCCTTGTGGATGTTATGCCACGAGGAACAATGTACTCACCTAGTTGTGCTTGTGGGGGTTGAGCTTCGACTCTTTGGTCCCGCCTCTCAACTGTCAATCAACTGGAGTATAGGTTCCTGAGCCTACTGGGCTCTGTCATATCTACATTTGAAAATGTGCATGGAGTCAGCCTCCACCACATCACTGCCTAATGCATTGCATCTGTTAACTACTCTGACACTGAACAAATTATTTCTAATGTCTCTGTGGCTCATTTGGGTACTCAGTTTCCACCTGTGTCCCCTTGTTCGCGTACTACCCGTGTTAAATAGTTTATCATTGTTCACCCTATCAATTCCTTGGAGGATTTTGCAAGTGGTGATCATGCCTCCTCTTATTATTCTGTCTTCCACGGATGGGAGGTTTAGTTTCCGTAGCCTTTTCTCTTAATTCATACCTCTCAGTTCCGGGACCAGTCTGGTGGTATTCCTCTGAATCTTCTTTGACTTTGGCTTGTGTTTAACTAGGCATGAACTCCAGGCTGGAGCTGCATATTTCAGGACTGGTCTGACATTAGTGGTATACAAGGTCCTGAACGATTCCTTACACAAGTTTCTAAAGACAGTTATTATGTTTGCCAATCTAGCATATGCCGCTGATGATATCCTTTTGATGTGGGGTTATAGGGTCAGGTTCGGTGTGTTATCAACCCCCAGATATTTCTTTCTCTTTGACTCTTGCAGGATATCACCTCTCAGATGGTACCTTGGGTTCAGCCTTCTGCTCCCTTCGCCTAATTTCATTATGGTTCATTTTACTGAGTTGAACTTTAGTAGCCATTTTCTAGATCATTCCTCCAGCCTGTCCAGGTCGTTCTGTACTCTCTGTCTATCTTCATCTGTCTTGATTCTTCTCATAATTCTTGCATCATGAGTCGATACCCTCCGGAAGATCGTTTACATATATTAGAAACAGGATGGGTCCAAGTACAAATACCTGTGGGACTCTGTAGAATCCTTTAGGGGATTCTATTGCGAACAATTCAATACCAAAATGAATGATGTATCACGAAAATTTACGTGAGCAAAGTGAAAAGAGTATACACATTTTAGTGTGTGATCGCCCCCATGGGAAACACCAGTCCCACCTTGGGGAAGGCTGGTGCCGTTTAAAATGTTAAATTCTAATAGCCAATTTCAGACTATTTATAAATAATTATATTGACCCGTATCAGTATACCACAGGCTTACTCTTCTGATGTTTCTCATTAGATTTAAAAACAGTGATAACAATAAACCTGTACGTTATGTTGTTCTGTTGACTTATTAGGGATAGTATTGAGTTTGGTATTGGCCTTTTGGCCCCTTGCTTATTACCTTATTCTACAATGATGTTTCTGTTTTCACTATGAAACTCAGTCTCAAATTCGTTAGGTATTTCTCCAGATATAATAGCATTTGCAGGTGATGAGTCACAATAACGTGGCTAAAGTAAGTTGACCAGACCACACACTAGAAGGTGAAGGGACGACGACGTGTCGGTCCGTCCTGGACCATTCTCAAGTCGATTCACAACATCGACTTGAGAATGGTCCAGGACGGACCGAAACGTCGTCGTCCCTTCACCTTCTAGCGTGTGGTCTGGTCAATAATAGCATTTTTTGTGCGCGAATAAGAGTTTCTGAGCAGGACAGCGTCGAATACTTTCTGAAAATCGTGCAAGATGAGGCTGACCCTTCCACATCTTGCTTTAGCTGCTCTATCCTGACATGGGGAGGATGTCCCCTGAACCCGATGATATTTAGAGACCTAATTAACCTTATTCATGAGATGTTTGTCAGGTGTTTTACAGACTCCTGAGAGTTTACCTGCCTCCAGGGAGAGGGTGAATATTGCCTGAGTGGAGGTGAATATTGCCTGAGTGGAGGTGAATATTGCCTGAGTGGAGATGAATATTTTCTGAGTGGTAATATTAACCTTAACCACAGCCTTAACCACGGCCTTAATGGACCTCGACCTTGACCACAGCCTTAATGCAATTCGACTTTGTCCATAACCTTGATCACCACCTTGAAATTATATCTTGACTATGATATACACCATAACTTTAACCACCTTAAAGGGAGCCGGTCGGCCGAGCGGACAGCACGTGGGACTTGTGATCCTGTGGTCCTGGGTTCGATCCCTGGCGCCGGCGAGAAACAATGGGCAGAGTTTCTTTCACCCTATGCCCCTGTTACCTAGCAGTAAAATAGGTACCTGGGTGTTAGTCAGCTGTCACGGGCTGCTTCCTGGGGGTGGAGGCCTGGTCGAGGACCGGGCCGCGGGGACACTAAAAAAGCCCCGAAATCATCTCTAGATAACCTCAAGATAACCTTAACCAAGATCTTAAATGTGAACGAGACAACGATCTTGACCACTATATTAGTCACAACAACCACGACATTGACCACTAAATTGATCACAACAACCACGACATTGACCACTAAATTGATCACAACAACCACGACATTGACCACTAAATTGATCACAACAACCACGACATTGACCACAACATTTATCACAACAACCACGACATTGACCACAACCTTTATCACAACAACCACGACATTGACCACAACATTTATCACAACATTAACCACAACATTGACCGCAACAATAATCACAACACTAACCACAACATTGACCACATCATTAACCACAACATTGACCAAAACATTAACCACAACATTGACCACAATATTGACCAGAACATTAACCACAGCATTGACCACAACATTGACCACAGCATTAACCACAACATTGACCACAACATTGACCACAACACTAACCACAACATTGACCACAACATTAACCACAACATTGACCACAACATTGACCACAACATTGACCACAACATTAACCACAACATTGACCAAAACATTAAACACAACATTAACAACAACATTTACCACAACATTTACCACAACATTGACCACAACATTGACCACAATATTGACCACAACATTAACCACAACATTGACCACAACATTGACCACAATATTGACCAGAACATTAACCACAGCATTGACCACAACATTGACCACAACACTAACCACAACATTGACCACAACATTAACCAAAACATTAACCACAACATTGACCACAACATTGACCACAACATTATCTTTTCTTGAGGTTATCTTGAGATGATTTCGGGGCTTTTTTTTTAGTGTCCCCGCGGCCCGGTCCTCGACCAGGCCTCCACCCCCAGGAAGCAGCCCGTGACAGCTGACTAACACCCAGGTACCTATTTTACTGCTAGGTAACAGGGGCATAGGGTGAAAGAAACTCTGCCCATTGTTTCTCGCCGGCGCCTGGGATCGAACCCAGGACCACAGGATCACAAGTCCAGCGTGCTGTCCGCTCGGCCGACCGGCTCCCTACAAACCACAACATTGACCACACCCAAGGCATTAACGACAACATTAACCACAACATTGACCACAACATTGACCACAACATTAACCACAACATTGACCAAAACATTAACCACAACATTAACCACAACATTAACCACAACATTAACTACAGCATTGACCACAACATTGACCACAACACTAACCACAACATTGACCACAACACTAACCACAACATTGACCAAAACATTAACCACAACATTGACCACACCCAAGGCATTAACGACAACATTAACCACAACATTGACCACAACATTGACCACAACATTAACCACAACATTTACCACAACATTGACCACAACATTAACCACAATATTGACCACAACATTAACCACAACATTGACCACACCCAAGGCATTAACGACAACATTAACCACAACATTGACCACAACATTGACCACAACATTAACCACAACATTGACCACAACATTGACCACAACATTAACCACAACATTTACCACAACATTGACCACAACATTAACCACAATATTGACCACAACATTAACCACAATATTGACCACAACATTAACCACAACATTTACCACAACATTGACCACAACATTAACCACAATATTGACCACAACATTTACCACAATATTGACCACAACATTAACCACAATATTGACCACAACATTGACCACAACATTGACCACACCCAAGGCATTAACGACAACATTAACCACAACATTGACCACAACATTAACCACAACCAAGGCATTAACCACCTCTCCCTAACCACCAATGACGCCCAAGTTTCAGTGATCGAGGAAAGTCTTATATTAATTACGGATTGAATTACAAAAAATTAAAAAAACCTCATGATCTATATATGTGAGAATATTGTATTACAAGAGTTCCTCCGCCACCTAGGTAGAGACAATGGTCCTTGCCTCAGGTGAGAGAAGTGAGAGAAGAGGGGGTGTGGGGGTGGTAGGGGGGGGGGGGGGTGTTCAGTGTGTTAATCTTGAAGTCTCTGAGTTTTTGTTGACCTTCTGTTCGGGGCGCTGATTAGAGTTTTGTAGTGGTGGTTCTTTCTGTTTCTGTCTGGCTGTTTCTCTCTCTCTCTCTAGTCTCTCTATCTTTTTATACTCCTCCTTATATACTCATCTATTTCTCTATGTCTGTGTAATGGTCCTGTCAGCATCTTCCACCACAGGAAGGGTAAAGGAGGAAGGGTACAGGAGGAAGGGTACAGGAGGGTACAGGAGGAAGGTACAGGAGGAAGGGTACAGGAGGACTGGTACAGGAGGAAGGTTACAGGAGGACTGGTACAGGAGGACTGGTACAGGAGGAATGGTACAGGTGGAAGGGTACAGGAGGAAGGGTACAGGAGGAAGGGTACAGGAGGAAGGGTGCAGGAGGAAGGGTACAGGGAGACTGGTACAGGAGGAAGGGTACAGGGAGACTGGTACAGGAGGAAGGGTACAGGAGGACTGGTACAGGAGGAAGGGTACAGGAGGAAGGGTACAGGAGGAAGGGTACAGGAGGACTGGTACAGGAGGAAGGGTACAGGAGGAAGGGTACAGGGAAACTGGTACAGGAGGAAGGGTACAGGGAAACTGGTACAGGAGGAAGGGTACAGGAGGAAGGTTACAGGAGGAAGGTTACAGGAGGAAAGTTACAGGAGGAAGGTTACAGGAGGAAGGGTACAGGAGGAAGGGTACAGGAGGAAGGTTGCAGGAGGAAGGGTACAGGAGGAAGGGTACAAGAGGAAGGGTACATGAGTAAGGATACAGGAGGAAGGTTACAGGAGGAAGGGTACAGGAGGAAGGGTACAGGAGGAAGGTTACAGGAGGAAGGGTACAGGAGGAAGGGTACAGGAGGAAGGTTACAGGAGGTAGGGTACAAGAGGTAGGGTACAAGAGGAAGGGAATAAAAGAAAGAGGTCAGGATAAGCAATAATGATGGGACAGGGGGAAGGAATGGTACCCAACCACTTGGAACGGGTTAGGATAAGGTTTAGGGATGGGACGGCGGAGGGAATAGTGCCCAACCACTTGTGGATGGTTGGGGATTGAACGCGGACCAGCATAAAGCCAAACCGTCGCTCTACCGTCCACCCCAAGTGGGAAGGTATATTTGGACTGAGCAACAGTCATCTGAGTGTAGCAGTACTGATTGCAACTTGAGCATCAGTCATCTGATTGTGGTAGCACTGATTGTAACATATGCAACAGGCACCTGATTGTAGCAGCACTGATTGCAACATGTGCAACAGGCACCTGATTGTGGCAGCACTGATTGCAACTTGTGCAACAGGCACCTGATTGTAGCAGCACTGATTGCAACATGTGCAACAGGCACCTGATTGTGGCAGCACTGATTGCAACTTGTGCAACAGGCACCTGATTGTGGCAGCACTGATTGCAACTTGTGCAACAGGCACCTGATTGTAGCAGCACTGATTGCAACTTGTGCAACAGGCATCTGATTGTGGCAGCACTGATTGCAACTTGTGCAACAGGCACCTGATTGTAGAAGCACTGATGGCAACTTGTGCAACAGGCATCTGATTGAGGCAGCACTGATTGTAACTTGTGCAACAGGCACCTGATTGTAGCAGCACTGATTGCAACTTGAGCAACAGGCATCTGATTGTAGCAGCACTGATTGCAACTTGAGCAACAGGCACCTGATTGTAGCAGCACTGATTGCAACTTGAGCAACAGGCACCTGATTGTAGCAGCACTGACTGCAACTTGAGCAACTAGCTACCAGTGATGGTTCTTCAGTGACGCTTGCATTGGGGCAGCTGTTCTTGCAAGTTCTGGCTCTGTTGCTAAGAGTTCTTGCCAGTCCGGCCTTGTTCCATAACCGGAAAGTCCTGGCTCTGTTGTTGGGCGGTTAAGGCCAACAAAATGCCCATAAAAAACATTTCATTGCATCCTTACACCTTCCAACGTGGCGTGACTAATATCACTTTGGAAAGAACCATTGACCAGCGTACTAAAGGAACTCTAGTTAAGGGTGTTAGTAGTAAACAATCACTGATATATATATATATATATATATATATATATATATATATATATATATATATATATATATATATATATATATATATATATATATGTTTCATTGAATATGACCGCATATTCTGTATTTATTATTTTCTGGTTTAGGGCTTCTATCCCTCTAACTATTTTCTTAGCATCAGGGCTTAATTGGAATAGGAGTTCTCCAAAACTCATTTTCGTACTTTTAAGCTGAAGAAAAGAAGTGATTTACTATAGAGTGTAATACACTTATTTGTATAATTTGCACGACGTTTCGAACCTCCATGGTTCATTCTCAAGTGAACAGATCTTACAATACTAGTTGATTTTATACCCGCATTAGGTCAGGTGATAATACAATGAAGGTGAAAACATGGGGGGGATACATAAGGGATAAACATAGGGGCTGCAGAAGGCTTATTGGCCCATACGAGGCATCTCCTATCTAAACACAAAGATTAATCCAGTGTAATTGGCCTGTTATGTTGGACATTGTCTTCTGTGTTGGCATCGATATGTTCTTGTCTTGTCCTTACTCTCATGGTGGGTAGAGTAAATAGTTCCGTGATTTGGGTGTTCATGGTAGGTTCTATTCTTATGTGAATTGCCTCAAGAATTTGTAATCTTTTTTTTTTTTTTTTTTTTTTTTGAGATATATACAAGAGTTGTTACATTCTTGTACAGCCAATAGTACGCGTAGCGTTTCGGGCAAGTCCTTAATCCTATGGTCCCTGGAATACGATCCCCTGCCGCGTAGAATCGTTTTTTCATCCAAGTACACATTTTACTGTTGCGTTAAACAGAGGCTACAGTTAAGGAATTGCGCCCAGTAAATCCTCCCCGGCCAGGATACGAATCCATGACATAATCTTCTTGAATCTTGGGTTTTGTCTATTATGCAAGTATTCTTGTTCAACATTTCTCTTGTTAGAGTAATGTCATGGGCTTGTCTCATGTGATTCCTAGGGGCACCAGATTGAAGATGGCATGTCAAACGCCTCGTCAGCTTGGTCGACGTCATACCTATGTACTTACATTGAAGGTTACATCCTTCGTGGGGGCAAGTGTACATGTATACAACGCTTGACTGCTGTAGAGGGTTCTCCGTCGGCTTCGGGCTGTTTTTGATAAGGAGTTCGGAAGTCTTCTTGGTTTTGTAGAATATTATCAGGTTTATGTTTTGGTTAGGAGTAGTGCTTTTTACTCCTTTACGGATTATTTCTTTCATTATTCTTTCCTCTTTTATATGTTCACTGTGCATGGTTGATTTGTAATATAATTTTATTGGGGGTATTGTGGTTTCTGTTCTAGGTTCTGAATTATACCAACGGTCCAAGTGTCTTCTTATAGCAACGTTTATTTCCGCGTTGCTATATCCGTTGTTCACCAATACCTGAGTTACTCTTTCAAACTCTCTACTCACGTTGCTCCATTCAGAGCAGTGGGTAAGCGCTCGACGAATATAAGCATTGAGAACACTGGCTTTGTATCTTTGGGGGCACTCACTTCTACCGTTCAGGCATAATCCTATATTGGTGGGCTTGGTATATACGTTGGTGCTTAAAGAGGTTCCTGTTTTTGTTATTAGTACATCCAAGAATGGCAGACTGTTATTTTCACTATTTTCATGTGTAAATCGGAGTACTGACTCTCTCTCTAGGTGTCTTTTTAGGTCAATTAGTTCATCTGAGTCTTTTACTATTACGAATATGTCATCTACATAACGGCAGTATACAGTTGGTTTTTGTCTGCTACTGAAGACCCTATCTTCGATGGTTCCCATATAAAATGTGAGAGAACTCGTGTCCAGCTTATAAGCCTATACTTGCATAAACCACAAGGCTTATAAGCTGGACACGAGTTCTCTCACATTGACAGTGGCTTGACGAAAAATGCAGACTGACCCCTCACTCATCTGGTGCCGTAAGGTCTGATGGCGTAGTGGGTTAAAGCATACTAGTTATGCCAGCTACTGGAAGGTAGTTGTGCTTTCTGGGTTCGAGTCCCACTGGTGGGTGTTGTTCCAAAGATTATTAATCTTCACTTGTGGTTTATGCAAGTATAGGCTTATAAGCTGGACACGAGTTCTCTCACATTGACAGTGGCTTGACGAAAAATGCAGACTGACCCCTCACTCATCTGGTGCCGTAAGGTCTGATGGCGTAGTGGGTTAAAGCATACTAGTTATGCCAGCTACTGGAAGGTAGTTGTGCTTTCTGGGTTCGAGTCCCACTGGTGGGTGTTGTTCCAAAGATTATTAATCTTCACTTGTGGTTTATGCAAGTATAGGCTTATAAGCTGGACACGAGTTCTCTCACATTGACAGTGGCTTGACGAAAAATGCAGACTGACCCCTCACTCATCTGGTGCCGTAAGGTCTGATGGCGTAGTGGGTTAAAGCATACTAGTTATGCCAGCTACTGGAAGGTAGTTGTGCTTTCTGGGTTCGAGTCCCACTGGTGGGTGTTGTTCCAAAGATTATTAATCTTCACTTGTGGTTTATGCAAGTATAGGCTTATAAGCTGGACACGAGTTCTCTCACATTGACAGTGGCTTGACGAAAAATGCAGACTGACCCCTCACTCATCTGGTGCCGTAAGGTCTGATGGCGTAGTGGGTTAAAGCATACTAGTTATGCCAGCTACTGGAAGGTAGTTGTGCTTTCTGGGTTCGAGTCCCACTGGTGGGTGTTGTTCCAAAGATTATTAATCTTCACTTGTGGTTTATGCAAGTATAGGCTTATAAGCTGGACACGAGTTCTCTCACATTGACAGTGGCTTGACGAAAAATGCAGACTGACCCCTCACTCATCTGGTGCCGTAAGGTCTGATGGCGTAGTGGGTTAAAGCATACTAGTTATGCCAGCTACTGGAAGGTAGTTGTGCTTTCTGGGTTCGAGTCCCACTGGTGGGTGTTGTTCCAAAGATTATTAATCTTCACTTGTGGTTTATGCAAGTATAGGCTTATAAGCTGGACACGAGTTCTCTCACATTGACAGTGGCTTGACGAAAAATGCAGACTGACCCCTCACTCATCTGGTGCCGTAAGGTCTGATGGCGTAGTGGGTTAAAGCATACTAGTTATGCCAGCTACTGGAAGGTAGTTGTGCTTTCTGGGTTCGAGTCCCACTGGTGGGTGTTGTTCCAAAGATTATTAATCTTCACTTGTGGGTTATGCAAGTATAGGCTTATATATATATATATATATATATATATATATATATATATATATATATATGTATATATTTATACATATATATATATATATATATATATTTATATATATATATATATGTGTATATATATGTGTATATATATGTATATATATTGTCGGGGTTCCCTCTTCCTTACTATATCACAGTGTACACAAGGTCACTCACCGTAGCCCTGCGGGTCTTCACTCAATCCTCATGGCGCCACTCTACGCCCGGAGAGTATCCCAGTCGATCCCCGGCCGGCCTCTTTAGCCAGAGATGAGTGAGAACACAGTTTGCTCTCTCTCTCACAGTTTGCTTGACTGGGGCCTCGTAGCCTGGTGGATAGCGCGCAGGACTCGTAATTCTGTGGCGCGGGTTCGATTCCCGCACGAGGCAGAAACAAATGGGCAAAGTTTCTTTCACCCTGAATGCCCCTGTTACCTAGCAGTAAATCGGTACCTGGGTGTTAGTCAGCTGTCACGGGCTGCTTCCTGGGGGTGGAGGCCTGGTCGAGGACCGGGCCACGGGGACACTAAAGCCCCGAAATCATCTCAAGATAACATCTCAAGATAACCTCTACCGTGTGCCCGCCCCGACAAGGGCTCTACTACTAACCACAAGGTCGCCAACTGGTGTTTCCTGTGTCCAGTAACACGTCAGTGGTGTTGTGGAATTGTGGTAACAGTGGCAAGAGCACACTCAATAGATCTGATATCAGGCAGGTATTTATTTCTATCACACTCTATCTCCTTTCAAGTATTGTTTAGCCACAAGAAATATGGAGGGGATGATACAAATGCCAAGGTATTTTGTATTTTAGTTAAAACTCAATATATCATATTCTTATATCAACAAGCAAACAGCTAGTTCATGCAAAAGTCGCTCGCTCTCCACATATAATCAGGAACACACCAAGATGGCAATGCTCCCCTTCACGTCAACATCAAAATCAGCTGGGCGACTCCCCCCTCACTGCGTGATCTCTCACTGCACTATTTGTTTGTTGGCGTTATGCGCCTATTTCTTTAAATTCTCAAGAATCACTAAATGTTCAAACCACACAATATTTGCGACAATGGCAATAGAACGCAAATGAATCACTGCACGGATCTTGAGCCCAATCAAACATTTCTACATTAATGAACATAATAATTCACTATCATGGCGTAACACACTTTACTTCATATAATGATAACGAATGCAACAAGATATAGTACTGGAGTTCTCAGTAATTCCTTTCGTAGGCGAATATTCAATTGATCACTGCACCCATGAGAAATTATTCACACACAAGCACATATATATATAGATAAATCATAGATATCAATAATAGTAATAATATAAATACTGGGCACATAGCCTAACACCAATAACTGGTACACACACATATATATATATATATATATATATATATATATATATATATATATATATATATATATATATTCTCTCTCTAAGTTATCATATTAAAGTCACATGAAAGAAATTATCAACACAATAAATCCTTCAGTAATTCCAGGTGCCTGCACACACCATATATATATAAATATCGTGAGAGCTTTGTGCAGCCTCACTCTGCACTACTGTGCCTTACTGTGACATAGACCTAGGTGAGACTTGCTCACGACATGAAAGATACTCTGGCTAAATATATAGGTGACAAAAAGGGAATTGGGAGGGAAACTAGAATCACCTACTTCCACCTATCCTCCGGTGAGAGTTGAGTTGTAGCTCCTGGTCCAGGCTCTCGCCTCGTGTAGGGAACGCCCCCACACACACACTGATGTGTCCTCCAGGAACCCAATCAATGTCCCAAAATAAACGCGTCGTCGTCGTGTTCTGTCCTCCGCAGGTCCGTGCTCCTCCTCAACGTCTTGTAGGGTTGGAGTCGGTCTCCCGGCCGTCGACTTCTCCTCCCAACTACAGCTGCCAACCTACTTCTCGACTGCAGTCGTATGGATTCCCAATTAGTTTTTTCTTTCACTGCTTCCCGGTGGATTGGCCCAGCCGCTACGTCGTCACTGTGAAGCTATCAGATGCCCTAGACGACACTGCCTAGACTTCACTTGCACAACACCCGTCCCAGGAGCACTTGTTGCTCAATATTCCGTCAATTCCGTCTTCGGTCCACACGTGGAATGAAGGAAGACCTCTCGGCATGCTTGCAGGCTACGGGTGACGCGTAAGATCCACGGGATCGGGGTACAACTGTCAAACTGACAGGACCAACCTTCACACATCCGTCCACCTTGACGTGTCATGTCAGACTGATGGCGCCACCGCGGCGCGATGACTGGACCCTCCTACCTTCGTGACGTCATATTTGCCTGGGGAGGTTTTCATTGGCTCCCTGTGCCACGTCGCTGTCGGTGACCAATCTGGTGCCACTGACGTCACACAGTTTTGGCGGCAAAACGGAGGGGCCAGCGCCATATTGGCTCCCTAAAGGGCCTATACCACAGGCCAAAATACTCTTCTTTTACAAATTTCTCGCCACCGCGAGAACACTACACTCTCCCACATATATATATATATATATATATATATATATATATATATATATATATATATATATATATATATATATATATATATATATATATATATATATATATATATATATAAAATTTTAAAATTTGTGAGGGTACCATCTCTGATGCCAATGTGGGGACCCATAGCCTCGGAGAAGAAAATAAAAAGTATTCAGAGGAGACCTTGTGGTTTCTCACTGAACACTAATATTATCTTCTCCTACCACCCCCATTCTTTTGTATGTACACATATATATTTGCTTTATTTGAACTTTGTTACAAAAAAGGAGTTATATATAGGTTACAAAGATGGTTATCATAGGTTGTCGAGTTCCTCCAGCTCCTCAGATGGAGGGCAGGAACCCTGGATGCAGTGCTCATTTCCCTTCTGTATCGCCACGCTGAGGCGCTGGAAAAGAAAGCTGGCAGCTCTAGGGTCCCTTGTTGTTTCAATGAGCCTAGAACCCAGTTCCTTCAAAAAAACTGGTAGCACTTTTACCCCAGGCGCCGAGTGTCTCAGAAGCATTGGGGACAAAATTGTAGTGGTGATCCAGTTCGCTATACTTACGGGATTTGGCTGCTTCCCTGTGGGTGGCAGCGCCACCTGGTTGTGCAACACTGAGGTTAATGTAGGTGTTAGCCAGGGTTGATACGCACGTGTAGTCCCATACCAACTGCTTGCCATTCTTCCAGGGGTTCACTATGATACCATCCGGGCGACCAATAAGAGCATCAGAGTTACGGGGCATTAGGTAACGGGGCTCTCTTTCAACTGGGCATCCAGCTGTGGTGAGGCTCCCCTTGATGATGTCGTTTTCACTGTAGGAAGCATCTCTCTGTGCTCTAAAGAAAAATGATGGAGGGATCAGGCCAATAGCTGTGGGCAATTCTCTCCGGCGTCTCGTCGCAAAGGCAGCTGCAAGAACAGTTAGTGATGCAGCGGCCAACATGCTGAAGCCAAAACAGCTCGGGTTCGGCATTCCACAAGGGTGTGAGGCGGCAGCCCATGCAGCTCGAGCCTTCATCGCCAACATCACAGACGAAAAGGCCCTTATCAAGCTAGATTTAAAAAATGCCTTCAATTTGGTGTGGAGGGATGCTGTACTCCGTGCGGTTCATAGTCATTTCCCTTCCCTCTACCCTTTTGTACATTCATGCTACAGTATGGACCTTAAGCTACTTTTTGGCGAACATAAAATTGACTCGCGAGAAGGCGTCCAACAGGGTGACCCCCTTGCTCCTCTCCTTTTCTGCTTAGTCATCAAACAAGTCACAGATGTCCTGTCCAGCGAGTTTAACATCTGGTTCTTGGATGATGGTACCCTAGCTGGTTCCCAAGACTCCCTCCTGGAGGACATCAGAAAAATCCAGGAGCAAGGTGCAGTTTTAGGCCTCACCCTGAACCCTTCTAAATGTGAAATAATATGTTCCAACCAGGGCATCGTAGAGAGAATAGAGGGTCTTCTGCCAAATATCCATAAAACTAAACCTGAAGACAGCACACTCCTAGGAGCTCCCCTGGGGTTGAAAGCCATCGATGAGGTCCTTGATAAGAAAATCGCCGACCTTAAGAGGATGGATGGGAGGATTGAGGATATTGATGCTCATGATGCACTATACCTCATCACCAGATGTCTGTCCCTCCCCAGGTTAACCTACTTTCTGAGGTGTTCACCATCTTACAGTAGCCAAAAACTAAGTGAGTATGACCTGTTACTGAAATCAATGCTAGAAAAAGCCCTTAACCTCTCTCTTGATGACCTACAGTGGAAACAAGCCTCTCTTCCCGTAAGACTTGGGGACCTCGGAGTTCGAACAGCAACGCAAATCGCTGTTCCAGCCTTCCTGTCCTTATCAGCATCCGACGACCTTGTGAAGGAAATTCTACCTGCCCACTTACATCAGCTGGCAGGTGTACATGATCCCAATTTTACACGCTGTGCCACAGAGTGGGCCTCTCGTGCAGGCCCATCACCTCAACCACCATCCCCAAAAGCCCACAAGCAATCCAGCTGGGATGGCCCCATTGTAGACCAAGTTGCTGCAGAGTGCCTGGGTGCTGCAACAACACAACACGACATTGCTCGCCTCACAGCAGTAGCAGCCCCACATGCAGGGGATTTCCTGTTAGCAACCCCAATGTCGGCAACTGGCAGTCGTCTCACACCACACGCCCTCCAAATTGCTGTGGCCCTTCGCCTTGCTGCCCCAATCCACACCAGATATAGGTGTATTTGCGGCGAGGTGGTGGCTGACAGGTACGGCCACCATGGCCTACTCTGCCAAAGCACAGGGGGATGGCACTCGAGGCACAGTGAAGTTAACGACATCATCAAGAGGAGCCTCACCACAGCTGGATGCCCAGCTGAAAGAGAGCCCCGTTACCTAACGCCCCGTAACTCTGATGCTCTTATTGGTCGCCCGGATGGTATCACAGTTGTTACGAACCCGGATCCAGCGTCCGAGCACGGAGCAGTGACAACCGCGCCATCTGTGGGTCAGCTCCCGAAACCCCCTCCAAACGGACGACGACACCTGGTGAGGACGACGTAGATTGGCCACAAGGGCCAGTTTCCAGTCCTGTGCAGCTCACAACACAGCCGCTCCTGACCTCTGGTGAGGTGGTGCTCCGACGACAGCGCCATCTATGGAGTGGATACGTCAGGCGTTTGTGTCTGAGCCTGTAAGTGAGGTACCTTAGTGTGTCAGAGTTATTGATGACGTGTCTGCTTACAGAGTCGACCTGGGACTGCTGTGATGGGAGTTGAGTCAGTCTACCCGAGGCAGCCGTCTCCATACCTTGTACTTTGCTGCAGCAGTTGTGAAGTCGTCCCCCCGGAAGAACACTGTGGTGTGTTACCCTGCCAGTGGAGTGGCAGTAAAAGGATTACCCGGGACCGACTGTTGCAGACGATCATCCACTGGGGTATTGAGGACAGGAGAGTGATTTGTGGTGTCACACGAGGCTCCTGTCTAGGGCGTTCCATGACTGTCATGGGAAAGAGCGGAGGTTTCCACACTGCAGTCTACACTAAGGAAACGAACATAGGAATGTACCTAAATGCCAACAGCGACTGCCCAGACAGGTACAAGAGGAGTGTTGTTAACGCTTATGTCGACCGTGCTCTCAGCCACAGCTCAGAATGGAAGCAAGTCGACGAAGAACTCTGTAGGGTAAGGCAGGTCCTAGTCAACAACGGCTTCTCCAATGGTTTCGTCGAAGACATCATAAGAAGGAAAGTGAAACGCTATGCAACCTCTGAAGAGACAACTAACACAACACCTATACCCCCTATTAGACTATTTTACAGGAACTTCTTTTCCACAGCTCATAAAACGGACGAAAGGGTCCTGAAAGATATTGTTAATAGAAACGTTATCCCTACAGACAAAAATCAGAGGATACAACTGACGATTTACTATAAAACCAGAAAAACGGCCAGCCTACTCATGAGAAACTCTCCAGACAGAAAACAGAACGCTTTAAAAGAGACTAACGTCGTCTATGCCTTCAAATGCCCTCTTGGGGACTGTAAGCTCCAAAAAACCCAGTATATAGGCAAGACAACAACATCTCTTTCTAGGCGTTTAACGATGCATAAGCAATAGGGCTCCATTAAGGAACATATAATCTCTTCCCACAACCAAACCATCGCCAGAGAAATCCTAGTAAACAACACAGAAATCATCGATAGATACAGCGATAGCAGGCGGCTTGACGTCTGCGAGGCACTACACATCAAGAAGTCAGCACCAGCAATCAACAGCCAATTAATGCACAACTATATTCTACCCACCTCAAGACTCCGCTCCAATATAGAAGCATCAAGAAATATGGACCAATAGGCTTTCTACAATCACTTCCATTCAATACCCATTGTTTCGTGTTCTGTCTTGTGTTTAGGAATTTAATACCCTATTAATACCACCTCACCCCATCCACCTCACTCAAATGTAGATATAAACAAATCGAAGATGTGTAAGTTCTATTCAGTTGTGTATGTGCAAGCTAAAGTCTTTGAAAATGTAATAAGTTTTACGAAACGCGCTCAAGTGTCGCGTCAAACTAGAAATAAAAATGAATTTTGGAGAATTGATTTTTGAATTTCCACCAACAGTGAAAAGAAACGTACGAAAGATCGAGAAAATTCGTGTTAGAATTATTAATCTTACTTTTTCGGTCATATTTAGTAATATATGTCTACAGGAAAGACTGCTACCAAAGCATACTAATATATATATCTATATATATATATATATATATATATATATATATATATATATATATATATATATATATATATATATATATATATATATATGTCGTACCTAGTAGCCAGAACGCACTTCTCAGCCTACTATGTAAGGCCCGATTTGCCTAATAAGCCAAGTTTTCATGAATTAATGTTTTTTCGACTACCTAACCTAACCTAACCTAACTTTTTCGGCTACCTAACCGAGCCTAACCTATAAAAATAGGTTAGGTTAGGTTAGGTAGGGTTGGTTAGGTTCGGTCATATATCTACGTTAATTTTAACTCCAATAAAAAAAATTGACATCATACATAATGAAATGGGTAGCTTTATCATTTCACAAGAAAAAAATTAGAGAAAATATATTAATTCAGGAAAACTTTGCTTATTAGGCAAATCGGGCCTTGCATAGTAGACTGAGAAGTGCGTTCTGGCTACTAGGTACGACATATATATATATATATATATATATATATATATATATATATATATATATATATATATATATATATATATATATATATATATATATATATATATATATAATTGAAAATTCACACCCCAGAAGTGACTCGAACCCATACTGCCAGGAGCATTCTGCAACTGGTGTAAAGGACCCCTTAACCACTCGACTATCACGACCAGACAAAAGATGATGGTAGCCAAGGCTAATTCCCCATTATCCCGCCGGCATTCTGATGGTAATCTTGGGTATGGTATTTTATCAAATCACCTCATTCTTTGGGGCACACGTGTGGAACACAATTGTGAACAAGCCTGAATGGTTCCCAGGTATATGCCAGTAGTAGGGTGTAAGCCACACAGGTCATTTTTTTTTTTTCTGGGAAATATCGTGTCTGTGAGCCAGGGTTTTCAGGTAAATTTTATGTCTCAGATTTTAGAAGTTGTTAAAGTTCTTATAATGAAAATAATTTCCGAGACTTAGAAGTTTGTTAAGGTCTTATGGGAGAAATTCAAAATCGAGTTTATGAGCCAGGGTTTTCAGGAGAACTCTACGGACATATTTTACCTGTTTTCAACTTACAAAATTCGTCTGTGTAAGCCATGGTTTTCAGGGTTTTCAGGTGAATTTAGAAATTCCCCTGTAGCGTGTCGGGGTTTTCAGGTTCCAATATTCCCCTGTAGCGTGTCGGGGTTTTCAGGTAAATTTTGTGTCACAGATTTGGAATTAAGGAATTCTTATGAGGAAAATAATTTCTGAGATTTTAGAAGTTTTGTAAGGTTTCTTGTAATGAAAATAATTTCTGAGACTTAGAAGTTTGTTAAAGGGCTTATGATGAAAATAATTTCCGAGACTTAGAAAATTGTTAAAGGTCTTATGGGAGAAATTCAAATTCGTGTTTATGAGCCAGGGTTTTCAGGTAAATTTTGTCAGTCACAGATTTTTAGAAGTTTTTAAAGTTCTTATAATTAAAAATAATGTCATACGAGTATGGACTGTTTTGTGTGCGTATCCATGTGTACTATTGTCAAGACCGACAGACACATGAAGCTATGTGTGTTTATGTGTACCTGTAATTGAACCACACCCCCCTCCCTCCCCCCCTTACCTCGCAATCTGTCGCCTCACCTGTGTTTACTTTAGACGTCAGCCAGACACGGCCTTCAGGTCACCTCGGTAATCGTATCTTATCTTCTCCATAATAATATCTGGACCGTCCCTCTCTCTCTCTCTCCTCCTATTTCCTTACAACTATTTTCAGAGTTTCAAATAATCATAGAAGTTTATTTATATGTTTATGACCCAATTTGTAAAAGACCTTTTTCAGAGAATATTGTCTTAGATGTTTTGTTAAGGAAAACAGACAACTTAGCCATAACATTTAGTTTTATATCCATTTACGGCTATTTCACCTGTAAAGACCAAAATTGAACAGAGCCCAGTTTTAAGCTCATATTTCATCAGAGTCCAATTATCAACAGAAATTCGCCAGAGTCTACTTTGAGAGCAAAATTAGTCAGAGACAGTTTTTAGTTCATATTTCATCAGAGTCCAATTATCAACAGAAATTCGCCAGAGTCTACTTTGAGAGCAAAATTAGTCAGAGACAGTTTTTTAGCTCAAATTTCATCAGAGTCCAGTTTATACCGAAAATTCGCCAGAGTCTACTTTGTGCCAAATATTCAGAGTCCAGTTCATGATCGAAATTAATCAGAGTCCAATTAAAGACCCAAATTTGACAGAGACCACATTTTCGCTACTAGCAGTCCAATCCCCCTGAAATTTTAAACAGTCGTATTTCAGACGTAGTAAATAAGATCAAGTCAGTTACTGAGCTCCAGCTCTTGTCCCCCTGTATTTGCATATTTTCTCTATATTCAGCTGTGTTCTTCACATTTTTTTCCATGTTTTCTGTGTTCATTCCATGTTCTACAAATGTTCACAGCATACTCAGTTCAATTTTTTTCACCTGTTTTTCTCATTTTTCTGTTTTCTACCATTTTCCCCATATGTTCACTATGTTCTTTGTCATGTTTTTCATGTACATCATATGTTATCTGTATAACTTTTATACTCAATATTCATGTTCTCAATGTTCTTAGCTTGTTCTTCACATGTTCAGTGTTCATTCTTTGTATTCCCTATGTTCCTTATCATGTCTTCATATTCTCTATAAGTTCTTATTCCCTGCATGTTTACTCTATTCATCAACTTTTTCTTACATGTTTTCTGTGTTCACCGTATGTTCTTTGTGTTCATTCCCTTACTTAACCTCAATTTTTTATGTTCTTTGTTTCTTTAAACCAATTTGTTTCTTCCATTCACTAACTAGTTCTTTGTCAAATATTAGCATCAGCAATACAGTTCCCTCAACAATTTTAGTCACCCAGTTTTTTATTTGCAAAACTATGTCAAAGTAATTCTCGTAGTCAACTTAATAGTTCTACCAGCCGTGTTCTTAAACAAATCTACACTTTATTCAGTTCCAAATTTACAAAGACAAATCTTTCTTGTAACTTCTTAACTAAAAATCTTTCGCCAATCAACTAAAACATAGTCACTTTTGTCATTTCTCAACTAAACTTATTATCCAATCAACCAAAAACAGTCAGGATTAATCTCATTCAACACCGTTCTTAATTAAAACAACCTTTCTCTTAGCTAAAAATTGTCAAAGAAATCTTATCATCACTGTTCTTAACTAAACTTATTCCCTAGTCATCAGAAAATAACCGTGTTCATCATGTTTCATTGTCATTTCTTATCTAAAAAATTATCCGCCAATCATCAGAAAAGTCATGTTCATCATGTTTTGTCTTTTGCTCAACTAAAAGTATTCATCAGTCAACTAAAAAATAGTTACTTCATCATGTTTCCTTGTCATTTCTTAACTGAAATATCACTTCTCTCATCTGAAAATAGTCATGTGTAGCCTCTTTCCAACACTGTTCTTAACTAAAACAACCTTTCACGTAGCTAAAAATTGTCAAAGGAATCTTTTCAGCACTGTTCATAACTAACTTTATCCATCGTCAAGTAAGAAAATATAGTCAAAGATATCTATCATCGTCGTTCTTAACTGACATTTATACTTTGTGGAGCACTAAAAATAGTCAAATGTAACTTTTTCAACACTTTCGTAACTAAAATTATATGTCGCTAAGTAAGAAAAATAGTCAAATGTAACTTTTTCAGCACTTTCGTAAAATTTATATGTCGTTAAGTAAGAAAAATAGTCAAAGGTGCTCTCCGTAACACCAAAGTTACTCTTCGAGATAACAAAAGACACTCTCAAACACTCAAAAAATTTACTCGCATCCTCAAAGTTGTTCTCTAAGGCATAAAAGTTATTCTCAGAGTCATCAAAATTATTCTCGATGCCATCAAAAGGATTTTCTCGTTCATCAAAGTTAATCTCAGAGTTAACAAAGGTAATCTCTAACTCACTTTTGTTCAACATATTAATTCTCTAACTCCTCAAAGTTATTCTCTAAGACAACAAAGTCTTCCTCAGAGCTGTCAAACTTGTTCTCAAAGTCATCGAAGTTATTCTAAGACATCATCTTTCATCAAAGATATTCTCTCTAAGCCATCAATGTTCTTCTCTAAGACATAAAAGTTAAATACAGTCATCAAAGTTACTCTTCAATACATCAAAGATACATTCAATTACTACTCATGTTCTCAGAAGTCATTCTCAAACTCATCAAAGTTATTCTCAGAGTCACCTTCGTTCTTCAGAGAAACTTTCCAAAACATCTTTGTTCATCAAACCTGTTTTCAAAGTCATCAAAAGTTAATCTAAGACATCTTCTTTCATCAAAGTTATTTTCAGAGACATCAAAGTTATTCTAAGAGCTATCAAAAGTTATTCTCAGTCATGCTATGTCATTCTCTAAGTAACCTTCCATTCATCAAAGACATTCTCTAAACCCTCAAAGTTATTCTCTAAGACAACAAAGTCATTCCCAGAGTCATCAAAAAGTTATTCTCAGAGTCACCTTCGTTATTCAAAGAAGCCTTCTGAGACATCCTCGTTCAACAAAACTGTCCTCAGAGCCATCAAAAAGTTAAATACAGTCATCAAAGTTATTCTCTAAGTATCTTTTCGTTCATCAGAGAAGCTTTCTAAGACATCTTTGTTCATCAAAGTTGTTCTCTAAGACATCAATGTTGTTTCTCTAAGGCATCAAAGATGTTCTCTAAATCATAAAAGTTAATCTCTAAGTCTCCTTCGTTCATTAGAGAAACTTTCCAATCCATCTTCGTTGATCAAAGTTATTCTCAGAGTCATCAAAGTGATCTCTAATTCACCTTCGTTCTCCAAAAAGTTGTTCTCTAAGACACCTTCGTTCATCAAAGAAACTCTCCTTCTTCCATCATGTTATTCTTTAAGACATCTTCAGTCATAAAATTTTCTCTCCAAAATGTAACTAGTTCAGCTTTTCATACCAAACCTGCACTTCTGTTAAAATATATTTTCTTAGTCGCTTTACCCTAAAACTGTTTTCTGAACTACACTGCTCAAACCTACGTAACCTATCCTCTCCACCCAATGTTACTTAGTTAACGTAACGTTCTTAAACCTAACTTTACCTATTCTAACTTAACTTACCTTACCTTTACCTATCTTACCTAACTTAACCTGCATAACCTAACTTTACCTCTCCTAACATAACTTACCTTACCTTACCTATCTTACCTAACTTACCTACATTACCTAACTTAACCTGCATAACCTAACCTGCTTAACTTAACTTACCTTACCTTACCTATCTTACCTAACTTACCTGACTTAACCTAACTTATCCTGCTTAACCTAACTTACCTACATTTACCTAACATAACCTGCCTAACCTAACTTTACCTACCCTAACTTAACTTACCTACATTACCTAACTTAACCTGCATAACCTAACCTGACTTAACCTAACTTATCCTGCTTAACCTAACTTACCTATCTTACCTAACTTTACCTATCTTACCTAACTTACCTACATTACCTAACTTAACTTAACCTGCTTAACCTAACTTACCTACATTACCTAACTTAACCTGCATAACCTAACCTGCTTAACTTACCTTACCTTACCTATCTTACCTAACTTTACCTATTTTACCTAACTTACCTACATTACCTAACTTAACTTAACCTGCTTAACCTTACTTACCTACATTACCTAACTTAACCTGCATAACCTAACCTGCTTAACTTAACTTACCTTACCTTACCTATCTTACCTAACTTACCTGACTTAACCTAACTTATCCTGCTTAACCTAACTTACCTACATTTACCTAACTTAACCTGCCTAACCTAACTTTACCTACCCTAACTTAACTTACCTACATTACCTAACTTAACCTGCATAACCTAACCTGCTTAACTTAACTTACCTTACCTTACCTATCTTACCTAACTTACATAATTTAACCTAACTTACCTTACCTTACCCAGCTTAACCTGCTTAACTTACATAACTTAACCTAACTTAACTTACGTAACTTATCTTACCTATCCTAACGTAACCTAACTTGCTTTACCTAACTTAATCTTACATTCCCAAACTGATGTATCCTAACTTATCTAGTCCAGCCAGACATGATCTAACTAACATAAGTATTCCTTCTTGTCTTTTGTGTTTCGTCAATCATTGTCTCATATTCATTTACTCATTTCATTAGTTAATTTCTCAAATGGTCACTTATGCATTTCAAGTGCTATTTGTTAGAGATTGGATATTTAAGCATTTCAAAGAATTTTTGTTATATATGGGCATTTACTCATTTCAAGGGATAATTTCTCAAATGGCCATTTTTGCAGATCAAGGATTATTTGTTAAAGTTCATCAAGTTGCTCATAAGTTGTATTTATTATGTTTGTTATCATTTATTCTTATTCCCCAACCCCTTAACCTAACCTCTTGTAATCGTAGTGTATTTGGAAGGTTCTATCATATGTTCTTATTCCCCAACCCTTTAACCTAACCTTTCAGATGTAGTTTATTGTGTTTTTTGACGTATTTGTTGAATATATTATCCTTTTCCTAATCTTTCAGATGTAGTTTTGTTTCTCCTTTTGTATATTTTTACCTTTTGTATATTTTGTATATTTTTTTTTTTTTTATAATTTTAGTTACGAAAGTGTTGAAAAAGTTACATTTGACTATTTTTAGTGCTCCACAAAGTATAAATGTCAGTTAAGAACGACGATGATAGATATCTTTGACTATATTTTCTTACTTGACGATGGATAAAGTTAGTTATGAACAGTGCTGAAAAGATTCCTTTGACAATTTTTAGCTACGTGAAAGGTTGTTTTAGTTAAGAACAGTGTTGGAAAGAGGCTACACATGACTATTTTCAGATGAGAGAAGTGATATTTCAGTTAAGAAATGACAAGGAAACATGATGAAGTAACTATTTTTTAGTTGACTGATGAATACTTTTAGTTGAGCAAAAGACAAAACATGATGAACATGACTTTTCTGATGATTGGCGGATAATTTTTTAGATAAGAAATGACAATGAAACATGATGAACACGGTTATTTTCTGATGACTAGGGAATAAGTTTAGTTAAGAACAGTGATGA
The DNA here is from genome assembly GCF_040958095.1 of Procambarus clarkii. Classification (NCBI taxonomy): domain Eukaryota; kingdom Metazoa; phylum Arthropoda; class Malacostraca; order Decapoda; family Cambaridae; genus Procambarus; species Procambarus clarkii. The sequence goes on along the minus strand of NC_091226.1, from coordinate 21,011,355 downwards.
TAAGATTTCTTTGACAATTTTTAGCTAAGAGAAAGGTTGTTTTAATTAAGAACGGTGTTGAATGAGATTAATCCTGACTGTTTTTGGTTGATTGGATAATAAGTTTAGTTGAGAAATGAGGAAAGAGACTATGTTTTAGTTGATTGGCGAAAGATTTTTAGTTAAGAAGTTACAAGAAAGATTTGTCTTTGTAAATTTGGAACTGAATAAAGTGTAGATTTGTTTAAGAACATGGCTGGTAGAACTATTAAGTTGACTACGAGAATTACTTTGACATAGTTTTGCAAATAAAAAACTGGGTGACTAAAATTGTTGAGGGAACTGTATTGCTGATGCTAATATTTGACAAAGAACTAGTTAGTGAATGGAAGAAACAAATTGGTTTAAAGAAACAAAGAACATAAAAAATTGAGGTTAAGTAAGGGAATGAACACAAAGAACATACGGTGAACACAGAAAACATGTAAGAAAAAGTTGATGAATAGAGTGAACATGCAGGGAATAAGAACTTATAGAGAATATGAAGACATGATAAGGAACATAGGGAATACAAAGAATGAACACTGAACATGTGAAGAACAAGCTAAGAACATTGAGAACATGAATATTGAGTATAAAAGTTATACAGAGAACATATGATGTACATGAAAAACATGACAAAGAACATAGTGAACATACGGGGAAAATGGTAGAAAACAGAAAAATGAGAAAAACAGGTGAAAAAAATTGAACTGAGTATGCTGTGAACTTTGAGCTTAAAACTGTCTGTGACTAATTTTGCTCTCAAAGTAGACTCTGGCGAATTTCTGTTGATAATTGGACTCTGATGAAATTTGAGCTTAAAACTGTCTCTGACTAATTTTGCTCTCAAAGTAGACTCTGGCTAATTTCTGTTGATAATTGGACTCTGATGAAATATGAGCTTAAAACTGTCTCTGACTAATTTTGCTCACAAAGTGGACTCCGTTCATTTTTAGGTATAAAATGGTCTCTGATGAAATATGAGCTTAAAACTGTCTCTGACTAATTTTGCTCACAAAGTGGACTCTGTTCATTTTTAGGTATAAAATGGTCTCTGATGAAATATGAGCTAAAAAACTGTCTCTGACTAATTTTCCTCTCAAAGTAGACTCTGGCGAATTTCTGTTGATAATTGGACTCTGATGAAATTTGAGCTTAAAACTGTCTCTGACTAATTTTGCTCTCAAAGTAGACTCTGGCGAATTTCTGTTGATAATTGGACTCTGATGAAATTTGAGCTTAAAACTGTCTCTGACTAATTTTGCTCTCAAAGTAGACTCTGGCGAATTTCTGTTGATAATTGGACTCTGATGAAATATGAGCTTAAAACTGTCTCTGACTAATTTTGCTCACAAAGTGGTCTCTGTTCATTTTTAGGTATAAAATGGTCTCTGATGAAATATGAGCTTAAAACTGTCTCTGACTAATTTTGCTCTCAAAGTAGACTCTGGCGAATTTCTGTTGATAATTGGACTCTGATGAAATATGAGCTAAAAACTGTCTCTGACTAATTTTGCTCTCAAAGTAGACTCTAGCGAATTTCTGTTGATAATTGGACTCTGATGAAATATGAGCTTAAAACTGGGCTCTGTTCAATTTTGGTCTTTACAGGTGAAATAGCTGTAAATGGATATAAAACTAAATGTTATGGCTAAGTTGTTTGTTTTCCTTAACAAAACATCTAAGACAATATTCTCTGAAAAAGGTCTTTTACAAATTGGGTCATAAACATATAAATAAACTTCTATGATTATTTGAAACTCTAAAAATAGTTGTAAGGAAATAGGAGGAGAGAGAGAGAGAGGGACGGTCCAGATATTATTATGGAGAAGATAAGATACGATTACCGAGGTGACCTGAAGGCCGTGTCTGGCTGACGTCTAAAGTAAACACAGGTGAGGCGACAGATTGCGAGGTAAGGGGGGAGGGAGGGGGGTGTGGTTCAATTACAGGTACACATAAACACACATAGCTTCATGTGTCTGTCGGTCTTGACAATAGTACACATGGATACGCACACAAAACAGTCCATACTCGTATGACATTATTTTTAATTATAAGAACTTTAACAACTTCTAAAAATCTGTGACTGACAAAATTTACCTGAAAACCCTGGCTCATAAACACGAATTTGAATTTCTCCCATAAGACCTTTAACAATTTTCTAAGTCTCGGAAATTATTTTCATCATAAGCCCTTTAACAAACTTCTAAGTCTCGGAAATTATTTTCATTACAAGAAACCTTACAAAACTTCTAAAATCTCAGAAATTATTTTCCTCATAAGAATTCCTTAATTCCAAATCTGTGACACAAAATTTACCTGAAAACCCCGACACGCTACAGGGGAATATTGGAACCTGAAAACCCCGACACGCTACAGGGGAATTTCTAAATTCACCTGAAAACCCTGAAAACCATGGCTTACACAGACGAATTTTGTAAGTTGAAAACAGGTAAAATATGTCCGTAGAGTTCTCCTGAAAACCCTGGCTCATAAACTCGATTTTGAATTTCTCCCATAAGACCTTAACAAACTTCTAAGTCTCGGAAATTATTTTCATTATAAGAACTTTAACAACTTCTAAAATCTGAGACATAAAATTTACCTGAAAACCCTGGCTCACAGACACGATATTTCCCAGAAAAAAAAATTACCTGTGTGGCTTACACCTCACAGGGGATCTCTGGCATGAAAAAAAAAAATGACCTGTGTGGCTTACACCCTACTACTTATGCCTGGGAACCATTCAGGCTTGTTTGCATATATTATATATTTATATAAACTGTCAACTGTCATCGTGGATATAAACCTTTCATTCACTTGAGTACTTTAGGAGATTCGAACCTAAGACTTCATGAGCATGAGGTACAAGCTTCTCCACTGATCCATCTTCTTGAGGTTATCTTGTTATGATTTCGGGGCTTAGCGTCCCCGCGGCCCGGTCCTCGATCAGGCCTTCGTTTTGTTACACATCCCCAGGAAGTAGCCCGTAGCAGCTGTCTTACTCCAAGGTACCTATTTACTGCTAGGTGAAAAGAGACATCAGGGTGAAAGAAACTCTGCCCATTTGTTTCCGCCGGGTATCGAACACAGAGCCTTCGGACTATGAATGCCGAGCGCTGTCCACTCAGCTGTCAGAACCATGAACAGTTTCAACATTCTGAACACAATATATATACACATGATTACTCGGAAAAATATAAACGGAAAATTATTTCTCAACAAACAGTATAAATAAATTATAACCGTAAAAATGAAGTAGGAACAAAGTCTTGGCGAAGAAATAAAAAAATTGGTTCATTCGTTGTGTTAATGGCAAGAAGATTAAGAGAAAAGAGGTGGGCCGAAGAAAGTATAAAAGAGAGAGAGAGAAAGTAGGTGATAAAGACTAATAGTGACGGGAAGGGATTGGCGAAAATTGTAATCCTGTTCCCACCCCAGAACAGGATTACCTACTCCCCCAAGGCTGGATAACACTTCACTTTATCCTGAATAGAACATATAATATGTCACATATTTCCTCACCATAGCTGGGAATCCTTTTCTTCATCCTTTGTCTTCTTCCATTAGTCATTCTAACCTTCTTCACTCTAACCTTCGTCATCGGAAGGTTAATCACAACTCCACTACACCTCCTCCGGACTTACGCAATACTCCATAAAACGTCCGGTATGGAGTGTCTCCAAGTTTCAGACGAATGTCTTAGTTAACCCTATCAGGGTACGGACCTCCTACACACTTCACTGAAGGATCAGTAGATCAGCAGGGACAAGAAATCGGAGCTGGAGTTGAGGAAGGAAACTGTGTAAATAGTTGGAGGCTCTCACATGGATGTTCAGCTTTACAAACAGAGATGCTAGCCATTCAAAAGGCTTTGGAACATTCCCTTGCTGAACACCGACAACATGTTATCATACATACAGATTCGAGAATTGTAATTGAAACCTTGCAACAAGAACACATACGTGACAATATCCATCTGATCACAAATGTCATATCATTAATGCAAACAATCAAACGTCAAGGCCGTCAGGTACTTATCAACTGGGTGCCAAGTCATGAGGGAATAATAGGAAATGACATTGCAGACGAAGCTGCAAAACTTGCAACTAAGAGAAGGAATGTAGACATTTACATACCACAGAATCTATCACTGATTAAGAAAGTAATTAGAAACAGAGCAATGCAAAAGATGTACAGTGACCACAACACGACAGTTGCAACATCAGAATCTGCGGGTTGGTACAAGAATTCAACCAACTACGAACCACTTAGTTTGATGAAAGGGAACAATAGAGCAACAGAAGTACACTTACATCGCATCAGGCTTGGATACCCATATGCATGGGAAATAGGCTTACAGGTGCCAGAAGATGAGAGGAAATGTCAGCACTATGGAGAAATGTCCAACAAACCACTGGAACTTTATCTAACACAGTGCACAGTTACAACCCAATATTCCTGCTGTTGGCAGGAATATCCCTGCAAAAAAAAAACTAGCCTGAGCCCACTGCAGGGGCAGCCAAGTGATGAACCGGGTGATGAGCCAGGCGATGTGCACGTCTATCAAAACCGCCAATTACACTGCCGGCGACTCGTTACAGCCCACCTTGACAAAAGATGTGACGTCACCTTGTGGGGTGTAAGTGCCCGTCATCCCAGGCAGCTCGTCAGTCTCCCTCAGGTGGTCGGGGACTACGCATTACGGCCTCAACGCCACACTTGCCACCAGATGCTTCGCTTACAGGTTATAATGTTCCGTGTAGATATTCTCAGTGTCACCCTTACTTTTGTACTCACCTATTTGTACTCCCCTGTTTGTGCTTGCGGGGGTTGAGCTTTGGCTCTTTGGTCCCGCCTCTCAACTGTCAATCAACTGGTGTACAGATTCCTGAGCCTACTGGGCTCTATCATATCTACACTTGAAACTGTGTATGGAGTCAGCCTCCACCACATCACTACCTAATGCATTCCATCTGTTAACTACTCTGACACTGAAGTTCCTTCTAACGTTCCTGTGGCTCATGTGGGTACTCAGCTTCCACCTATGTCCCCTTGTTCGTGTACCACCAGTGTTGAATAGTTTATCCTTGTTTACCCGGTTGATTCCCCCTGAGGATTTTGTAGGTTGTGATCATGTCTCCCCTTACTCTTCTGTCTTCCAGTGTCGTAAGGTGCATTTCCCGCAGCCTTTCCTCGTAACTCATGTCTCTTAGGTTTGGGACTACTCTAGTGGCATACCTTTGAACTTTTTCCAGCTTCGTCTTGTGCTTGACAAGGTACGGGCTCCATGCTGGGGCTGCATACTCCAGGATTGGTCTTACATATGTGGTGTACAAGATTCTGAATGATTCCTTACACAGGTTCCTGAACGCCGTTCTGATGTTAGCCAGCCTCGCATATGCCGCAGACGTTATTCTCTTTATGTGGGCTTCAGGAGACAGGTTTGGTGTGATATCAACTCTTATTTGTGTTAACGTACGTTTGTTTACATGTACTCTTGCTTTTGTGTGTTAGCCAAGTGTTTAAAATATTGAATTTTGTTTGTGTATATCACATGTTATTTGTTTATCTTGATTATAGAGTAAATTGTTATAATTTGTTATATAGTTCTTTCCTTCCAGCTCAATTTTCACACTGCAAAGGCCAATGCGTTTTTTTTATTATTATTATTAAGGAGAAGTGTGTGACACAGTCCATCTGCCCGCTACAGCCTCAGTACCGTATGACGTCACAGACGTAAGACCCGCTAATTTGTATTACTTTAATGTGCCTCTGAAGATGTTGAAGAGAGCTTTAGCATAACGCATAGTTTAGCATCACTTGTCAGGCCCAGTAACATTGTTAAGTCACACACACCAAGAACAAGAAACAACGCAACAGAAACGAGTGGCAACAAGAAACTTTCTAAGCCAGCACATCAAGGAACCAACAAGAATGAGAGGAGAAGATGAACCAGCAATGCTTGATTTGATATTTACCCTAAATGAGTGGGATATAAGGGAAGTTAAGATGGAAGCGCCCTTGGGAATGAGTGCCCACAGTGTATTGAACTTTGAGTATCTGGTAGAGCTAGGAATTATCTCCCCCCAAAAAGAACTAGGAATCAAAAGGCTGGCATACCGAAAGGGGAATTATGAACAGATGAAAAGTTTCCTAAGGGAAATACCTTGGGACACAGACCTCAGAGACAAGTCTGTACAGGGTATGATGGACTATGTTACCCAAAAGTGTCAGGAGGCAGTAAACAGGTTCATCCCGGCCGAAAGGGAAAAATCCGAGAAGCAACAGAAGAATCCATGGTATAATAGGGCATGTATGGCAGCGAAGAAACTGAACAAAAGGGCGTGGAGGAACTTCCGGAATAACAGAACACCAGAAAGCAGAGAGAGATACCAGAGAACCAGGAATGAGTACGTCAGGGTGAGAAGAGAAGCAGAGAAAAGTTTTGAAAATGATATAGCAAACAAAGCCAAGACCGAACCAAAGCTACTCCACAGTTACATCAGAAGGAAAACAACAGTGAAAGAACAGGTATTGAAACTTCGAACAGGCGAGGACAGGTATACAGAGAATGACAAAGAGGTGTGTGAAGAACTCAACAAGAGGTTCCAGGAGGTCTTCACAATAGAACAAGGTGAGGTCACTGTGCTAGTAGAAAGGGAGGTAAACCAGGCGGCCTTGGAAGACTTCGAAATTACGAGAGAGGAGGTCAAGAGACACCTGCTGGATCTGGATGTTAGAAAGGCTGTTGGTCCAGACGGGATCTCACCATGGGTACTGAAAGAGTGTGCAGAGGCACTTTGCTTGCCACTCTCCATAGTGTATAGTAAGTCACTGGAGACGGGAGACCTACCAGAAATATGGAAGACGGCGAATGTGGTCTCAATATACAAAAAGGCGACAGGCAAGAGGCACTGAACTACAGGCCAGTGTCCTTGACTTGTATACCATGCAAGGTGATGGAGAAGATCATGAGAAAAAACCTGGTAACACATCTGGAGAGAAGGGACTTTGTGACAAATCGCCAACATGGGTTCAGGGAGGATAAATCTTGCCTGACTGGCTTAATAGAATTCTACGACCAGGTGACAAAGATTAAGCAAGAAAGAGAGGGCTGGGCGGACTGCATTTTCTTGGATAGTCGGAAAGCCTTTGACACTACCCCATAAGAGGCTGGTACATAAGCTGGAGAGACAGGCAGGTGTAGCTGGTAAGGTGCTCCAGTGGATAAGGGAGTATCTAAGCAATAGGAAGCAGAGAGTTACGGTGAGGGGTGAGACCTCCGATTGGCGTGAAGTCACCAGTGGAGTCCCACAGGGCTCTGTACTCGGTCCTATCTTGTTTCTGATATATGTAAATGATCTCCCGGAGGGTATAGATTCATTTCTCTCAAATCTTTGCGGACGATGCCAAAATTATGAGAAGGATGAAAACAGAAGAGGACTGGTTGAGGCTTCAAGAAGACCTAGACAAGCTGAAAGAATGGTCGAACAAATGGTTGTTAGAGTTTAACCCAACCAAATGTAATGAAGATAGGTGTAGGGAGCAGGAGGCCAGATACAAGGTATCATCTGGGAGAAGAAATTCTTCAGGAGTCAGAGAAAGAAAAATACTTGGGGGTTGATATCACGCCAGACCTGTTGATAGGGTAGATAAAGACAGGCTATTTAACACAAGGGACACACGCACAAGGGGACACAGGTGGAAACTGAGTGCCCAAATGAGCCACAGAGATATTAGAAAGAACTTTTTTAGTGTCAGAGTGGTTGACAAATGGAATGCATTAGGAAGCGATGTGGTGGAGGCTGACTCCATACATAGTTTCAAAAGTAGATATAATTGAGCCCAATAGGCTCAGGGATCTGTACACAAGTTGACTGACAGTTGAGAGGCGGGACCAAAGAGCCTGAGCGCAACCCCCGCAAGCACAACTAGGTGAGTACACACACACACATGCAGAATACAACAAATACAACAACATTCTCACTCCCACATTCCGCCAGTATAAACCTACATAATATTACACATTTGTCTCCCTAAATACATGATTCAGAGCCTTGTTAATACCGACCATTATACACATGATTGAGTGCAGTCACCGCTAACCTGAGCTATGGCTGCTATAGTGAGCGAGGCCCGCTATCATCAGCAAGGATTGCTACAGGGAGCGAAGCCCCCTCTTGTCATTAGCGAGGGCCGGTATAGTGAGCGAGTGCTGCTATCATCAGCGAGGGCCGCTATAGTGAGCGAGTGCTGCTATCATTAGCGAGGGCCGCTATACTGCCAATATCATTGGAAGGAACCTAACGACGGTATTAAATTTTGATGCCAATGTTTGGTTAATGGCTCCTCCGCGGGGGGGGGGGGAGGAATTAGAAAGGAGAGGAATTAGAAAGGGGAGGAATTAGAAAGGAGAGGAATTAGAAAGGAGAGGAATTAGAAAGGGGAGGAATTAGAAAGGAGAGGAATTAGAAAGGAGAGGAATTAGAAAGGGGAGGAATTAGAAAGGAGAGGAATTAGAAAGGAGAGGAATTAGAAAGGAGAGAAATTAGAAAGAGGAGGAATTAGAAAGGGGAGGAATTAGAAAGGGGAGGAATTAGAAAGGGGAGGAATTAGAAAGGGGAGGAATTAGAAAGAGGAGTAATTAGAAAGGGGAGGAATTAGAAAGGAGAGGAATTAGAAAGGGGAAAAATTAGAAAGAGGAAAAATTAGAAAGGGGAGAAATTAGAAAAATGGAAAAGGGAGGAAAGCCACGAGAGGTTAAGAAAGGAGAGGATGAGGAGTCCTCGCTTCTTTCAGGTCGACGTTCGATTCCCCGATGCTACAAGTGGTTAAGCCCCCATTCCCTTCCCCTCAGCCTAGCCCAGAGCCTGATAGTCTGTCTCATATTCCTTCCAATAATTAGCACATTATTGTCTCTTAATTGTCTTGTTTGGTGGAGAGAGAGAATTAACGTCAAGCGTATGGGAACTATCAGAGGAAAGTGTCAAGCTATCACGACTATATAGCACTAGGAAGGGGTCAGGATAAGGATTAGGGATGGGACGGGGGGAAAGGATGGTGCCCAACCATTGGAAAGAAGTCGGGATAAGGATTAGAGATTAGGTCTGTAAGCGGACATGTTATTCTTCATTGGCTAATCCTCGGCGAATCCTTGGCTAATCCTTCGCAAATGCTTCTCTAATCCTTTTCTAATCTCTCACCGAGGTCCATCTTTTGGTAACCTTGAACAGCAGGCATCACAACGTCGTAACTCTAAGGAAGAGTTCTAAGGAAAGATGCCTACCTGGAGCCTACCTGGAGCCTACCTGGAGCCTACCTGGAGCCTACCTAGAGCCTACCTGGAGCCTACCTAGAGCCTACCTGGAGCCTACCTAGAGCCTACCTGGAGCCTACCTGAAGCCTACCTGGAGCCTACCTGGAGCCTACCTGAAGCCTACCTAGAGCCTACCTGGAACCTACCTCCATGGAGCCTACCTGAAGCCTACCTGAAGCCTACCTGGAGCCTACCTGAAGCCTACCTGGAGCCTACCTGGAGCCTACCTGAAGCCTACCTAGAGCCTACCTAGAGCCTACCTGGAGCCTACCTAGAGCCTACCTGGAGCCTACCTAGAGCCTACCTGGAGCCTACCTAGAGCCTACCTGGAGCCTACCTAGAGCCTACCTGAAACCTACCTGGAGCCTGCCTGGAGCCTACCTGAAGCCTACCTGGAGCCTACCTGAAGCCTACCTAGAGCCTACCTGGAACCTACCTGGAGCCTACCTGAAGCCTACCTGAAGCCTACCTGAAGCCTACCTGGAGCCTACCTGGAGCCTACCTGAAGCCTACCTAGAGCCTACCTGGAGCCTACCTGGAGCCTACCTTGAGCCTTCCTACAGCCTACCTGGAACCTACCTTGAGCCTACCTGGAGCCTACCTGGAACCTTCCTTGAGCCTACCTGGAGCCTACCTGGAGCCTACCTGAAGCCTACCTGGAGCCTACCTTGTGCCTTCCTACAGCCTACCTGGAACCTACCTTGAGCCTTCCTACAGCCTACCTGGAGCCTACCTGGAGCCTACCTGAAGCCTACCTAGAGCCTACCTGGAGCCTACCTAGAGCCTACCTGGAGCCTACCTGAAGCCTACCTGGAGCCTACCTGGAGTCTACCTGAAGCCTACCTGGAGCCTACCTGGAGCCTACCTGAAGCCAACCTAGAGCCTACCTGGAGCCTACCTGGAGCCTACCTTGAGCCTTCCTACAGCCTACCTGGAACCTACCTTGAGCCTACCTGGAGCCTACCTGGAGCCTACCTGAAGCCTACCTGGAACCTACCTTGAGCCTACCTTGAGCCTACCTGGAGCCTACCTGGAGCCTACCTGGAGCCTACCTGGAGCCTACCTGAAGCCTACCTGGAACCAACCTGGAGCCTACCTAGAGCCTACCTGGAGCCTACCTAGAGCCTACCTGGAGCCTACCTGGAGCCTACCTGGAGCCTTCCTAGAGCCTACCTGGAGCCTACCTGGAGCCTACCTTGAGCCTACCTGGAGCCTACCTGGAACCAACCTGGAGCCTACCTAGAGCCTACCTAGAGCCTACCTGGAGCCTACCTAGATCCTACCTAGAGCCTACCTGGAGCCTACCTGGAGCCTACCTTGAGCCTACCTGGAGCCTACCTGGAACCAACCTGGAGCCTACCTAGATCCTACCTAGAGCCTACCTGGAGCCAACCTGGAGCCTTCCTGGTGCCTACCTAGAGCCTACCTGGAGCCTACCAAGACCCTACCTGGAGCCTACTTGGAGCCTACCTAGAGCCTACCTGGAGCCTACCAAGACCCTACCTGGAGCCTACTTGGAGCCTACCTAGAGCCTACCTGGAGCCTACTTAGAGCCTACCTGGATTCTACCAAGACTCTACCTGGAGCCTACCTGGAGCCTACCTAGAGCCTACCTGGAGCCTACTTAGAGCCTACCTGGAGCCTACTTAGAGCCTACCAAGACCCTACCTGGAGCCTACTGTTGTAGTGTGGGTTGGTGGTGTTGTCGTCGTTGATCCTTCTTTCTGGACAACCCAACCCACAACTCGGTAGAGTGCTTATACTTTACCAGGAGATCACACTGGGCGCTTCTGGCTCTTGGAGAGGGGCTCAACGTCACACGTTTAGGGGGATGCGGCTCCAATACTTAGCCTCGTTGTCACATGCACACACCCACTCGAGCCGCTGTGACTCCCCACTCTCTCCTTATGTGATATGATCTCCTCAATTCCCTTTGACTTATTAGTTTTCCATCCTACCCTGTCTTGTGGTTCTTGGTTCTTTCTCTCTCTTTCTCCTTCTTTACTATTTCCTGGGAAGCCTCACTAGGACTAGGTCAAACACCAGCAAATTTGAATACATTTACTGGACAAAGCACATACACAATACATACACACATATAATAATAATGAATCCTCCACTCTATACTATTTGTCAGGTTGCACTCCAACACCATCAGAACTCTATCATCAGCTTATCAAGTGGTATCCTATCTCCTGATTCCCCACCTAATATTACCTACCTCCTCAAGTAGATCAAGTCTTACAATACAATGTTGCACTATCAGCAAGAGAATATATATCTGTAAACATGTACAAGGAAAATTGGCGTATGAATGCAATAATATAAATATCAGTATAAATGTTCCTTGATACACAACAATGATCCATCGATCACCCTATCAGTCCTAGAACACATACATCTGTAGGTAATCCAGCCTACGACTGTAACTCTATACTTCAGTATAAACACTCCTCGGCACAAGAATGCCAACAATCACTCACCTTTCACTGCGTCTTGCACCCTAATGACAACCAAACACTCTATCACCTCCCTACAAGTAATCATTTAGAACTTCCCTTCCACATCTGGAAGTTCACTACCCTGATCTCTTCAGGTTCTTCCAGGTTTAACTGCCAGGATGCTCTGCAGCTCCTCCAGGCTGCTACACCATGAAGTTTTCCTTGAGCAACTACGGTGCTTCGCCACTTCTACTTGGGTCCTCCACAGCTCTCCTGGCTGCTACACCATGAAGTTCCCTCGAGCAACTATGGTGCTTCACCACCTCTACAGAAGCACGTGACACTCCTCTTCACTGCTTCTCACAGCTCGAGGTCCTCTCCTCCACTACCTTGGAGTCTCATCAACTACTCCCTCTGTGCTGGCTTCGAAGTTCTCAGCAACTTCTTCCCCAAACACAAACCTGCAACCCATTGACACTCCAATAAAAATGTTTCTCCTTTAACACATTAACAAAAATAACCACACAATATGTTTGCCTCCAACATCTATCTGCTCTCTACATACTGTGAGCGTGGACTCCTCCGTTTTGGGGGGTCCATGCTCCACCTTGCCCAGCGGGCGGCTCCTCAACTCTGGGAGGGTCCTCCACCGCCAGGAGCTGGGCTCCCTCAGTCACCTGCCAGCGCTCAGAGGAGACGAACGTCGCTCTGTCCTCCAAGACGTTCCTCCCTCTCCACTCTCTTATTTTAGGCCTTCTGCCTCATCAAAACATGTCTAACTTATCAATAAACATTGCTACTGTCGTTGGGCACACGACCAACTACCAGTAATCGCTATGGACTGGCTAAAAATCGTGCTTACCACAGATTGTCTGGTCGAGGGTGCTCCTCCCTCTGACGGAGTCTGGTCAGGGCACTCCCACGGCCCACAATAATGTCTCTGGGCGACTTAATAAACACTCCTCGCCGTCCAGGACTTGAGACCACAACGTTCCCAGCTCGATTCCACAGCTGGAACGTTTGCACACTTCTCTTCTCTTGGAGATATATCACTAGGGGGTTCCTTTCTGACAGGAGCTCAAACGGAGCACAGCTTCCCCCTGCGATGTCTGGCACTCAAGTGAGGTCAAAGCCCTCCAGAAGCGAGCCTCACGCCTCCAGCAAATTATCCACATCTCCTAATCAGTCATTTATCTATTTTCATATTCACTGCCCATGATCTCAAATTGTTTATTAAATCCGACCAACTATTTTACATCTGTGTTATCACCTCTATATTTCCGAGACCTTCTAGTCAGGTCAGGCTTGATAGAATAATTCTCAAAGGGGAGACTCGTTTTTCGCCTACCTGGGATCATAACACTACCTAGAGCCTACCTAGAGCCTACCTGGAGCCTACCTAGAGCCTACCTGGAGCCTACCTGGAGCCTACCTGGACCCTACCTAGAGCCTACCAAGAGTCTACCTGGAGCCTACCTAGACCCTACCTAGAGCCTACCTGGAGCCTACCTAGAGCCTACCTAGAGCCTACCTGGAGCCTACCTAGAGCCTACCAAGAGCCTGCCTGGAGCCTACCTAGAGCCTACCTGGAGCTTACCTGGAGCCTACCTAGAGAATTCCTAGAGCCTACCTGGAGCCTACTTAGAGCCTACCTAAAGCCTACTCTGGAGCCTACATACAACCTACCTGGAGCCTACCTAGAGCTTACCTAGAGCCTACCTAGAACCTACCTAGAGCCTACATGGAGCCTACCTGGAGCCTACCTAGAGTCTACCTAGAGCCTACATAGAGTCTACCTGGAGCCTACCTAGAGCCTACCTAGAGCCTTCCTGGAGCCTACCTGGAGCCTACCTAGAGCTTACCTGGAGCCTACCTGGAGCCTACCTAGAGTCTACCTAGAGCCTACTTAGAGCCTACCTAGAGTCTACCTAGAACCTACTCAGAACCTACCTAGAGCCTACCTGGAGCCTACTTACCTGGAGCCTACCTAGAGCATACGTAAAGCCTACCTATATAGAGCCTACCTAGAGCCTCATAGAGCTTACCTGGAGCCTACCAAGAGCCTCCCTAGAACCTACCTGGAGCCTTCCTGGAGCCTACCTGAAGCCTACCTAGAGCCTACCTAGAGCCTCATAAAGCCTACCTAGAGCCTACCGGGAGCCTGCCTGGAACCTACCTAGAACCTACCTGAAGCCTACCTGGAGCCTACCTGGGGCGTACCTTGAGCTTACCTAGAGCCTACCTAGAGCCTACCTGAAGCCTACCTGGAACCTACCTGGAGCCTACCTAGAGCCTACCTAGAACCTACCTGCAGCCTTCCTGGGGCCTACCTGGGGCCTACCTGGAGCCTACTTAGAGCCTACCTGAAGCCTACGTTGTGCTTACTTGGAGCCTACCTGGAGCCTACCTAGAGCCTACCTAAAGCCTACCTAGAACCTACTCAGAGCCTACCTAGAACCTACCTTGAGCCTACCTGGAGCCTACATAGAGCCTACCTAGAGCCTACCTTGAGCCTTCCTGGAGCCTACCTAGAGCCTTCCTGGAGCCTACCTAGAGCCTACCTAGAGCCTACCTAGAATCTGCCTACACTTAGGTATTAACAGCTGCACTTAACAACTGCTCTTGACAGCTGTACTAAACAGTTGTACTTAACAGTTGCACTTAACAGCTGCACTTAACAGTTGCACTTAACAGCTGTACTCAACAGCTGCACTTAACAGCTGCACTTAACAGCTGCACTTAACAGTTGTACTCAACAGCTGTACTTAACAGCTGTACTCAACAGCTGCACTTAACAGCTGTACTCAACAGCTGCACTTAACAGCTGTACTTAACAGTTGTACTCAACAGCTGTACTTAACAGCTGTACTCAACAGCTGTACTTAAAAGCTGTACTCAACAGCTGCACTTAACAGCTGTACTCAACAGCTGCACTTAACAGCTGTACTTAACAGCTGCACTTAACAGCTGTACTCAACAGCTGTACTTAACAGCTGTACTTAACAGCTGCACTTAACAGCTGTACTCAACAGCTGTACTTAACAGCTGCACTTAACAGCTGCACTTAACAGCTGCACTTAACAGTTGTACTCAACAGCTGTACTTAACAGCTGCACTTAACAGCTGCACTTAACAGCTGCACTTAACAGTTGTACTCAACAGCTGTACTTAACAGCTGCACTTAACAGCTGTACTCAACAGCTGCACTTAACAGCTGCACTTAACAGCTGTACTTAACAGCTGCACTTAACAGCTGTACTTAACAGCTGTACTTAACAGTTGTACTTAACAGCTGTACTTAACAGCTGTACTCAACAGCTGTACTTAACAGCTGTACTTAACAGCTGCACTTAACAGTTGTACTCAACAGCTGTACTTAACAGCTGCACTTAACAGCTGTACTTAACAGTTGTACTTAACAGCTGTACTTAACAGTTGTACTTAACAGCTGTACTTAACAGCTGCACTTAACAGCTGCACTTAACAGCTGTACTTAACAGTTGTACTTAACAGCTGTACTTAACAGCTGCACCTAACAGCTGCACTTAACAGCTGTACTTAACAGTTGTACTTAACAGTTGTACTTAACAGCTGTACTTAACAGCTGCACTTAACAGCTGCACTTAACAGCTGTACTTAACAGTTGTACTTAACAGCTGCACTTAACAGTTGTACTTAACAGCTGCACTTAACAGTTGTACTTAACAGCTGCATTTTAAAGTTGCATTTTACATTCACAACATTGAACATTTAACAACAAACCTGCACAACGTTCCCCACTATTCTTGCCAACATTCACAACTATTCTTGCCAACATTCACCATTATTCTTTGCCAACATTCACAACTATTCTTGCAAAAATTTACCATTATTCTTGCAAAAATTTACCATTTCTCTTGCAAAAATTTACCACTATTCTTGCAAAAATTTACCACTATTCTTGCAAAAATTTACCACTATTCTTGCAAAAATTTACCACTATTCTTGCAAAAATTTACCACTATTCTTGCAAAAATTTACCACTATTCTTACCAACATTCACCACTATTCTTTGCCAACATTCACAACTATTATTGCCAACATTCACCATTATTCTTTGCCAATATTCACCACTATTCTTGCCAACTTTCATAACTATTCTTGTCAACATCCACGAATATTCTTGCATACGTTCATCACTATTCATGGCCAGCATTCGCCACTATACTTTCCAACATTCACTACTTTTATTGTCAACATTCTCTTTTATTCTTACCACCATTCACCACTATTCTTGGCAACATTCATCGCTATTCTTGCCAACATGCCCCCACAATTCTTTGCCAATATTTATCAC
Organism: Procambarus clarkii; assembly: GCF_040958095.1. Taxonomy (NCBI): domain Eukaryota; kingdom Metazoa; phylum Arthropoda; class Malacostraca; order Decapoda; family Cambaridae; genus Procambarus; species Procambarus clarkii. Next base: position 20,995,235 of record NC_091226.1, on the reverse strand, counting down.
TTTTCTTTGCCAACATTCGCCACTATCCTTTTACAACATTCGCCACTATTCTTTACCAACATTCACCACTATTCTTTGCCAAAATTAACCACTTTTTTGCCAATATTCACCACCATTCTTTCCAACATTCACCACCATTCTTACCAATATTCATAACTATTCATGGCAACGTTCACCACTATTCTTGCCAACATACACTGATATTCTTAACAACATTCCCCACCATTCTTGACAGCATTCACCACTATTCTTGCCAGTGTTCATCACTATTCTTGCCATCATTCACCTCTATTCTTGACAACATTCACCACTATTCTTCGCAAACATTCACCTCTATTCTTTACCAACATTTGCCGCTATTTGTGCTATTCACCACTATTCCTGCCATCATTCACCACTATTCTTACCGACATTCACCACTATTATTACCAACATTCACCATTATTCTTACCAACATTCACCACAATTCTTACAAACATTCACTACTATTCTTACCAACATTCACACTATTCTTACCAATATTCACTACTCTTCTTACTAACATTCACAACTCTTCCTGCAAACATTTACCACTATTCTTACCCACATTCACCACTATTCTTACCAATATTCACTACTCTTCTTACTAGCATTCACAACTATTCCTGCAAACATTTACCACTATTCTTACCCACATTCACCACTATTCTTTGCCGACATTCAGAACTATTCTTGCCAACATTCACCACTTTTCTTTGCCAACATTCACCATTATTCTTTGTCAATATTCACCACTATTCTTGCCGACTTTCATAACTATTCTTGTCAACTTCCAAGAATATTCTTGCCAACGTTCATCACTATTTTTACCACCATTCACCAATATTCTTGAAACATTAACCACTATTCTTACTAACATTCACCACTGTTCTTACTAACATTCAACACTATTCTTCCCAACATTCACCATTATTCTTTGTCAACATTAACCACTATTCTTACAAACATTCACCACTATTCTTTCCAACATTCACCACCATTCTTACCAACATTCACCACTATTCTTACCAACATTCACCACCATTCTTATCAACATTCACCAATATTCTTATTAACATTCACCACTATTCTTACCAACATTCACTACTATTCTTACCAATATTCACTACTATTCTTACCAACATTCACCACCATTCGTACCAACATTCACCACTATTCTTATTAACATTCACCACTATTCTTACCAACATTCACCACCATTCTTACCAACATTCACTACTATTCTTACCAACATTCACCACTATTCTTACCAACATTCACCACCATTCTTATCAACATTCACCAATATTCTTATTAACATTCACCACTATTCTTACCAACATTCACTACTATTCTTACCAATATTCACTACTATTCTTACCAACATTCACCACCATTCGTACCAACATTCACCACTATTCTTATTAACATTCACCACTATTCTTACCAACATTCACCACCATTCTTACCAACATTCACTACTATTTTTACTAACATTCACAACTATTCCTGCAAACATTTACCACTATTTTTACCTACATTCACCACTATTCTTACCAACATTCACCACTATGCTTTGCCAACATTCTCCACTATTCTTTGCCGTTATTCACAAATATTCCTGCCAACATTCACCACTATTCTTACCAACATTCACCACTATTCTTACCAACATTCACTACTATTCTTACTAACATTCTCAACTATTCTTACTAACATTTTGAACTATTCATACCAACATTCACCGCCATTCTTGCCAATTTACACCACTATTCTTTGTCAACATTTAGCACTATTCTTTGTCAACATTTAGCACTATTCTTTGTCAACATTTAGCACTATTCTTTGTCAACATTTAGCACTATTCTTTGTCAACATTCACCACCAATCTTACCAACATTCACCGCTATTCTTATTAACATTCACCACTATTCTTACCAACATTCACCACTATTCTTATCAACATTCGCCACTATTCCTGCCATCATTCACCACTGTTCTTACCGACATTCACCACTATTATTACCAACATTCACCACTATTCTTACCAACATTCACCACTATTCTTATCAACATTCGCCACTATTCCTGCCATCATTCACCACTGTTCTTACCGACATTCACCACTATTATTACCAACATTCACCATTATTCTTACCAACATTTACCACAATTCTTACCAACATTCACTACTATTCTTACCAACATTCACCACTATTCTCACCAATATTCACTACTCTTCTTACTAGCATTCACAACTCTTCCTGCAACATTTACCACTATTCTTACCCACATTGACCACTATTCTTACCAATATTCACTACTCTTCTTACTAGCATTCACAACTATTCCTGCAAACATTTACCACTATTATTACCCACATTCACCACTATTCTTTGCCGACATTCAGAACTATTCTTGCCAACATTCACCACTTTTCTTTGCCAACATTCACCATTATTCTTTGTCAATATTCACCACTATTCTTGCCGACTTTCATAACTATTCTTGTCAACTTCCAAGAATATTCTTGCCAACGTTCATCACTATTTTTACCAACATTCACCAATATTCTTGAAACATTAACCACTATTCTTACTAACATTCACCACTGTTCTTACTAACATTCAACACTATTCTTCCCAACATTCACCATTATTCTCTGTCAACATTAACCACTATTCTTACCAACATTCACCACTATTCTTACTTACATTCACAACCATTCCTACCAACATTCACCACTATTCTTGCCAACATTCACCACTATTCTTACTAACATACACCACTATTCGTATCAACATTCACCACTATTCCTACCAACATTCGCCACTATTTCTGCCAACATTCACCACTATTCTTTGCCAAGATTCACCACTATTCTTACTGACATTCACCACTATTCTTACCAACATTCACCACTATTCTTACCAACATTCACCACCATTCTTAGCACCATTCACCACTATTCTTACCAACATTCACCACTACACTTACCAACATTCACTACTATTCTTACTAACATTTACAACTATTCTTACCAACATTCAACGCAGTTCTTGCCCATTTTCACCACCATTCTTTGTCAACATTCACCACTATTCTTACCAGCATTCGCTACTATTCTTGCCAACATTCCCCAAAATTCCTACAAACATTCACCACTATTCTTACCAACATTCACCACTATGCTTACAAATATTCGCCACTATTCTTGCTAAAATTCACCACTATTCTTTGCCAACATTTACCACTATTCTTACAACATTCACCACTATTCTTACAACAATCATGACTATTCTTTGCCAACATTCACTACTATTCTTACCAACATTCACAACTATTCTTACTAACATTCACCACTGTTGTTACCAACATTCAACACTATTCTTTCCAAAATTCACGATTATTCTTTGTCAACATTAACCACTAATCTTACCAACATTCACCACTATTCTTACTAACATTCACCACTATTCTTACTAACATTCACCACTATTCTTACTAACATTCACCACTATTCTTACCAACATTCACCACTATTGTTACCAACATTCTCCACTATTCCTGCCAACATTCACCACTATTCTTACAACATTTACCCACTATTCTTTGCCAAGATTCACCACTATTCTTGCCAAGATTCACCACTATTCTTACCATCATTCGTAACTATTCTTGCTATTGTTCACCTCTATTCTTACCAACATTCACAACTATTCTTGCTTTCAGTCAATAGCATGTGCTATCCCCTATCCCTCGAGGGCAGGACGGGGGATAAAAATAAGAAGAGGGTGGAAGAGAAAGAGAAGGAAGGATGGAAGGGAGAAAGTGGAAAGGAATTGGAGAAAGCGGAGAATAGAAAATTCTGAAAACGAACAGAGCAACGAAAGATATTAAAATAATTATATTTTTCGCCTTTTATCTCCACCCTCGACATTTAAAACAGACAGACTGCCTCAGCTAAGGCAATAACAGCCATTTTATCGACTTGGATCACCGGGGATTCGAACTCTGGGACTCTAAAATAAATGACGAGCCCGTTTTTCTACCAGCTAAGCCACAAACACCCACAATAAGGATGTCAGGAGTGCCCAAACTGGTACTCAACTGAGACTTTGTCAAACTTGGTGACTTCTTCTTTTAAATGAAATTGTGTTGAGGGGAAATATATATATGGAATTATGTACATAATAGAATAGATAAAACTACAGGAGACCTATATTGATCCTTACATATTGACCCGTACGAGGTAGCTCTTATTGACCCCTAAGTTGCAGCTCCAATTGACCCGTAAGAAGTAGGTCATATTTACCCGTAAAAGGCAGCTCCTATTGACCCGTAAGAGATAGTTCCTATTGACCCGTATGAGGCAGCTCCTATTGACCCGTATGAGGCAGCTCCTATTGACCCGTAAGAGATAGCTCCTATTGACCCGTATGAAGCAGCTCCTATTGACCCGTAAGAGATAGCTCCTATTGACCCGTAAGAGATAGCTCCTATTGACCCGTAAGAGATAGTTCCTATTGACCCGTATGAGGCAGCTCCTATTGACCCGTAAGAGATAGCTCCTATTGACCCGTAAGAGATAGCTCCTATTGACCCGTAAGAGATAGCTCCTATTGACCCGTAAGAGATAGCTCCTATTGACCCGTATGAGGCAGCTCCTATTGACCCGTAAGAGATAGCTCCTATTGACCCGTAAGAGATAGCTCCTATTGACCCGTAAGAGATAGCTCCTATTGACCCGTATGAGGCAGCTCCTATTGACCCGTAAGAGATAGCTCCTATTGACCCGTAAGAGATAGCTCCTATTGACCCGTAAGAGATAGCTCCTATTGACCCGTAAGAGATAGCTCCTATTGACCCGTAAGAGATAGCTCCTATTGACCCGTAAGAGATAGCTCCTATTGATCCGTATGAGGCAGCTCCTATTGACCCGTAAGAGATAGCTCCTATTGACCCGTAAGAGGCTGCTCCTATGTATATCAACCGAAGCGCGCACACACACACACACACACACACACACACACACACACACACACACACACACACACACACACACACACACACACACACACACACACACACACACACACACACACACACACACACACACACACACCTCGATGTTTGCTGATGATGCAAAAATTATGAGAAGAATCAAGACGGATGAAGATAGACAGAGACTACAGGATGACCTGGATAAACTGGAGGAATGGTCTAGAAAATGGCTGCTGAAGTTCAACTCTGGAAAGTGTAAGGTGATGAAATTAGGCGAAGGGAGCAGGAGGCTGAACACTAGGTATCATCTGGGAGGGGAAATCCTGCAAGAATCAAATAGAGAGAAGGATCTGGGGGTTGATATCACACCGAACCTGTCCCCAGAGGCCCACATCAAAAGAATATCATCAGCGGCATATGCTAGACTGGCCAACATAAGAACTGCCTTCAGAAACTTGTGTAAGGAATCTTTCAGAACCCTGTATACCACTTATGTAAGACCAATCCTGGAGTATGCAGCTCCAGCCTGGAGTCCATACCTAGTTAAACACAAGACAAAGTTAGAGAAGATTCAGCGGTATGCCACCAGGCTCGTCCCGGAACTGAGAGGATTGAGCTACGAGGAAAGGCTAAAGGAGCTGAACCTCACATCCCTGGAAAACAGAAGAGTAAGGGGAGACATGATAACCACCTACAAAATTCTCAGGGGAATTGACAGGGTGGACAAAGACAAACTCTTCAGCACGGGTGGGACACGAACAAGGGGACACAGGTGGAAACTTAGTACCCAGATGAGCCACAGAGACGTTAGAAAGAATTTTTTCAGTGTCAGAGTAGTTAATAAATGGAATGCACTAGGAAGTGATGTGGTGGAGGCTGACTCCATACACAGTTTCAAATGTAGATATGATAGAGCCCAGTAGGCTCAGGAATCTGTACACCAGTTGATTGACAGTTGAGAGGCGGGACCAAAGAGCCAAAGCTCAACCCCCGCAAGCACAATTAGGTGAGTACAATTAGGTGAGTACACACACACACACACACATGCGGACGATGCTAAAATTATGAGAAGGATTAAAACAGAAGAGGACTGTTTGAGGCTTCAAGAAGACCTAGACAAGCTGAAGGAATGGTCGAACAAATGGTTGTTAGAGTTTAACCCAACCAAATGTAATGTAATGAAGATAGGTGTAGGGAGCAGGAGGCCAGATACAAGGTATCATCTGGGAGAGGAAATTCTTCAGGAGTCAGAGAAGGAAAAAGACTTGGGGGTTGATATCACGCCAGACCTGTCTCCTGCAGCACATATCAAGCGGATAACATCAGCGGCATATGCCAGGCTGGCCAACATACGAACGGCATTCAGAACCTTGTGTAAAGAATCATTCAGAACTTTGTATACCACATATGTCAGGCCAATCCTGGAGTATGCAGCCCCAGCATGGAGTCCATATCTAGTCAAGGATAAGACTAAACTGGAAAAGGTTCAAAGGTTTGCCACCAGACTAGTACCCGAGCTGAGAGGTATGAGCTACGAGGAGAGACTACGGGAATTAAACCTCACTTCGCTGGAAGACAGAAGAGTTAGGGGGGACATGATCACCACATTCAAGATTCTGAAGGGGATTGATAGGGTAGACAAAGACAGTCTATTTAACACAAGGGGAACACGCACAAGGGGACACAGGTGGAAACTGAGTGCCCAAATGAGCCACAGAGATATTAGAAAGAACTTTTTTAGTGTCAGAGTGGTTGACAAATGGAATGCATTAGGGGGTGATGTGGTGGAGGCTCACTCCATACACAGTTTCAAGTGTAGATATGACAGAGCCCGATAGGCTCAGGAATCTGTACACCTGTTGATTGACGGTTGAGAGGCGGGACCAAAGAGCCAGAGCTCAACCCCCGCAAACACAACTAGGTGAGTACAACTAGGTGAGTACACACACACACACACACACACACACACACACATTGAACTTTGAGTACCTGGTAGAGCTAGGACTTATCTCCCCCAAAAAAGAACTAGGAATCAAAAGGCTGGCATACCGAAAGGGAAATTATGAACAGATGAGAAGTTTCCTAAGTGAAATACCTTGGGACACAGACCTCAGAGATACGTCTGTACAAGGTATGATGGACTATGTTACCCAAAAGTGTCAGGAGGCAGTAAACAGGTTCATCCCGGCCCAAAGGGAAAAATCCGAGAAGCAAAAAAAGAATCCATGGTATAATAGGGCATGTATGGAAGCGAAGAAACTGAACAAATGGGCGTGGAGGAACTTCCGGAATAACAGAACACCAGAAAGCAGAGAGAGATACCAGAGAACCAGGAATGAGTACGTCAGGGTGAGAAGAGAAGCAGAGAAAAGTTTTGAAAATGATATAGCAAACAAAGCCAAGACCGAACCAAAGCTACTCCACAGTCACATCAGAAGGAAAACAACAGTGAAAGAACAGGTATTGAAACTTCGAACAGGCGATGACTGGTATACAGAGAATGACAGAGAGGTGTGTGAAGAACTCAACAAGAGGTTCCAGGAGGTCTTCACAATAGAACAAGGTGAGGTCACTGTGCTAGGAGAAAGGGAGGTAAACCAGGCGGCCTTGGAAGAGTTCGAAATTACGAGAGAGGAGGTCAAGAGACAGCTGCTGGATCTGGATGTTAGAAAGGCTATTGGGCCAGATGGGATCTCACCATGGATACTGAAAGAGTGTGCAGAGGCACTTTGCTTGCCACTCTCCATAGTGTATAGTAAGTCACTGGAGACTTACCTAACCTAACCTAACCTATAGAGATAGGTTAGGTTAGGTTAGGTAGGGTTGGTTAGGTTTGGTCATATATCTACGTTAATTTTAACTCCAATAAATTTTTTTTTACCTCATTCAAAATGAAATGGGTAGCTTTATCATTTCATTAGAAAAAAATTAGAGAAAATATATTAATTCGGGAAAACTTGGCTTATTAGGCAAATCGGGCCTTGCATAGTAGGCTGAGAAGTGCGTTCTGGCTACTAGGTACGACATATATATATATATATATATATATATATATATATATATATATATATATATATATATATATATATATATATATATATATATATATATATATATATATATATATATATATATATATATATGTCGTACCTAGTAGCCAGAACGCACTTCTCAGCCTTCTATGCAAGGCCCGATTTGCCTAATAAGCCAAGTATTCATGAATTACTTGTTTTTCGACTACCTAACCTACCTAACCTAACCTAACCTAAGTTTTTCGGCTACCTAACCTAACCTAACCTATAAAGATAAGTTAGGTTAGGTTAGGTAGGGTTGGTTAGGTTCGGTCATATATCTACGTTAATTTTAACTCCAATAAAAAAAATTGACCTCATAAATAATGAAATGGGTAGCTTTATCATTTCATGAGAAAAAAAATAGAGAAAATAAAGTAATTCATGAAAACTTGGCTTATTAGGCAAATCGGGCTATATTAGGCTAAATCGGGCAAATATACGACATATATATATATATATATATATATATATATATATATATATATATATATATATATATATATATATATATATATATATATATATATATATATATATATATATATATATATATATATATATATATATATATGTCGTACCTAATAGCCAGAATGCACTTCTCTGCCTACTATGCAAGGCCCGATTTGCCTAATAAGCCAAGTTTTCATGAATTAATTGTTTTTCGAGAACCTAACCTACCTAACCTAACCTAACCTAACTTTTTCGGCTACCTAACCTAACCTAACCTATAAAGAAAGGTTAGGTTAGGTTAGGTAGGGTTGGTTAGGTTCGGTCATATATCTACGTTAATTTTAACTTGAATAAAAAAAAATTGACCTCATACATAATGAAATGGGTAGCTTTATCATTTCATAAGAAAAAAATTAGAGAAAATATAATAATTCAGGAAAACTTGGCTTATTTGGCAAATCGGGTCTTGCATAGTAGGCCAAAAAGTGCGTTCTGGCTACTAGGTACGACATATATATATATATATATATATATATATATATATATATATATATATATGTCGTACCTAGTAGCCAGAACGTACTTCTCAGCCTACTATTCAAGGCCTGATTTGCCTAATAAGCCAAGTTTTCCTGAATTAATATATTTTCTCTATTTTTTTTCTTATGAAATGATAAAGCTACCCATTTTATTACATATGAGGTAAAAAAAAATTTATAGGAGTTAAAATTAACGTAGATATATGACCGAACCTAACCAACCCTACCTAACCTAACCTAACCTAACTTTATATGTTAGGTTAGGTTAGGTAGCCGAAAAACGTTAGGTTAGGTTAGGTTAGGTAGGTTAGGTGGTCGAAAAATCATTAATTCATGAAAACTTGGCTTATTAGGCAAATTGGGCCTTGCATAGTAGGCTGAGAAGTGCGTTCTGGCTACTAGGTACGACATATATATATATATATATATATATATATATATATATATGTCGTACCTAATAGCCAGAACTCACTTCTCAGCCTACTATGCAAGGCCTGATTTGCCTAATAAGCCTAGTTTTCATGAATTAATGTTTTTTCGACAACCTAACCTACCTAACCTAACCTAACCTAACGTTTTCGGCTACCTAACCTAACCTAACCTATAGAGATAGGTTAGGTTAGGTTAGGTAGGGTTGGTTAGGTTCGGTCATATATCTACGTTAATTTTAACTCCAATAAAAAAAAATTGACCTCATACATAATAAAATGGGTAGCTTTATCATTTCATAAGAAAAAAATTAGAGAAAATATATTAATTCAGTAAAACTTGGCTTATTAGGCAAATCGGGCCTCGCATAGTAGGCTGAGAAGTGAGTTCTGGCTACTAGGTTCGACATATATATATATATATATATATATATATATATATATATATATATATATATATGTCGTACCTAATAGCCAGAACTCACTTTTTGGCCTACTATTCAAGGCCCGATTTGCCTAATAAGCCAAGTTTTCCTGAATTAATATATTTTTTCTTATTTTTTTCTTATGAAATGATAAAGCTACCCATTTCCTTATGTATGAGGTCAATTTTTTTTTATTGGAGTTAAAATTAACGTAGATATATGACCGAACCTAACCAACCCTTCCTAACCTAACCTAACCTATCTTTATAGATTAGGTTTGGTTAGGTAGCCGAAAAAGTTAGGTTAGGTTAGGTTAGGTAGGTTAGGTAGTCGAAAAACAATTAATTCATGAAAACTTGGCTTATTAGGTAAATCGGGCATTGCATAGTAGGCTGAGAAGTGCGTTCTGGCTACTAGGTACGACATATATATATATATATATATATATATATATATATATATATATATATATATATATATATATATATATATATATATATATACTTCTCAGCCTTGCATAGTAGGCTGAGAAGTGCGTTCTGGCTACTAGGTACGACATATATATATATATTGTGACGGTAACGCGTTGGTGTTCGGCTGTTTAAGGCTAGGGGTATGGCCTCGTCACATAGTTATAAAAAAAAATAGAAAAAACTGGAACTTCGTCTGTGGTAAGGTAAGGAGAAGACACACAAAACACAAGTAAACTTTAACAATGAAATTTTAATTACGTTAAATAAATCAAAACATGAAAATATGGACAAACAAATATGTATAATAAAATCAATGAATCAAAATAATAAGAATACTTAAATGACACAATGAAAGTTACGTTAAGGCAAAATAATAAGAAGTGCAACACAAAAGTAAGTGGGAGGTGCTGGAATATTGGCTTAAAGCCACCACCTCTCTCAGTACACTCTAGAGTCTAGCTGGGAGGTGTGCTGGCTACGAAAGCACTGAACATTCTGAGGACTGATGTTGGGGCGACCCCAGACATCAGGTAGTATTGGGGGCGAGTGCAGGTGCAGCCAGACCGGCGACCAATCAGCGGAGCCGTAGCGATCAACGGGTAGTTTGGTGGTTGGAGTTCGAACAGGTGGCTGGTTGCATACGTTTCTGCTCACCCTGGCAAGCCTTGCTGTCGTTGTTGGACATTTCTTCCATAGTCTTTTATATAATTGTGAAGACGTAATTTTGGAGGGAAGAGCAGGCTCAATCTCTTGAAGGAGATTATCGTCACAACTCTCCCCCGAAGCCTGCGGTTCTGGAAGAAGTACGTCGTTATGTGGTGGAGTAATGGATGGAGTCGCTTCTACTTCATAAACTCTGGAGAGGGCATCGGCTATGGTGTTGTCAGACTCTTGGTATAGCGTGTCTCCAGGTTGAATTTCTGCAGGTAGCAAGCCCATAGTAGAAGACGTTGAGATGAGAAGTGGGCGTGCTGCAGGAGGTGTAGGGTGGTGTGGTCCGTATTGATGGTGGACCGAGCACTTTTCAGGTGTGGAGTGAAGTGCTGAAGTTTCAGGATGAGGAAGAGTAGCTCCTTGCCAATTGTTCCGTAGATCCTTGTAGCAGTAGTCGCTGACAGGTGTATTCTTCTCGCCTCGTTGCTGCATCACGACACCACCCACGTCGGTACCATTGGCGTCGACATGGAGGATGAAGGGCTTATCTGACGAGGTGAGAGTGGAATTAGAAGAGGGCATAGGAGCACGAGTATTATCCTGAAAGCATTTGGGAAGATCATTAAGGATTTTGGAATTAGAAAGCGCCGACTCCTTGTCAGTGCTTTCGGGAGAAGAAGCCGGGATGGTCTCACTGTGGATGTAGGGTTCTGTGAATGTGGAATAATTAGTCAAGACAGTGGGAGGAGTGCCATTATATTGCTTCAGGAGGTTGACGTGGCACAGCTGGGTCTTCCGCCGCCTATCTGGAGTCTCTATCACATAATTATTATTATTCCTGCACTCTTTGACGCAGTAGGGTCCTGAAAATCTGTTTTGTAAAGGTGAACCTGGGATAGGGAAATAAGCAAGGACGAAGTCTCCCGGCTTGAATTTTCTTACTTTGCTGGTCTGGTCGTAATGAGTCTTCATTCTCACCTGGGCTTTCAATAGATTATCATGGGCAAAGCGGTGGACTCTCTCTAGAATGTGCTGAAGGTTTTGAAGAAACTGGGGCACATTCTGATGCTCACTGAAGGTGGCATCTCTTAGAGAGTCTTTGAAAGCCTTAAGGGGAGTACGGCACTTACGGCCGTAGAGCATCTCATAAGGAGATACTCCTAGGGACTCATTGGGGAGACTTCTGAAAATACACATTATTAGGTCAATCTGCTTATCCCAATCCTTTGAGGTTTCACTACAAAACTTTTTCAAGAGTGCTTTGATGGTCTGATGACTACGTTCAAGAGAACCCTGTGAAGCAGGATGATAGGGGCTGGACAATACCTGTTTGATGTTGAACTCCTCCAGTGTCCTTTTGAAGAGATCACTGGTGAAGTTGGTGCCACAGTCACTTTGAATCTCCCTGGGAAATCCGTATTGAGTGAAGATCTTCAGTAGATGTTTGATAACCGTAGCAGCCGTGATGTTCTTCACTGGAACTGCTATGGGAAATCTGGTGGTAGGACACAGGATGGTTAGGATGTAGGCGTTACCTGAACTGGTCCGAGGTAAAGGACCAACACAGTCTATTATGAGTCTGTGGAAAGGTTCCGCAGGCACCTGTATGGGAATCAGTGGTGCTCTGGGAATGGAGACGTTCGGTTTGCCTGCCATCTGACATGTATGACACTGTTTTACGTACTGTTTGACGTTGTTTACCATACCTGGCCAGTAGTAGTCTTGGCGAATCCCATGGTAAGTCTTGTTGAAACCGTAGTGGGAGAATGCTCCATGGGCCAGGTGTAGAATAGTGGGCCGCAGGCTGGTGGGAATCACAAGTTGTTCGATGTTGGCCCAATCGTCCTCCTCCTTCAGTTTACTGGGTCTATATCTGCGGTAGAGCAAGTCGTTCTCTAGGAAGAACCCAGGAATACTGTCGGGTTGAGTCTCAGCCTGGAAAAACAATGGTGTTAAAGTAAGATCTTCCCTCTGCAACTTACGGAACTCCAACTTGGTCAGATGCGGGGGTAGTTTCTGAGGGTCTTGAGGGACAGCGGTAGCAGTAGAGTCAGCTGGCTGTGGACGTGCGGCTTGTGCACGGGTGGTCACGAGAACCGGAGGAGAAACTTCATCACTCTCTTGAACCTCTGCTGGAACATACTCAAGAATAGGGTTACTTGGCACAGAGTTACACACCTGGGGTTTGTCCATGACGATCAGGTTGGTCGGTTGCAGGTCTTCTGCCAAGTCGTTGCCTAGGAGAAGTTGCACTCCAGGCATGGGAAAAGGCTTTTCCCTGACGGCGACTTGGACTTCCCCGTTCACGTAGGGACAATCCAGGTGGACTCTGGCGAGAGGGTATGGAGTAGTAGCAGTGAGGTCAGTGATGAAGACCGTTTCCCCGGTGTAGACTATGTTGGGCACAGCCGACTTCAAGATGATCGATTGTAGAGCCGCTGTGTCCCTCAAGATCTTCAATTTGAAACGTCCCTCCGGATTTGAACCGTTGGCAGAGACAGTTCCAGTATACAGGTGGTTACTAAAAAGAGAAAGATCATTAACATCAACACCAACATTCATCACAGGCTTACCGGACTTAGGAGGAGTTGGTTTGGGTCGTTGTTGGTCAGTGGTTCCCTTGTATTGAGACTTACCACACTTGTCTATGGTATGTCCATAGAGTCTACAATACTTGCAGTACAGTTGTGAACCAGCTTGATCGGGGCTCACCTTCTCGTAACTGTACCACGACTTCTTACTGGAGGATGGTTCAGGTGTCAGCCGGTGGATGAGGCTGTAAGTGTCAGCCGACTTAGCACACTTCAGGTAGTCGGTTTCTTCTTTATCTGCTAAGTAGAGGCGGACAGGAGGCGGCACACGTCTCAAGAATTCTTCAACAAGCATCAGGTTGACGAGTTCTGTAAAAGTAGAGACATGTGCTGCTTCCAGCCATTTCATGAAATACCTCCGTTTCGTGTTAGCAAACTCGAGGAAGGTAGTGGTACTTGCCTTCAGGTGGTCACGGAATTTCCTTCTATAACTTTCGGTGGAAAGTAGGTAGGCGTCCAACACTGCTTGTTTCAGAGTGTAGTAGTCATTCTCAGACGCCAAAGTACTGAGTGTGACTGCAGCTCTACCTGTAAGATGGACTCTGAGAAGTGTGGCCCATTGGTCGACAGGCCAACTGAGTTGATTAGCAAGGGTTTCAAAGGTGGTAAAGAACACATCAACTTCTGCTTCTACAAAGGATGGCATTAACTTACTTGCATGTGATATATTAAAACTGACGGGAAGATTGGCAGTAGCTTGCTGGCGTTGAGTGAAGTGTGAAGTTTCCAAGGCGATTTCACGTTGACGACACTCTAGAGCCAGAGTTGCTTGTTGCTTGTCATGTTCGCGTTGCATCTCCAACTCGCGTTGTTTGGTTTCAAGCTGTACTCGTTCACGTTCACGGAGTAATGCGACCTCACGTTCGTGTTCTTCTCTCCTCAAAGCAGCTTCACGTTCTCTGAGGGTGATTTCTCGTTCTTGTTCGTCTCTCCTCAAAGCGGCTTCGCGTTCGTGTTCTTCCCTTCGTATGGCAGCTGCTCGTTCTTGTTGTTCGAGGGCTTCCCTTTGCTGTTCGCGGGCTTCCTTTTGCTGCTCACGTTCAATCTTAGCCAGCTCTAGTTTAAGTTTCAGCGTTGCCAAATCAGTTTTATCTGCAATATAGTAAGTTTCATGAGTTTCAGAGTCTATCTTACCTTGCTCTAAATAGTAATCCAGCAACAGGTTGTGTAGGTCATTTTTGTTGGCTTGGTAGGGAACTTCTAGTTGATACTCATGTGCAAGAGTTTGTAGTTCAGTCCTCTTGGCACGACTTAAAGTCCCTATTTCACCTGCTGGATTTGCACGGAAAGTTTGGAGACGAAACATGGTGAAATTAGCAAATAAAGGTACACGAATGTTCAATAATGAAATGTCAGAAACAGGACAACGTGGCAACTGGCACCTATCCTGTGTGATCTTTAACAATTAACGTTAAGTGAAAGATATTAAATGATTAAATGAAATCAAGGGCGCAGGAAATCTTGTACCCGGTACTCATGTAAGAGAATAAGGGCAAGAAAATCCTACTAACAAATGAAACAAAGTTTCGAAAACAAATGAAACAGTTAAATGCTTCAAAAGTAAAATTGGTAGTCCAAGGATGTAGGCATACCTTGCCAAGTCTCTATAGGACATAAAGCAAGTTTTTCCCACTGAATTTAATATGATACTTACAGAATTAGCGAACTTTTGTGCTCTGAAAAAATAAGCTAATTCCCTACCGTTGTATGTATCATCATCTCTGACTGACGTGTAGGGGTGCGAGGTGTCAACTGGTGACGAGAACTGCTGCTGAGGTCCCAATTCAGCAACTAAAGTTCGAGCTAGAGGAACTATGGCCCTCTTTGTCCTCCTACAGTCAGATTGCAGAAGATTGGGTACTCTTGACCCGGGGCAGACCACAGTACCAGGGTACCAATATGATGATCTGTCAGAATGAGAAATATTCAAGGGACATAGATGGTAAATACGAGTAATAACAAGGAGGGAGAGATGACCAATTAAGAGTATGACTGCGGCCTACAGTCACCACGTAATCCAAAGTTGTCTCACCTTCACTATATGTTACTCTCGTAATGCACAATACACCGCACCTTATAAAAAATGAAATTGAATGAAAAATAGTAAAGCTACGTTAACAGAGTTAAATACGCTTACCATAAATTACCACTTGGCACCAGTACCTGAGTGAGGCTCCTAGGACAGGCCCCCATAAAACTTGTGACGGTAACGCGTTGGTGTTCGGCTGTTTAAGGCTAGGGGTATGGCCTCGTCACATAGTTATAAAAAAAAATAGAAAAAACTGGAACTTCGTCTGTGGTAAGGTAAGGAGAAGACACACAAAACACAAGTAAACTTTAACAATGAAATTTTAATTACGTTAAATAAATCAAAACATGAAAATATGGACAAACAAATATGTATAATAAAATCAATGAATCAAAATAATAAGAATACTTAAATGACACAATGAAAGTTACGTTAAGGCAAAATAATAAGAAGTGCAACACAAAAGTAAGTGGGAGGTGCTGGAATATTGGCTTAAAGCCACCACCTCTCTCAGTACACTCTAGAGTCTAGCTGGGAGGTGTGCTGGCTACGAAAGCACTGAACATTCTGAGGACTGATGTTGGGGCGACCCCAGACATCAGGTAGTATTGGGGGCGAGTGCAGGTGCAGCCAGACCGGCGACCAATCAGCGGAGCCGTAGCGATCAACGGGTAGTTTGGTGGTTGGAGTTCGAACAGGTGGCTGGTTGCATACGTTTCTGCTCACCCTGGCAAGCCTTGCTGTCGTTGTTGGACATTTCTTCCATAGTCTTTTATATAATTGTGAAGACGTAATTTTGGAGGGAAGAGCAGGCTCAATCTCTTGAAGGAGATTATCGTCACAATATATATATATATATATATATATATATATATATATATATATATATGAATATATATATAGATATATATATATAGATATATATATATATATATATATATATATGTCGTACCTAGTAGCCAGAACTCACTTTTTGGCCTACTATTCAAGGCCCGATTTGCCTTATAAGCCAAGTTTTCCTGAATTAATATATTTTTTCAAATTTTTTTCTTATGAAATGATAAAGCTACCCATTTCGTTATGTATGAGGTCAATTTTTTTTTATTGGAGTTAAAATTAACGTAGATATATGACCGAACCTAACCAACCCTACCTAACCTAACCTAACCTATCTTTATAGGTTAGGTTTGGTTAGGTAGCCGAAAAAGTTAGGTTAGGTTAGGTTAGGTAGGTTAGGTAGTCGAAAAACAATTAATTCATGAAAACTTGGCTTATTAGGCAAATCGGGGCTTGCATAGTAGGCTGAGAAGTGTGTTCTGGCTACTAGGTACGACATATATATATATATATATATATATATATATATATATATATATATATATATATATATATATATATATATATAGTACCTAGTAGCCAGAACTCACTTCTCAGCCTACTATGCAAGGCCCGATTTGCCTAATAAGCCTAGTTTTCATGAATTAATGTTTTTTTGACTACCTAACCTACCTAACCTAACCTAACCTAACGTTTTCGGCTACCTAACCTAACTTTACCTATAAAGATAGGTTAGGTTAGGTTAGGTAGGGTTGGTTAGGTTCGGTCATATATCTACGTTAACTTTAACTACAATAAAAAAAAATTGACCTCATACATAATGAAATGGGTAGCTTTATCATTTCATAAGAAAAAAATTAGAGAAAATATATTAATTCAGTAAAACTTGGCTTATTAGGCAAATCGGGCCTTGCATAGTAGGCTGAGAAGTGAGTTCTGGCTACTAGGTACGACATATATATATATATATATATATATATATATATATATATATATATATATATATATACATATATATATATATATATATGAATATATATATAGATATGTCGTACCTAATAGCCAGAACGCACTTCTCAGCCTACTATGCAAGGCCCGATTTGCCTAATAAGCCAAGTTTTCCTGAATTAATATATTTTCTCTAATTTTTTTCTTATGAAATGATAAAGCTACCCATTTCATTATGTATGAGGTAATTTTTTTTAATTGGAGTTAAAATTAACGTAGATATATGACCGAACCTAACCAACCCTACCTAACCTAACCTAACCTATCTTTATAGGTTACGTTAGGTTAGGTAGCCGAAAACGTTAGGTTAGGTTAGGTTAGGTTAGGTAGGTTAGGTAGTCGAAAAACAATTAATTCATGAAAACTTGGCTTATTAGGCAAATCGGGCCTTGCATAGTAGGCATAGAAGTGAGTTCTGGCTACTAGGTACGACAGATATATATATATATATATAGATATATATATATATATATATATATATATATATATATATATATATATATATATAGGAAAGAAACCAACTGTATATTGCCGTTATGTAGATGACATATTCGTAATAGTAAAAGACTCAGATGAACTAATTGACCTAAAAAGACACCTAGAGAGTCAGTACTCCGATTTAAACATGAAAATAGTAAAAGTAACAGTCTGCCATTCTTGGATGTACTAATAACAAAAACAGGAACCTCTTTAAGCACCAACGTATATACCAAGCCCACCAACATAGGATTATGCCTGAACGGTAGAAGTGAGTGCCCCCAAAGATACAAAGCCAGTGTTCTCAATGCTTATATTCGTCGAGCGCTTACCCGCTGCTCTGAATGGAGCAACGTGAGTAGAGAGTTTGAAAGAGTAACTCAGGTATTGGTGAACAATGGATATAGCAACGCGGAAATAAACGCTGCTATAAGAAGACACTTGGACCGTTGGTATAATTCAGAACCTAGAACAGAAACCACAACACCCCCAATAAAATTATATTACAAATCAACCATGCACAGTGAACATATAAAAGAGGAAAGAATAATGAAAGAAATAATCCGTAAAGGAGTAAAAAGCACTACTCCTAACCAAAACATAAACCTGATAATATTCTATCATATACATATATATATATATATATATATATATATATATATATATATATATATATATATATATATATATATATATATATATATATATATATATATATATATATATATTACCTAAATTTACCTGAGGGGCCACTACCACTAGTAGCTTCGACGAGGACAGGAAGACAGCGGTTTCTCGAAGGTCTCGCCCCATTTGCCTTGATAATCTTTTGAAGTTTGATTTTGAAATTCAAAATAAGATTCTGGGCATTTACAGCTTTGGCGGGTAAGCAGTTCCATGGGTTAATAATTCTGTGGGTGAAGAGACATCTCTTGTTCTCAGTCCTACATTGTGGCTTGTTGAGCTTGTAACTGTTGCTCCTTGTTTGTGTTACATTATGGCTTGTTGAGCTTGTAACTGTTGCTCCTTGTTTGTGTTACATTATGGCTTGTTGAGCTTGTCACTGTTGCTCCTTGTTTGTGTTACATTGTGGCTTGTTGAGCTTGTAACTGTTGCTCCTTGTTTGTGTTACATTGTGGCTTGTTGAGCTTGTAACTGTTGCTCCTTGTTTGTGTTACATTGTGGCTTGTTGAGCTTGTAACTGTTGCTCCTTGTTTGTGTTACATTGTGGCTTGTTGAGCTTGTCACTGTTGCTCCTTGTTTGTGGTACATTGTGGCTTGTTGAGCTTGTAACTGTTGCTCCTTGTCTGTGTTACATTGTGGCTTGTTGAGCTTGTAACTGTTGCTCCTTGTTTGTGTTACATTGTGGCTTGTTGAGCTTGTAACTGTTGCTCCATGTTTGTGTTACATTGTGGCTTGTTGAGCTTGTAACTGTTGCTCCTTGTTTGTGGTACATTGTGGCTTGTTGAGCTTGTAACTGTTGCTCCTTGTTTGTGTTACATTGTGGCTTGTTGAGCTTGTCACTGTTGCTCCTTGTTTGTGGTACATTGTGGCTTGTTGAGCTTGTAACTGTTGCTCCTTGTTTGTGTTACATTGTGGCTTGTTGAGCTTGTAACTGTTGCTCCTTGTTTGTGTTACATTGTGGCTTGTTGAGCTTGTAACTGTTGCTCCATGTTTGTGTTACATTGTGGCTTGTTGAGCTTGTAACTGTTGCTCCTTGTTTGTGGTACATTGTGGCTTGTTGAGCTTGTAACTGTTGCTCCTTGCTTGTGCAGGTTCGTGCAGGTCGGAGTTCAATCCTCGACCGCCCACAAGTGGTTGGGCACCATTCCTTTCCCCCGTCCCATCCCTAATCCTTATCCTGACCCCTTCCCAGTGCTATATAGTCGTAATGACGTGGCGTTTTCCTATTGACTCTGGAACTGAACTATTTTGGAAGAACACAAAAACTCTGGAAGTGAACCATCTTGAGGTTATCTTGAGATGATTTCGGGGCTTTTAGTGTCCCCGCGGCCCGGTCCTCGACCAGGCCTCCGCCCCCAGGAAGCAGCCCTTGACAGCTGACTAACACCCAGGTACCTATTTTACTGCTAGGTAACAGGGGCATAGGGTGAAAGAAACTCTGCCCATTGTTTCTGGCCGGCGCCTGGGATCGAACCCAGGACCACAGGATCACAAGTCCAGCGTGCTGTCCGCTCGGCCGACCGGCTCCCTACCATGCTGGAAGAACACAGAAACTCTGGAACTGAAGTATGCTGGAAGAACACAGAAACTCTGGAACTGAAACAAGCTGGAAGAACACAGAAACTCTGGAACTGAAACAAGCTGGAAGAACACAGAAACTCTGGAACTGAAGTATGCTGGAAGAACACAGAAACTCTGGAACTGAAGTATGCTGGAAGAACACAGAAACTCTGGAACTAAACCGTGCTGGAAGAATGCAGAAACTCTGGAACTGAACTATGCTGGAATAATGGAATTGTGTGACTGTTGAAAAGTTTTCCAGGCGTGTTGCTCATCCCAAGAAATAGTTTCCTGGGGATTTTTATGATCTAATTTGACTTAGTTTGTGCTGTGTGTGTGTGTGTGTGTGTGTGTGTGTGTGTGTGTGTGTGTGTGTGTGTGTGTGTGTGTGTGTGTGTGTGTGTGTGTGTGTGTGTGTGTGTGTGTGTGTGTGTGTGCACTCACCTATCTGTGCCTGTTTTCTCGAGCATTAGCTCTTGGACTCCGCCTTTCTAGCTGCTGGTTGCTTAAAGCAATGACTCCAGGTCTATTTCCCTATGCTATATGTTTATGATTATGAATAGAGTTTGCTTTTACAATCTATTCTTTAAGTTTATTCCATTTCCCCACAACTCTTATGCTAAATGAAAACATTCCCACATAAATCAAACTCATCTGAGTTTCAAGCTTCATCCCATGCCCCTTGTTCGACTAGTATTTAATGTGAATATTTCATCTATTTCCACTCTGTCAGTCCCTTTAAGTATTTTATTTATATCGCTATTAAGTCTCCCCCTGTCTTTCCTTTCTTCTACTGTCGTAAGGTTCAGTTCTTTCAGTCGCTCTTCATACCCCATCCCTCGTAACTATGAGACGAGCCTCGTCGCAAACTTCTGAACCTTTTCCAGTTTCCTTATGTGTTTCTTCGCGTGGGGGATCCTTGATGGGGCTACATACTCTAAGACTGGTCTCACGTAGGCAGTATAAAGCGCCCTAAAAGCCTCCTCATTTAGGTTTCTGAATGATGCTCTAACTTTTGCCAGTGTAGAGTACGATGCTGTCGTTATCCTATATATGTGTCTCAGAAGTTAGATTAGGAGTTACGTCACTCCGAGATCTTTTAAAGCAGAACGCTTTAAAAGAGACCAACGTCGTCTATGCCTTCAAATGCCCTCTTGGGGACTGTAAGCCTCAAAAAACTCAGTATATAGGCAAGACAACAACATCTCTTTTAAGGCGATTAACGATGCATAAGCAACAGGGCTCCATTAAGGAACATATAATCTCTTCCCACAACCAAACCATCACCAGAGAAATCTTAGCAAACAACACAGAAATCATCGATAGATACAGCGATAGCAGGCGGCTTGACATCTGCGAGGCACTACACATCAAGAAGTCAACACCAGCAATCAACAGCCAATTAACGCACAACTATATTCTACCCATTTCAAGACTCCGCTCCAATATAGAAGCATCAAGAAATATGGGCCAATAGGCCCTCTGCAATTACTTCCATTCTTACCTTCAATACCCATTGTTTCGAGTTCTATCCTGTGTTGAAAGTTTTGTTCATCTCATCCAAAACTGTTGTAACATGTCACCTCACCCAAAGTGCAGGTATAAAATGAAAAATGAAAGCTGTTTTAATCATAGCATAAGTAAGAACTCTGTTTAGTGTTTGCAGGTAATAGTTGTGTGTGTGTAAACTAAAAGTCTTTGAAAATGTAATAAGTTATTACGAAACGCGTTCAAGTGTCGCGTCAGACTAGAAATAAAAATGAATTTTGGAGAATTGATTTTTCAATTACCATCAACAGTGAAAATAAACATAAGAAAGATCGAGAAAATTCGGGTTAGAATTATTAATCTTACTTTTTCGGTCACATTTAATAATATATATATATAAGCCTATACTTGCATAAACCACAAGTGAAGATTAACAATCTTTGGACAACACCCACCAGTGGGACTCGAACCCAGAAAGCACAACTACCTTCCAGTAGCTGCCATAACTAGTACGCTTTAACCCACTACACCATCAGACCCTTCAAAAGAAGTAGAGACTTCGAGATATATATACATCTCAAATATCTCCACTTCCCGAGGGCATTTATGCAAGTATAGGCTTATAGCATGGACACGAGTTCTCTCACATTGACAGTGGCTTGATGAAAAACGCAGAAAAACCTCACACTTGTCTAGTGCCCTCGGGAAGTGGAGATATTTGAGATGTATATATATCTCGAAGTCTCTACTTCTTTTGTAGGGTCTGATGGTGTAGTGGGTTAAAGCGTACTAGTTATGGCAGCTACTGGAAGGTAGTTGTGCTTTCTGGGTTCGAGTCCCACTGGTGGGTGTTGTCCAAAGATTGTTAATCTTCACTTGTGGTTTATGCAAGTATAGGCTTATAGCATGGACACGAGTTCTCTCACATTGAAAGTGGCTTGATGAAAAACGCAGAATAACCTCACACTTGTCTAGTGCCCTCGGGAAGTGGAGATATTTGAGATGTATATATATCTCGAAGTCTCTACTTCTTTTGTAGGGTCTGATGGTGTAGTGGGTTAAAGTGTACTAGTTATGGCAGCTACTGGAAGGTAGTTGTGCTTTCTGGGTTCGAGTCCCACTGGTGGGTGTTGTCCAAAGATTATATATATATATATATATATATATATATATATATATATATATATATATATATATATATATATATATATATATATATATTGTGACGGTGTTCCCCCCCTTATATTTCTCCCACGCCTGCTGTAAGAGTCATGTCCACTTTACCCGAGCGTTCTCTACGTCGCAGACATCAGTTTGATATATGTGGGAGAGTGTAGTGTTCTCGAGGTGGCGAGAAATTCGTGAAAGAAAAGTATTTTGGCCTGTGGTATAGGCCCTTTAGGAAGCCAATTGTGCGCGGGCTCCTCCGTTTTGCCGCCAAAACTGTGTGACGTCAGTGGCACCAGATTGGTCACCGACAGCGATGTGGCACAGGGAGCCAATGAAAACCTCCCTTGGCAAGTATGACGTCACGAAGGCAGGGGGGTCCGGTCATAGCGCCACGGCGGCGCCATCAGTCTGACACGACACGTCAAGGTGGACGGATGTGTGAAGGTTGATCCTGTCAATCTGACAGTAATACGCCACTCCCGTGGATCTTATGCGTCACCAGTAGTCTGCAAGTACGCCGAGAGGTCTTCTTTCATTCCATGTGTGGACTGAAGAGGGAATTGACGGTATACTGAGCATCAAGTGCTCCAGGGTCGGGTGCTGTGCAGGTGAAGTCTAGGCAGTACCGTCTGGGACGTCTGATAGCGTCACAGTGACGACGTAGCGGCTGGGCCAATCCACTGGGAAGCAGTGAAAGAAGATACTAATTGGGAATCCGTACGACTGCAGCCGAGACGTAGGATGGCAGCCGTAGTTGGGAGGAGAAGTTGACGGCCGGGAGACTGACTCCAACCCTACAAGACGTGGAGGAGGAGCACGAACCCGCGGAGGACAGAACACGGAGACGACGCGTTTATTTTGGGACGTTGATTGGGTTCCTGGAGGACACGACAGGGTGTGTGTGGGGGCGTTCCCTACACGAGGCGGGAGCCTGGACCAGGAGCTACAACTCAACTCTCACCGGAGGATAGGTGGAAGTAGGTGATTCTAGTTTCCCTCCCAATTCCCCTTTAGTCAGCTATATTATTTAGCCAGAGTATTTTGTATGTCGTGAGCAAGGCTCACCTATGTCACAGTAAGGCACAAGTGTGCAGAGTGGGGCTACATAGAGCACTCACGGTATCTATTATTATTATAGGTGTGTGTAGGCACCCGGAGTAATTGATGAATTTACTGTGTTGATAATGTCTTTCATGAGACTTTAATATAATCATTTAGTGAGAGAATATATATATATATATATATATATATATATATATATATATATATATATATATATATATATATATATATATATATATATATATATATATATATATATATATATATATATATATATATAAATGAACCAGTATTTGGTGTTAGGCTATATGCCCTGTAACTATATTATTACTATTATTGATATCCATGATTTATCTATATATATATATATATATATATATATATGTCTATGACTGTGTATTGAATAACCATTCGTGTGTGCAGTGATCAATTGAATATTCGCCCACGAAAGGAATTACTGAGAACTCCAGTAATATATACTTGCATGCGTTATCATTAAATGAGGTGCAGTGTGTTATACCACGATAGTGAATTATTGTGTTCATTAATATAGAAATGTATGATTGAGTTCAAGATCAGTACAACGAAGTATTTACGTTCTATTGCTATTGTCGCAGATATTGTGTTGTTTGAACATTTAGTGATCCTTGAGAATTTAAAGAAACAGGCATATTTCGCCAATATGCCTGTTTCCAATATGTGCAGTAAGAGATCACACAGTGGGGGGGGGGGGGGGGGAGTCGCCCAGCTGATTTTGACATTGATGTGAGGGGGAGCATTGCCAGCTTGGCGAGTTCATGATTATATGTGGGAAGGAGCGACTTACGCAT
Source organism: Procambarus clarkii (assembly GCF_040958095.1). NCBI lineage: Eukaryota > Metazoa > Arthropoda > Malacostraca > Decapoda > Cambaridae > Procambarus > Procambarus clarkii. Next base: position 20,970,434 of record NC_091226.1, on the reverse strand, counting down.
GAAATAGCTGTTTACTTGTTGATATACGGATGTGATGTCTTGAGTTTTAAGTAAAACACAAAATACCTTGGCGTTTGTATCATCCCCTCCATATTTCTTGTGGCTATATAATACATGAAAGGAAATAGAGTGATAGAAATAAATACCTGCCTGATATCAGACCTATTGAGTGTGCTCTTGCCACTGTTACCACAAAAGTAACGAAACCACTGACGTGTTACTGGACACAGGAAACACTAGTTGGCGACCTTGTGGTTAATAGTAGAGCCCTTGCCGGGGCGGGCACACAGCTGTAAAGAGAACAAGCTGTGTTCTCACTCATTCTCGATCAGAGGCCGGTTGGGATTGACTGGGATACTCTCCTGGCGTACAGTGGCGCCGCGAGGATAGAGTGAAGACCCGTAGGGCTACGGTGAGTGACCTTGTGTATACTATTGCTCACCCTCTTATGGTGAACCCTGACAATATATATATATATATACAAATCACACTTGTCACGACCCTGGGAACACAACAAGAAAATAACCAATCAGGTATCACTCCACAATAATCAGTTGCCAGGAATCCCTGACGTTACACACTGACACTAACGTGAGCGCTCAGTACTGGAATTCCACATCTTCAAGATTATATCACATGGAACGAAATCAACAACAATGATTGAATTATCAAAATTCTACCAGTATGGACTAATAATATTCTATGTAAACGTGTTCCTATACACACACACACACACACACACACACACACACACACACATAAAGAGAATAACGTCTGCGGCATATGCGAGGCTGGCTAACATCAGAACGGCGTTCAGGAACCTGTGTAAGGAATCATTCAGAATCTTGTACACCACATATGTAAGACCAATCCTGGAGTATGCGGCCCCAGCATGGAGCCCGTACCTTGTCAAGCACAAGACGAAGCTGGAAAAAGTCCAAAGGTATGCTACTAGACTAGTCCCAGAACTAAGAGGCATGAGTTATGAGGAAAGGCTGCGGGAAATGCACCTCACGACACTGGAAGACAGAAGAGTAAGGGGGGACATGATTACAACCTACAAAATCCTCAGGGGAATCGACCGGGTAAACAAGGATGAACTATTCAACACTGGTGGGACGCGAACAAGGGGACACAGGTGGAAGCTGAGTACCCAAATGAGCCACAGAGACGTTAGAAAGAACTTTTTCAGTGTCAGAGTAGTTAGTAAATGGAATGCATTAGGAAGTGATGTGGTGGAGGCTGACTCCATACACAGTTTCAAATGTAGATATGATAGAGCCCAATAGGCTCAGGAATCTGTACACCAGTTGATTGACGGTTGAGAGGCGGGACCAAAGAGCCAGAGCTCAACCCCCGCAAGCACAATTAGGTGAGTACAATTAGGTGAGTACACACACACACACACACACACACACACACACACACACACACACACACACACACACACACACACACACAGTGTAAAGAATCATTCAGAACTTTGTATACCACATATATCAGGCCAATTCTGGAGTATGCAGCCCCAGCATGGTGTCCATATCTAGTCAAGGATAAGACTAAACTGGAAAAGGTTCAAAGATTTGCCACCAAACTAGTACTCGAGCTGAGAGGTATGAGCTACGAGGAGAGACTGCGGGAATTGAACCTCACTTCGTTGGAAGACAGAAGAGTTAGGGGGGACATGATCACTACATTCAAGATTCTCAAGGGAATTGATAGGGTAGATAAAGACAGGCTATTTAACACAAGGGGCACACGCACAAGGGGACACAGGTGGAAACTGAGCGCCCAAATGAGCCACAGAGATATTAGAAAGAACTTTTTTAGTGTCAGAGTGGTTGACAAATGGAATGCATTAGGAAGTGATGTGGTGGAGGCTGACTCCATACACAGTTTCAAGTGTAGATATGATAAAGCCCAATAGGCTCCGGAATCTGTACACCTGTTGATTGACGGTTGAGAGGCGGGACCAAAGAGCCAAAGCTCAACCCCCCGCAAACACAGCTAGGTGAGTACACACACACACACACACACACACACGCGCGGGATATGAAGAGCGTCTGCAGGAACTGAACCTTACGACACTAGGGAAAAGAAGGGAGAGAGGAGATATGATAGGGACATATAAAATACTCAGCGGAATTGACAAAGTGGAAATAGATGAAATGTTCACACGTAATAATAACAGAACGAGGGGACATGGGTGGAAACTGGAAACTCAGATGAGTCACAGAGATGTTAGGAAGTTTTCTTTTAGCGTGAGAGTAGTGGAAAAATGGAATGCACTTGGGGAACAGGTTGTGGAAGCAAATACTATTCATTCATACTTTTAAAACTAGGTATGATAGGGAAATGGGACAGGAGTCATTGCTGTAAACAACCGGTAGCTGGAAAGGCGGGATCCAAGAGTCAATGCTCGATCCTGCAAGCACAAATAGGTGAGTACAAATAGGTGAGTACATACGCACACACACATACACAAGTCCGTCTGTCTACGCCAGACAAAGTCCCACTGGACTGACAAGATGTCAACAAGGGTGATACTCTTGCTCGCTCACACAACATTATCACCTCTACAGGTGCTCTTAGTGACAATGCAACAGAACACCTGACTTTGAATTTAGGCTTAGAGACTAATAAATCACCAGAAATACACACATAAGTACTTACTCATTACTTACTCACAGCAGGCCTCACACACTCACACAATTACCATACATCAGGCACCCAGCTGGCGGGTGGCTGCTCACCGCGGTGAGATGGAAGGGGAAGATGGTACGTACGATACCTCACGTGGTATCGTACTTACAAATATGACTTGGCGCATCTTTCGAGCCTTCCGAACCTCACCACACATGGCTCGGTTCGTACCCCCGACCCCACCGGTGAAGCGGAATGTTTGTACCCAGGTGACGTGCACAACGTACAGCGTCTTACACAAACATGGGAAATCTGCCTTAATCACCGACACGAATTTCCCCGTTCCCATCGACTGCTACAGAACACTAGCAGGAGTTAGAACATCTATAATCACTGGAATGGGGATATTTACGAGTCTGTTGCTGCTCGCATGCAAATTACCCACCTCCCAGATCTCTACCCACTGTACACAATGTCTTTCTCCCCTTCGAGCGACGACTTCGGCTGGATTCTGCTGCGACCGCCGTCGTAGATGAAGCCGGAGGTGAAGCAGTAGAGTAGTGAAGCCACTACGACGTCTTACTGCTCAATTTTGGCCGGTTTGAGCACGCAAGCGTCAGGCTGTAGTGGTGGCTGAAATCAGAATGATACCTTGAGAGAGAAACACGCCGCGATGCCACGTCTCCTCGAAAGAACCAATCAGAGGGAGGCACACAACGGCTTACCCCTCTCAACTAATTAGAAACGGTGTAGCATGGTCCTAGGGCAACTTCATGATGGCCGCTCCAACATGGCGACTCAAGATGTTTCCTTAAGATGGTGGCTGTTGCCATGACGACGTGTCAAGTGGCTGGCGGTTGGCCCACGCTGGCACTAGCATGCGGCCTGGCTGTTCCCGCCCAAATCTCGGTCACCCTTAACTCTACACAGTAAAAGATGTTATTGTTATAACTGTCCACTGACGTGCTACCTCGGCCAGGATAACATTTCTGTGGAATGCTGATGACTGGGGCTCTCACATGAACCTAAACACAAGATGTTTCGGTTACTGGTTACCAACTTAGGTCCATACACTTAACAAGTGCACTTAGCAAGTGTACTGGCTTCCACAAGCAGAAGAGCACCATTGTAAGTGAGCTGGTGAACAATCCCCTCACACTCATCTATCACAACACTTCTCATCAATTTTGCGTCATCTGCAAATATTGACATATAGGATTATAGACATGAAATTTACATATTAGAAATAATTTACATGATAGCAATATCGTTCTCATAACTTATTTCCGATACCCTTCTTATGGTAATGTAATTGTTCCTAGCTCAGTTGCGTCTATTCTTGTTTTCCTCTCTACTTCTTCCACTCCCTCCTGTTTCTCAGTTTTGCTTCCTGACACTGTCTATTAAACCATGGGTTATTATACTCAATCCTACTTTTTCCTTATACTGTTGGTATAAATCACTCTTCGGCCTCCTGGCCGAAGAGTGCCAGGAGTGCCCACTTGACTAGGTTCATCATATCTTGTACTGTTTTTCCCCTCTTAATTCTTCCTCCAACTGCACTTCTCCCAGATATTGTCTTATCCTCCTGTAGTCCCCTTTCCTGTAGTTAACTCTCCTTTCCCAGACCTCTTGTCCTTTGGTCACAATTTTAAGCTCGATCATGTAGTCAAAGACTGGGACACAATGGTCACTGACTCCTAGTGGATCCACTCAGCCACAAGGAACTCTAGGTGTCGGAAAATCCGACACCATTTAATAATATTACATGCAATTGCAGATAATATTGCTGCGTTGTATACACAAGTTAACCCATAGAAAACGTAGCTTGTAGTGGAATTTTCCGTCAATAGAAAACAGGATATCATTGCCACATATTATTATATATTCACCACCTATTATGGTGGGAATTATTCTTAAATACATTAGTCTTTGGACTTTACCATCATAAAAACATCTCAGATAAATTAACTTAATTATCAGAATCAAAATAAAGTAAATGTGACCCTTCTATCATCTACTGATATCTGGACAAAGTAGGCCAGTAGCGTCAGTGAGGAGTGGTCAGCCATTGTTGTTAAGACCAGAGGCGCACGGGAGTAAACAGCTCCTATCATTTCTCTTGGACGAAGTGTAATGGAGATCATATTAGTGCTCTACCATCATCAACACGCTGTCAACAATAATCAAGGGAAGTGTTCTGCCGAAACCCGTTTATATAATCATTTTTGGCCATTAATGTCAGTAGATAGGGCGATCCGGTTAGAATGCGAACAGCCTCTTAATAAAAGGTAATTAAGCCTTGGTCTTTATTTTATCAATTATACAGTGTTTTCTCTGATATAGCTGTCATATATTAGGATTCTGGCTTTATAGGTAGCGCCCTATGACAGGTCAAGAAGAGGAAGCAAGCTTTGTGTATCAGTTACTGGGTGATGGAAGCTGCCTCACGAGGATAATTTGGTGTCTACATCCTAGTTATACCTGGTGGACTAAGCCTGCTGAATAATAAGATAAAGAACCTCTTCAATGTATACTTATATATGTAGTTTAATACTGTAGTTTGATTGGCTGCATATATATAAATTCAATATAACCCCCCCCCCTAATGTGTATGGCTCGATTTGTGAGATTATTGCAGAAATACAGTCCACTTAACATCATACAAATTGCTATCGAAATATATAAATTAACGTAAATATAAATTCTATATAAATTCATATAAATTAAATAAATATAACTCTCACAGGTCGGTTCCCACACTAGGAGTTAGACAGCTGCTACAGGTTGCTTCCTAGGGGTGTGTAACAAAAAGGAGGCCTTATCGAGGACCGGGCCGTGAGGACGCTAAGCCCCGAAATCATCTCAAGTTAACCTTAAGATGTGTGTGTGTAAACTCATCTATTTGCGCTTGCAGAATCGAGCGTTGGTAAAAAGGACCTGGAAATCATAACAGTTAAACATCATAATTTTTTATGACAAATCGAAAACGTTAGTAATATCATCTTGCAGTTTTCAGGTCTTCTAAGGAAGTAATTTTCATGCTGATTTTTGTGTCATCAGAAGAGAATACGAAGCTGTGACTTGTATTTTTGTCTATATCTGACATGAGAATAAAGTCACGTAAATAGAATGCCTTTGTAGGCTGTTTACACCACATCGGCATTCTGTTCCCCTTATAACATGGTGTCCTCAGTATGCCCAATATGTCTATTTTTTTTTTTTTTTTTTTTTTTTTTTTTTGCAGGGGCCCTAAGCCTCTGGCTGGCCCATTAAGTGTTGCTTGTTTCTGTTTTACTTGGGCGGAGTATGAGTATTTATGACTCGTATGGTCGCTTCAGTAAGATTTTGTCATATGTGTAAAACAACTTCTGCTCTGTTGAATCTAAGTTGAAATCTTAATGGGTTTGAACTGTGTACTGTGTTAGATAATGTTCCAGTGGTCTGTCAGGCATTTCTCATGTCTAGTATGATCATTGTACTCAATATATCCAGTATGTCTAATATTCACAATATACTCAGTATGTCAAGTATGCTCAATATACCCAGTATTCGCAAAATATGTATGGTATATAGAGTAGATGACGCAGATATATAGAGACGCAGCTGACCTGTCGCGTGGACAGGCAAGCAAGTAATAATGTCAGCGTCTCCCGCCAACTCCGGAGTCAAAGAGAGAACTATTGAATAGTATTCAACTATTGAAATTTTAAGGCTCTATCTGTTTGGGAATCCGAATTAACAATGTTGATATAAATTGTTCTTTTAAGTATCAATTACTTTCTGATAATTATATAATTATAAGACGTGACAGGAAACAGCTTTAGTCTGCTAATTGTTTACTGTGGTGTGTGACGTAGGAGGCAGGGGACGGCGCTGGACGCTAAAATGGTGTCGTTCTGTCCATAATTGCCTTAACTACGCACTTATGAATTACATATTAATTTATTAATTAAGTTTAAACAGAGAGTAACTCTCATCAAGACTTAAATTTAGTCTTCTGTAGTTACAAGTTAATTAAGGTAGTGAATATTTGTATATTATGTCCAGTATACTCAATATGTCCTTAACTGTTAATATGTCCAATTTTCTCAGTATGACCAGTATGCTCAATATGCCTAGTATACTCAGTATGAATAGGTAAGGTAAGGTAATTATCAGGAGAAAGGATTAGGCTAGTATGACCCCATAACAATTGGAAAGAAATATTAGGCCAAGGGTCTGGGATAGGACGGAGGGAAGGAATGGTGCCCCCCCCCCTAGACGAAACTGAGTATACCCAGAATGATGAGTATGCCCTCCCTGTATAATCCGCATATTAAGCATTCATTCTGCTGCCTGAATATACCTCAATCATATTTGGAATATATACACCTAATGATAATGACTGACAGTATCACCCAGTATACTGAGCCACTCCACGACAATATACTCCAAACATAACGAGCCGCATACTAGAATATACCCAGGCACCATCACCCACATACCAGGGGCCCTGAGGGCTGAGTGGGCAGAGCTCGGGAATCGTAGTCCTAAGGTTCCGGGTTCGATCCCCGGTGGAGGCGGAAACAAATGGGCAGTTTTTTTCACTCTGATGCCCCTGTTCACCTAGCAGTAAATAGGTACCTGGGAGTTAGACAGCTGCTACGGCCTGTTTCCTGTGTGTGTGTGTGTACTCACCTATATGTGCTTGCATAGGGTTGAGCTCTGGCTCTTTGGTCCCTTCTCTCAACAGTCAATCAACTGATGAACAGGTTCCTGAGCCTAATGGGCTCTGTCATATCTCCATTTGAAACTGTGTATGGAGTCAGCCTCCACCACATCACTTCCTAATGCATTCCACTTGTTAACTACTCTGACACTGAAAAAGTTCTTTCTAACGTCCCTGTGACACATTTGGGTACTCAGTTTCCACCTGTGTCCCCTTGTTCGCGTCCCACCCGTGTTAAACAGTTTATCCTTATCTACCCTGTCAATTCCCCTGAGAATTTGTGCTTAACACGGTACGGGCTGCAGGCTGGGGCCGCATACTCCATTATTGGTCTTACATATGTGGTATACAAGGTTCTGAATGATTCCTTACACAGGTTCCTGAAAGCTGTTCTGATGTTGCCAGCCTCGCATATGGTGCAGATATAATTCTTTTTATGTGGGCTTCAGGAAACAGGTTTGGTGTGATATCAACTCCTAGATATTTCTCTCTATCTGTTCCACGAAGTACTTCATCTCCTATTCTGTATCCTGTATCTGGCTTCCTGTTTCCACAGCCTAATTTCATTACTTTGCATTTACTCGGGTTGAACTTTAGCAGCCATTTGTTGGATTCATTCAGTCTGTCTAGGTCATGTTGTAGCCTCCTACTTTCATTCTCTGTTTCAATCCTCCTTATAATTTTTGCATCATCAGCAAACAGTGAGAGGAACGATTCTATACCCTCTGGTAGATCATTTACATATATCAGAAACAGTATAGGTCCAAGGACTGACCCCTGCGGGACTCCATTGGTGACGTCTTGCCAGTCTACGACCTCGCTCTTCACAGTGACTCTATCTTCTGTTGCTTAGGTACTCCCTTATCCAATGGAGTACCTTCCCTTTCACTCCTCCCTGCATCTCCAGCTTTTTCACTAGCCTCTTGTGTGGTACTGTGTCAAAGGCTTTCCGACAATCTAAAAATATGCAGTCTGCCCACCCCTCTCTTTCTTGCCTGATTTTTGTTGCCTGGTCGTAGAATTCAATTAATCCTGTGAGGCAGGACTTGCCATCCCTGAACCCATGTTGATGCTGTGTTACAAAGTTCTTCCACTCTAGATGCCACTTGCTTTTTTCGTACAATCTTCTCCATCAGTTTGCATGGTATGCAAGTAAGGGACACTGGCCTGTAGTTCATTGCCTCCTGTCTATCCCCCTTCTTGTATATCGGGACCATTAGCCGCTTTCCAAATTTTTGGCAGGTCCCCTGTTGCCAATGATTGGTTATACGTTATGGAGAGTGGTAGGCACAGTGCTTCTGCTCCTTCCTTAAGTATCCAAAGGGAGATTCTATCTGGACCTATAGCTTTGTCACATCCAACTCTAGTAAACACTTCCTTACTTCCCCACTGGTAGTCTGAAATTCTTTTATTGGATCCTGGTTAACTATTCCCTCTCTTATCTCTGGAGCTTCTCCTTCCTCCAAAGTGAAGACCTGGAATTTCTTATTCAGTTCCCCACACATACTTCCTTGTCATTTGTAGTGAATCCGTCTGCCCCTATCCTTAATTGCATTACCTGCTCCTTTCCTGTTGTTTTTCTCCTTATGTGGCTGTGCAGCAATTTAGGTTGAGTCTTTGCCTTGCTTGCGATGTCATTTTCGTATTGCCTTTCTGTCTCTCTTCTCAACCTGACATATTCATTCCTGGCATTCTGGTATCTTTCTCTGCTCTCAAGTGTCCTGTTATTTCTATAGTTTCTCCTTGCCCTTTTACTTTGCTGCTTAGCTAGCCTGCATCTCTGATTAAACCATGGGTTTCTCATTTTCATTTCATTGTTTTCTTTTTGGATCGGGACAAACTTGTTTGCTGCCTCCTTTACACTTCTGCGTGATGGAGTCCATCATGCCTTGGGCCGTCTTTCCCCTGAGCTCTGTTTACCATGTTATATCTGTTAGGAATTTTGTTATCTCCTCATAGATTCCTTTTCGGAATGTCAGCCATTTGTTTTCAGTATCCCTCCTCGAGTTCAATAAAGCTTCTGCAACCAGGTACTCAAACGCCAGTACACTGTGGTCGCTTATTTCTACTGGGACCTCAAAACCGATTTCCATTATGTCGGAGTCGATCAGAATGAAGACTAAGTTGACTCTCGCTGGTTTGTCATTTCGTCATTTCCTCTCATCCTTGTGGGTTCTCTGACATGCTGGCTTAAAAAGTTTCTAGTTACCACCTCCAATAGTTTGGCTCTCCATTTATTCTCGCCTCCATGCGGTTCCTTGTTCTCCCAGTCTATCGTTCCATGATTGAAGTCCCCCATGATGAGCAGGTGGGATCTATTTCTACAGGCAGCAGAGGCCGCCTGCTCGTTTATAGTGTTAACTGCCATGTTGTTGTTCTCATATTCTTGACTGGGTCTTCTGTCATTTGGTTGATGGTTATATATCACTGCTACTACTATTTTTGGTCCTCCCATTGTCATGGTACCTGTTTTGTAGTCTCTCAATCCCTCGCAGCCTTGGATAGCCATCTCCTTGAAAATCCATTCCTTTCTCATTAGTAGGGCCACTCTGCCTCCTCCTCTACCTTCCCTCTCCTTATTACTGTATACTCCTGGGGAAACACAGCATTCGTTATGATTCCTGAAAGTTTTGTTTCAGTGAGTCCAATTACATCTGGGTTCAATTCTTGTGCTCTTTCCCTTAGTTAACTTGCCTTGCTTGTAATCCCATCTATGTTCGAGTACATCACCCTGAAACTGACTCTCTTCTGTCCTTCCTCTCGGGGAAAGGGGGCTGGGGATCTGTGGGATCTGGGGGGGGGGCTGGGAGGAGGGTGAGAGGGGGAGGCTTGGGGGTGGGTGGGAGACGGAGAGGTTTGGTGGGGGGGGGGTATGTGGGGAGGAATGGCTTAAGGGGGGGTAGAAGTGGGGCTTGGAAAGGCAGAGGAGGGGGGGAGGGCTTGGAGATTGTGGGGGGGGGGAAGGGGGGCTGAGGGGGTGAGGAAGAGGGGAGGGTTTAGGGGAGTGAGGGAAGAAGGGAGAGCTTAGGAAGGGTGGGAGATATTGGAGGGATTAGGGGGTGTTACGGTACCCTCTCCTATTTCTCCCATGAGCCAGCTTTAAGAATCATATCAGGTTACCTGCAGGTTCTCTGTGATGCAGGGAAATCTTTTGATGTATGAGACTACCGAAATGGTTAGCGATTTATGGAGAAATTTGCATCATAAGTTTGTAGGTAAAGGGGGCAGTCGTGCCCTAAGTACAACAAAAGGATGTCCCCTGTCTGCAAATCCGCCGTTTTGTGTGCGGCGCCAGCCGGCTGGTGATTAGCTGGCTGAGGTCACATGACTTGATTGACTAATCAGAGCCTGCTCTGGGTCTGTGACGTCGCCGGGAGGTCTGGCTTGTCGCCTGCAGATCGCCAGGAGCTCAGAGCTTTGTGATGCTTCGTTGAGAGTGGACGTCTGCTGGTTGAGCTCTCGAGTTCTGAAGTCCAGGAGCCTAATTCACTGAATTTACATAGTATGAGAAGTTTATAGTAAATACCAACGACTGCAGTACTTCAGTAAAGTGCGAGGAAGCCGAGTTCCAGCGGTGTAAGGGCGCCGAGGACTGTGAGCTGATAGTCTTGGAGGAGTCGAGAGAGTTACGACGTCTGGAATAGTGAGTGGCTCGCCGTCAGTGGAACTCCAAGGTACTCAGAGCTGTTGTGATTGGATCACACCCACTGGGAACTCAGTAGGGAGAAGACGCATCCTGATCTATGAGTGAGTGATCTCGGTGAAGGAGTGCTTGAGGGAAATGACGTGTACAGTGACGACTGGTGCTGCCAGTGCCAGGAATTTCGATATGGAAACGAGTACGGCGATGACAAGGGTCTTCACGACACCTATGGACTGGTGACTCATCTGGAACGTCAAGAAACGACGTGAGGGACTGAGGACCCGGCGACCATCGGAGTCCAGGCGTCTGAGGGCAGGATTGATAAGGTAGATCATTTTTCCCTCCCATATTTAACTTGATGTTAGGCAAGATAGGTCTATTGTTATATCTATAGGTATTTACTAGTGTTTCTACGAGTCATAGGAATAGATTAGGCTGTGGGGCAGCAAGTATACATTATCTACTGCCTGGTGAAGACAGCGAGGGGGCATGAGTGGCCGGCCTGTGGAAGATAGTGGATGTACGCTGACGGAGTCGTCCCCTTCTAGGGAGAGGCCATTGGGCAATCTAAACCCGTTCAGCTGATGTGAGTTGCCGGCGGCACCAGAGGAACGCTGCTGTCACCATCGACATCCATACATATATATAGATATCTCATGTGTTTATAGGTTGCTTTTGAGTAAACTTTATTATTTTATCATTGCTTTTGGTGTCACCTCCATCTCATTTAGCATTGTGAGTAAGTGATATATGATTATACTACACTGGTACTAGCATTACATAGAGAGAGACCCTGTGTTGGCCGCACGATATTATATTTGAATTCTGGTATTGGCCTTTCCTAGAAATGCCTTAGACCCCTGGGTTGGCAACACGATAGTATATTTGAATCCTAGTACTGGCATTATATAGAAAGACGTCCTAGGTCTAGGTAGACGTCCTAGGTAGATCCGACGTTATATTCGAACCAAATTGCGTTGCTGGGATGCAGAGAAGATTACCCAGCTGGCGACCGGAAAAGAAGAGTTGAGATCGAGGATGCGGCCGGAAGTCTGGCAAACTTTTGCATGCACAGGTGGGCAGGCACAGTGGGGAATCACACACTGCAGGAGTGAGCTTAAGCAGTGGGTGCTGGGCCTTCTCCTCTCCCCCTTGGGTCCATGGTCAAATAGTGGTGACTGGTCTTGAGACATGACTTGGAGAGTTCCCTGGGGTAATGATGCATGATACCCTAGTGGAGGGAACAAAGACCTACGGCGTGAGGTTACAGAATCAGTAGCATGATCCCCCGCTGTTTAACAGTAACCTCACGTAACACAAAGCCAAGGTGAGCGACGCGTGACAAATTGGCGACCTTGTCAGGATTCGTTAATCAGGCTACAGTGTTGCCAGGATTCGTAAATCAGGTTACATTGTTGCCCAGATTTCAAGACAGTGTTGCCAGAATTCATGAACTTTGTTGCCAAGAGTCCAGGACAGTGTTGCCAGAGTACAAATACAGTGTTACCAATGTCGTGATCAGTGTTGCCAGTGAACTCAGTGAACAGTGACAGTGTTACCAGTAGTCCAGAGACTGAAATACTGAAACCAAACCAATGTGGGATTAGTACTCTTGCTCAATTATAGAGATGGAGGAGGATAAAGTGAATAAACTTATTGCGATGAGGGATGAGAAAATTTTAGAAGAGTGTACCACAGCCCAGCTCCAACAAGTGGCAAACCACTTTTGGATCCGATTGAGGACGACTAAGGTAGCGAAGCGTAGTAATGGCACAACTCACAGTTCGGGAGGGGACGACAGGAGAAGAGCCATTCCAAGAGGAGTCGTCCCAAGGTGGGCTGTCCCAAGTAAAGCCGTCCTAAGCGCCTACCAGTGTGGGGAGAACTCGCAGTGAACGTGGGAGCAGTGGCGGCTCCAGCTGCAGTAAGAGGAACCTGCAACTGGTAATAATGAAGATGCAACTTGAAGCCCAGCTGTGACGAGAAGAAAGAGAAGCGCAGTTACAGCGAGAAGAACAGGAAAGAGAAGCCCTGCTACGACGAGAGGAGAGAGAAGTGCAGCTGTGACGAGAGGAGAGAAAAGCCCAGCTGTGACGAGAGGAAAAAGAGAGGCGCAGTTGCAGCGAGAGGAAGGAGAGAGACAACTGCGACGGGAGGAAATAAAGGCAAAGAAAGAGATCGAGTTGCATCGCATTGAGCGCAACCTGCCCTCACTACCTGCACTGCGGGATGACCTCAAGGTAAGAGAGCGTGACTTACCCACTTTCGAACCTCAGGAGGCCGAGGCGTTCTTCGAATACTTCAAAAGGATAGCGACTTTGAAAGAGTGGCCAGAAGATGATTGGGCTGCTCTGGTCCAGGGCAGGTTGACTGGTGAGGCCCGGGAAGCCTTTAACATGCTGGACCTAGAGGAGTGTGCTAGTTACGACGCAATTAAGAGTGTGGTACTCCACTCATTCAAGCTGACTCCAGAGATGTACCGGAAGCGGTTCAGAGAGTGTACGAGAGCGTCGGGAAGATCATACGACTAGACAGGCTGGGACATGGAACGGAAGTTCCTATGGTGGTTGAAGGTGGAGGAAGCAGAATCAGCGGATGAGATCAAACGACTGATAGTGATGGAGAAGTTAATGTCGGTGCTCCCTCCTGAGGTGCAAGTAAGGGTGAAAGAAGCAGGTATTAAGGCTGCTGCAGACAGAGCCGACATGCTGGAGGAGGCACTACATCTCAGGAGGGAGGGATCGCCCAGACACTTGCCTTAACCCAGGTTTGGAGGGAACTTCAGGAGTTCAGGAGGGGCGAGGACAGGCGGGGACTCTCCCAAGAGTAGTTTACCCAGTGAGGTGAACTAGTTCAAGAGCTCAAGGGATGCGGGGAGGAAGCCCCAAGCTGTGAGCAGTGGACCTAGCTCGGGAGCAGGAGCTGCTGCCCAGGAACCGACGACAGGGAGTCCAAGGAGGACTCAGGGTACGTCGGCTGTTGGCGTAGCCAGGGTGACTGGCGATGGGTCGCCTAGGGAAGATGGCCGATGCTACAACTGTGGTGTGAGAGGACATTATGCCCGTAAGTATGACAAGCACCAGAGGAATATGGGACTGATGTTAGAAGAGGAGAGAGTATTTGTTCATACCCCGTATTATGTGGACCCAATATGAATGGTTGGGAGATGAAGTTGGGAGAACACCCCTTCGTTTTCGGGGGCACTGTGAAGTTTGGGAAGTCAGACCCAGTGGAGGTTGCATTGCTTCGAGATACAGGTGCTGACATAAGTATGGTAACCAGGAGTATTCTTCCCAACGAATTTAATGAATCACCTGTGGGAGTGGTGAGAATACGCAGTGTGGGGGAGGAGTACAGGTTACCACTTCACGAGGTACAGCTGATTGCCGACTATGGAGTCGAGAAGGCTCTTGTAGCTGTAACCCCTAAGTTACCCTTGGAGCATGTACAGATGGTGCAGGGTAACGACCTCGGTGGAGGCAGGATACAACCCGATTAGGCCAAGAGTGCCTATCTTGAGGTTATCTTGAGATCATTTCGTGGCTTTAGTGTCCCCGCGGCCCGGTCCTTGACCAGGCCGCCACCCCCAGGAAGCAGCCTGTGACAGCTGACTAACACCCAGGTACCTATTTTACTGCTAAGTAACAGGGGCATAGGGTGAAAGAAACTTTGCCCATTGTTTCTCGCCGGCGACCGGGATCGAACCCGGGACCACAGGATCACAAGTCCAGCATACTGTCCGCTCGGCCGACCGGCTCCCCATTGTTGTACCCTGCCTATGTGTCAGGCAGGGTACAACCCTGCCAGGTGAGGTGTCAGTCGACTCAGGTAGTGGTGAAGAAGCCGACCACACCGATGATGAAGTCGCCAGGAAGGACGACGGACTATATGGATCTATTGGAACAACTCTGGATCAATTTGGAACAACTTGTTGTTCGACCATTCCTTCAGTTTGTCTAGATCTTCTTGAAGCCTCAAGCTGTCCTCCTCTGTCTTAATCCTTCTCATAATTTTGGCGTCGTCAGCAAACATTGAGAGGAATGAGTCTATACCCTCCGGGAGATCATTTACGTATATCAGAAACAGGATAGGTCCAAGTACAGAGCCCTGTGGGACTCCACTGGTGACTTCACGCCAATCTGAGGTCTCACCCCTCACTGTAACTCTCTGCTTCCTATTGCTTAGGTACTCCCTTATCCACAAGAAGCTCCTTACCAGTTACTCCTGCCTGTCTCTCCAGCTTATGTACCAGCCTCTTATGGGGTACTTTGTCAAAGGCTTTCCGTCAGTCCAAAAAAATTCAGTCCGCCCATCCTTCTCTTTCTTGCTTAATCTCTGTCACCTGATCGTAGAATTCTATTAAGCCTGTAAGGCAAGATTTACCCTTCCTGAACCCATGTTGATGGGTTGTCACAAAGTCCCTTTTCTCTGGATGTGTTACTAGATTTTTTCTCACAATCTTCTCCATCACCTTGCATGACATACAAGTTAAGGACACTGGCCTGCAGTTCAGTGCCTCTTGTCTGTCACCCTTTTTGTATATTGGAACCACATTCGCCGTCTTCCATATTTATGGTAGGTCTCCCGTCTCCAGTGACTTACTATACACTATGGAGAGTGGCAAGCAAAGTGCCTCTGCACACTCTTTCAATACCCATGGTGAGATCCCGCCTGGTCCAACAGCCTTTCTCACATCCAGA
>NC_091226.1:20734737-20947237 GCF_040958095.1 Procambarus clarkii | reverse complement strand
TACAGAACGGTGAGCTAGTAGTACAGAACGGTGAGCTAGTAGTACAGAACGGTGAGCTTGTAGTACAGAACGGTGAGCTAGTAGTACAGAACGGTGAGCTAGTAGTACAGAACGGTGAGCTAGTAGTACAGAACGGTGAGCTAGTAGTACAGAACGGTGAGCTTGTAGTACAGAACGGTGAGCTTGTAGTACAGAACGGTGAGCTAGTAGTACAGAACGGTGAGCTAGTAGTACAGAACGGTGAGCTAGTAGTACAGAACGGTGAGCTAGTAGTACAGAACGGTGAGCTAGTAGTACAGAACGGTGAGCTAGTAGTACAGAACGGTGAGCTAGTAGTACAGAACGGTGAGCTTGTAGTACAGAACGGTGAGCTTGTAGTACAGAACGGTGAGCTTGTAGTACAGAACGGTGAGCTTAGTAGTACAGAACGGTGAGCTTAGTAGTACAGAACGGTGAGCTTAGTAGTACAGAACGGTGAGCTTGTAGTACAGAACGGTGAGCTAGTAGTACAGAACGGTGAGCTTGTAGTACAGAACGGTGAGCTTAGTAGTACAGAACGGTGAGCTTGTAGTACAGAACGGTGAGCTTGTAGTACAGAACGGTGAGCTAGTAGTACAGAACGGTGAGCTTGTAGTACAGAACGGTGAGCTTGTAGTACAGAACGGTGAGCTTGTAGTACAGAACGGTGAGCTTGTAGTACAGAAACGGTGAGCTAGTAGTACAGAACGTGAGCTTGTAGTACAGAACGGTGAGCTTGTAGTACAGAACGGTGAGCTAGTAGTACAGACGGTGAGCTTGTAGTACAGAACGGTGAGCTTGTAGTACAGAACGGTGAGCTAGTAGTACAGAACGGTGAGCTTGTAGTACAGAACGTGAGCTAGTAGTACAGAACGGTGAGCTTGTAGTACAGAACGGTGAGCTAGTAGTACAGAACGGTGAGCTTGTAGTACAGACGGTGAGCTTGTAGTACAGAACGGTGAGCTAGTAGTACAGAACGGTGAGCTTGTAGTACAGAACGGTGAGCTTGTAGTACAGAACGGTGAGCTTGTAGTACAGAACGGTGAGCTAGTAGTACAGAACGGTGAGCTTGTAGTCAGAACGGTGAGCTTGTAGTACAGAACGGTGAGCTAGTAGTACAGAACGGTGAGCTTGTAGTACAGAACGGTGAGCTTGTAGTACAGAACGGTGAGCTAGTAGTACAGAACGGTGAGCTTGTAGTACAGAACGGTGAGCTTGTAGTACAGAACGGTGAGCTAGTAGTACAGAACGGTGAGCTTGTAGTACAGAACGGTGAGCTAGTAGTACAGAACGGTGAGCTTGTAGTACAGAACGGTGAGCTAGTAGTACAGAACGGTGAGCTTGTAGTACAGAACGGTGAGCTTGTAGTACAGAACGGTGAGCTAGTAGTACAGAACGGTGAGCTTGTAGTACAGAACGGTGAGCTTGTAGTACAGAACGGTGAGCTTGTATACAGAACGGTGAGCTAGTAGTACAGAACGGTGAGCTTGTAGTACAGAACGGTGAGCTTGTAGTACAGAACGGTGAGCTTGTAGTACAGAACGGTGAGCTTGTAGTACAGAACGGTGAGCTTGTAGTACAGAACGGTGAGCTAGTAGTACAGAACGGTGAGCTTGTAGTACAGAACGGTGAGCTTTGTAGTACAGAACGGTGGAGCTTGTAGTACAGAACGGTGAGCTTGTAGTACAGAACGGTGAGCTTGTAGTACAGAACGGTGAGCTGTAGTACAGAACGGTGAGCTTGTAGTACAGAACGGTGAGCTTGTAGTACAGAACGGTGAGCTTGTAGTACAGAACGGTGAGCTAGTAGTACAGAACGGTGAGCTTGTAGTACAGAACGGTGAGCTTGTAGTACAGAACGGTGAGCTTGTAGTACAGAACGGTGAGCTTGTAGTACAGAACGGTGAGCTAGTAGTACAGAACGGTGAGCTTGTAGTACAGAACGGTGAGCTTGTAGTACAGAACGGTGAGCTTGTAGTACAGAACGGTGAGCTTGTAGTACAGAACGGTGAGCTTGTAGTACAGAACGGTGAGCTAGTAGTACAGAACGGTGAGCTTGTAGTACAGAACGGTGAGCTTGTAGTACAGAACGGTGAGCTTGTAGTACAGAACGGTGAGCTAGTAGTACAGAACGGTGAGCTTGTAGTACAGAACGGTGAGCTTGTAGTACAGAACGATGAGCTTGTAGTACAGAACGGTGAGCTTGTAGTACAGAACGGTGAGCTTGTAGTACAGAACGGTGAGCTTGCAGTACAGAACGGTGAGCTTGTAGTACAGAACGGTGAGCTAGTAGTACAGAACGGTGAGCTTGTAGTACAGAACGGTGAGCTTGTAGTACAGAACGGTGAGCTAGTAGTACAGAACGGTGAGCTTGTAGTACAGAACGGTGAGCTTGTAGTACAGAACGGTGAGCTAGTAGTACAGAACGGTGAGCTTGTAGTACAGAACGGTGAGCTAGTAGTACAGAACGGTGAGCTTGTAGTACAGAACGGTGAGCTAGTAGTACAGAACGGTGAGCTTGTAGTACAGAACGGTGAGCTTGTAGTACAGAACGGTGAGCTAGTAGTACAGAACGGTGAGCTTGTAGTACAGAACGGTGAGCTTGTAGTACAGAACGGTGAGCTTGTAGTACAGAACGGTGAGCTAGTAGTACAGAACGGTGAGCTTGTAGTACAGAACGGTGAGCTTGTAGTACAGAACGGTGAGCTAGTAGTACAGAACGGTGAGCTTGTAGTACAGAACGGTGAGCTTGTAGTACAGAACGGTGAGCTAGTAGTACAGAACGGTGAGCTTGTAGTACAGAACGGTGAGCTTGTAGTACAGAACGGTGAGCTAGTAGTACAGAACGGTGAGCTTGTAGTACAGAACGGTGAGCTAGTAGTACAGAACGGTGAGCTTGTAGTACAGAACGGTGAGCTAGTAGTACAGAACGGTGAGCTTGTAGTACAGAACGGTGAGCTTGTAGTACAGAACGGTGAGCTAGTAGTACAGAACGGTGAGCTTGTAGTACAGAACGGTGAGCTTGTAGTACAGAACGGTGAGCTTGTAGTACAGAACGGTGAGCTAGTAGTACAGAACGGTGAGCTTGTAGTACAGAACGGTGAGCTTGTAGTACAGAACGGTGAGCTTGTAGTACAGAACGGTGAGCTTGTAGTACAGAACGGTGAGCTTGTAGTACAGAACGGTGAGCTAGTAGTACAGAACGGTGAGCTTGTAGTACAGAACGGTGAGCTTGTAGTACAGAACGGTGAGCTTGTAGTACAGAACGGTGAGCTTGTAGTACAGAACGGTGAGCTTGTAGTACAGAACGGTGAGCTTGTAGTACAGAACGGTGAGCTTGTAGTACAGAACGGTGAGCTTGTAGTACAGAACGGTGAGCTTGTAGTACAGAACGGTGAGCTAGTAGTACAGAACGGTGAGCTTAGTAGTACAGAACGGTGAGCTTGTAGTACAGAACGGTGAGCTAGTAGTACAGAACGGTGAGCTTGTAGTACAGAACGGTGAGCTAGTAGTACAGAACGGTGAGCTTGTAGTACAGAACGGTGAGCTTGTAGTACAGAACGGTGAGCTTGTAGTACAGAACGGTGAGCTTGTAGTACAGAACGGTGAGCTTGTAGTACAGAACGGTGAGCTAGTAGTACAGAACGGTGAGCTTGTAGTACAGAACGGTGAGCTTGTAGTACAGAACGGTGAGCTTGTAGTACAGAACGGTGAGCTAGTAGTACAGAACGGTGAGCTTGTAGTACAGAACGGTGAGCTTGTAGTACAGAACGATGAGCTTGTAGTACAGAACGGTGAGCTTGTAGTACAGAACGGTGAGCTTGTAGTACAGAACGGTGAGCTTGCAGTACAGAACGGTGAGCTTGTAGTACAGAACGGTGAGCTAGTAGTACAGAACGGTGAGCTTGTAGTACAGAACGGTGAGCTTGTAGTACAGAACGGTGAGCTTGTAGTACAGAACGGTGAGCTTGTAGTACAGAACGGTGAGCTTGTAGTACAGAACGGTGAGCTTGTAGTACAGAACGGTGAGCTAGTAGTACAGAACGGTGAGCTTGTAGTACAGAACGGTGAGCTTGTAGTACAGAACGGTGAGCTTGTAGTACAGAACGGTGAGCTTGTAGTACAGAACGGTGAGCTTGTAGTACAGAACGGTGAGCTTGTAGTACAGAACGGTGAGCTTGTAGTACAGAACGGTGAGCTTGTAGTACAGAACGGTGAGCTTGTAGTACAGAACGGTGAGCTTGTAGTACAGAACGGTGAGCTTGTAGTACAGAACGGTGAGCTAGTAGTACAGAACGGTGAGCTTGTAGTACAGAACGGTGAGCTTGTAGTACAGAACGGTGAGCTTGTAGTACAGAACGGTGAGCTTGTAGTACAGAACGGTGAGCTTGTAGTACAGAACGGTGAGCTTGTAGTACAGAACGGTGAGCTTGTAGTACAGAACGGTGAGCTTGTAGTACAGAACGGTGAGCTAGTAGTACAGAACGGCTTGTAGTACAGAACGGTGAGCTTGTAGTACAGAACGGTGAGCTTGTAGTACAGAACGGTGAGCTTGTAGTACAGAACGGTGAGCTAGTAGTACAGAACGGTGAGCTTGTATTACAGAACGGTGAGCTTGTAGTACAGAACGGTGAGCTTGTAGTACAGAACGGTGAGCTTGTAGTACAGAACGGTGAGCTTGTAGTACAGAACGGTGAGCTAGTAGTACAGAACGGTGAGCTTGTAGTACAGAACGGTGAGCTTGTAGTACAGAACGGTGAGCTTGTAGTACAGAACGGTGAGCTTGTAGTACAGAACGGTGAGCTAGTAGTACAGAACGGTGAGCTTGTAGTACAGAAAGGTGAGCTTGTAGTACAGAACGGTGAGCTTGTAGTACAGAACGGTGAGCTTGTAGTACAGAACGGTGAGCTTGTAGTACAGAACGGTGAGCTTGTAGTACAGAACGGTGAGCTAGTAGTACAGAACGGTGAGCTTGTAGTACAGAACGGTGAGCTTGTAGTACAGAACGGTGAGCTTGTAGTACAGAACGGTGAGCTTGTAGTACAGAACGGTGAGCTTGTAGTACAGAACGGTGAGCTAGTAGTACAGAACGGTGAGCTTGTAGTAGAGAACGGTGAGCTTGTAGTACAGAACGGTGAGCTTGTAGTACAGAACGGTGAGCTTGTAGTACAGAACGGTGAGCTTGTAGTACAGAACGGTGAGCTTGTAGTACAGAACGGTGAGCTTGTAGTACACAACGGTGAGCTTGTAGTAAAGAACGGTGAGCTAGTAGTACAGAACGGTGAGCTTGTAGTACAGAACGGTGAGCTTGTAGTACAGAACGGTGAGCTTGTAGTACAGAACGGTGAGCTAGTAGTACAGAACGGTGAGCTTGTAGTACAGAACGGTGAGCTCGTAGTACAGAACGGTGAGCTCGTAGTACAGAACGGTGAGCTTGTAGTACAGAACGGTGAGCTTGTAGTACAGAACGGTGAGCTCGTAGTACAGAACGGTGAGCTTGTAGTACAGAACGGTGAGCTTGTAGTACAGAACGGTGAGCTCGTAGTACAGAACGGTGAGCTTGTAGTACAGAACGGTGAGCTTGTAGTACAGAACGGTGAGCTAGTAGTACAGAACGGTGAGCTTGTAGTACAGAACGGTGAGCTTGTAGTACAGAACGGTGAGCTTGTAGTACAGAACGGTGAGCTTGTAGTACAGAACGGTGAGCTCGTAGTACAGAACGGTGAGCTTGTAGTACAGAACGGTGAGCTTGTAGTACAGAACGGTGAGCTAGTAGTACAGAACGGTGAGCTTGTAGTACAGAACGGTGAGCTTGTAGTACAGAACGGTGAGCTAGTAGTACAGAACGGTGAGCTTGTAGTACAGAACGGTGAGCTTGTAGTACAGAACGGTGAGCTTGTAGTACAGAACGGTGAGCTTGTAGTACAGAACGGTGAGCTTGTAGTACAGAACGGTGAGCTTGTAGTACAGAACGGTGAGCTAGTAGTACAGAACGGTGAGCTTGTAGTACAGAACGGTGAGCTTGTAGTACAGAACGGTGAGCTAGTAGTACAGAACGGTGAGCTTGTAGTACAGAACGGTGAGCTTGTAGTACAGAACGGTGAGCTTGTAGTACAGAACGGTGAGCTCGTAGTACAGAACGGTGAGCTTGTAGTACAGAACGGTGAGCTTGTAGTACAGAACGGTGAGCTAGTAGTACAGAACGGTGAGCTTGTAGTACAGAACGGTGAGCTTGTAGTACAGAACGGTGAGCTTGTAGTACAGAACGGTGAGCTTGTAGTACAGAACGGTGAGCTCGTAGTACAGAACGGTGAGCTTGTAGTACAGAACGGTGAGCTAGTAGTACAGAACGGTGAGCTAGTAGTACAGAACGGTGAGCTAGTAGTACAGAACGGTGAGCTAGTAGTACAGAACGGTGAGCTAGTAGTACAGAACGGTGAGCTTGTAGTACAGAACGGTGAGCTTGTAGTACAGAACGGTGAGCTAGTAGTACAGAACGGTGAGCTTGTAGTACAGAACGGTGAGCTTGTAGTACAGAACGGTGAGCTTGTAGTACAGAACGGTGAGCTTGTAGTACAGAACGGTGAGCTAGTAGTACAGAACGGTGAGCTAGTAGTACAGAACGGTGAGCTAGTAGTACAGAACGGTGAGCTAGTAGTACAGAACGGTGAGCTAGTAGTACAGAACGGTGAGCTTGTAGTACAGAACGGTGAGCTTGTAGTACAGAACGGTGAGCTTGTAGTACAGAACGGTGAGCTTGTAGTACAGAACGGTGAGCTTGTAGTACAGAACGGTGAGCTTGTAGTACAGAACGGTGAGCTTGTAGTACAGAACGGTGAGCTTGTAGTACAGAACGGTGAGCTTGTAGTACAGAACGGTGAGCTAGTAGTACAGAACGGTGAGCTTGTAGTGCAGAACGGTGAGCTTGTAGTACAGAACGGTGAGCTAGTAGTACAGAACGGTGAGCTTGTAGTACAGAACGGTGAGCTTGTAGTACAGAACGGTGAGCTTGTAGTACAGAACGGTGAGCTTGTAGTACAGAACGGTGAGCTCGTAGTACAGAACGGTGAGCTTGTAGTACAGAACGGTGAGCTTGTAGTACAGAACGGTGAGCTTGTAGTACAGAACGGTGAGCTTGTAGTACAGAACGGTGAGCTAGTAGTACAGAACGGTGAGCTTGTAGTACAGAACGGTGAGCTTGTAGTACAGAACGGTGAGCTAGTAGTACAGAACGGTGAGCTTGTAGTACAGAACGGTGAGCTTGTAGTACAGAACGGTGAGCTAGTAGTACAGAACGGTGAGCTTGTAGTACAGAACGGTGAGCTAGTAGTACAGAACGGTGAGCTTGTAGTACAGAACGGTGAGCTAGTAGTACAGAACGGTGAGCTTGTAGTACAGAACGGTGAGCTTGTAGTACAGAACGGTGAGCTAGTAGTACAGAACGGTGAGCTTGTAGTACAGAACGGTGAGCTTGTAGTACAGAACGGTGAGCTTGTAGTACAGAACGGTGAGCTAGTAGTACAGAACGGTGAGCTTGTAGTACAGAACGGTGAGCTTGTAGTACAGAACGGTGAGCTAGTAGTACAGAACGGTGAGCTTGTAGTACAGAACGGTGAGCTTGTAGTACAGAACGGTGAGCTAGTAGTACAGAACGGTGAGCTTGTAGTACAGAACGGTGAGCTTGTAGTACAGAACGGTGAGCTAGTAGTACAGAACGGTGAGCTTGTAGTACAGAACGGTGAGCTAGTAGTACAGAAAGGTGAGCTTGTAGTACAGAACGGTGAGCTTGTAGTACAGAACGGTGAGCTTGTAGTACAGAACGGTGAGCTTGTAGTACAGAACGGTGAGCTTGTAGTACAGAACGGTGAGCTTGTAGTACAGAACGGTGAGCTTGTAGTACAGAACGGTGAGCTTGTAGTACAGAACGGTGAGCTTGTAGTACAGAACGGTGAGCTTGTAGTACAGAACGGTGAGCTAGTAGTACAGAACGGTGAGCTTGTAGTACAGAACGGTGAGCTTGTAGTACAGAACGGTGAGCTAGTAGTACAGAACGGTGAGCTTGTAGTACAGAACGGTGAGCTTGTAGTACAGAACGGTGAGCTTGTAGTACAGAACGGTGAGCTTGTAGTACAGAACGGTGAGCTCGTAGTACAGAACGGTGAGCTTGTAGTACAGAACGGTGAGCTTGTAGTACAGAACGGTGAGCTTGTAGTACAGAACGGTGAGCTTGTAGTACAGAACGGTGAGCTAGTAGTACAGAACGGTGAGCTTGTAGTACAGAACGGTGAGCTTGTAGTACAGAACGGTGAGCTAGTAGTACAGAACGGTGAGCTTGTAGTACAGAACGGTGAGCTTGTAGTACAGAACGGTGAGCTAGTAGTACAGAACGGTGAGCTTGTAGTACAGAACGGTGAGCTAGTAGTACAGAACGGTGAGCTTGTAGTACAGAACGGTGAGCTAGTAGTACAGAACGGTGAGCTTGTAGTACAGAACGGTGAGCTTGTAGTACAGAACGGTGAGCTAGTAGTACAGAACGGTGAGCTTGTAGTACAGAACGGTGAGCTTGTAGTACAGAACGGTGAGCTTGTAGTACAGAACGGTGAGCTAGTAGTACAGAACGGTGAGCTTGTAGTACAGAACGGTGAGCTTGTAGTACAGAACGGTGAGCTAGTAGTACAGAACGGTGAGCTTGTAGTACAGAACGGTGAGCTTGTAGTACAGAACGGTGAGCTAGTAGTACAGAACGGTGAGCTTGTAGTACAGAACGGTGAGCTTGTAGTACAGAACGGTGAGCTAGTAGTACAGAACGGTGAGCTTGTAGTACAGAACGGTGAGCTAGTAGTACAGAACGGTGAGCTTGTAGTACAGAACGGTGAGCTTGTAGTACAGAACGGTGAGCTTGTAGTACAGAACGGTGAGCTTGTAGTACAGAACGGTGAGCTTGTAGTACAGAACGGTGAGCTTGTAGTACAGAACGGTGAGCTTGTAGTACAGAACGGTGAGCTAGTAGTACAGAACGGTGAGCTTGTAGTACAGAACGGTGAGCTTGTAGTACAGAACGGTGAGCTTGTAGTACAGAACGGTGAGCTAGTAGTACAGAACGGTGAGCTTGTAGTACAGAACGGTGAGCTCGTAGTACAGAACGGTGAGCTCGTAGTACAGAACGGTGAGCTTGTAGTACAGAACGGTGAGCTTGTAGTACAGAACGGTGAGCTCGTAGTACAGAACGGTGAGCTTGTAGTACAGAACGGTGAGCTTGTAGTACAGAACGGTGAGCTCGTAGTACAGAACGGTGAGCTTGTAGTACAGAACGGTGAGCTTGTAGTACAGAACGGTGAGCTAGTAGTACAGAACGGTGAGCTTGTAGTACAGAACGGTGAGCTTGTAGTACAGAACGGTGAGCTTGTAGTACAGAACGGTGAGCTTGTAGTACAGAACGGTGAGCTCGTAGTACAGAACGGTGAGCTTGTAGTACAGAACGGTGAGCTTGTAGTACAGAACGGTGAGCTAGTAGTACAGAACGGTGAGCTTGTAGTACAGAACGGTGAGCTTGTAGTACAGAACGGTGAGCTAGTAGTACAGAACGGTGAGCTTGTAGTACAGAACGGTGAGCTTGTAGTACAGAACGGTGAGCTTGTAGTACAGAACGGTGAGCTTGTAGTACAGAACGGTGAGCTTGTAGTACAGAACGGTGAGCTTGTAGTACAGAACGGTGAGCTAGTAGTACAGAACGGTGAGCTTGTAGTACAGAACGGTGAGCTTGTAGTACAGAACGGTGAGCTAGTAGTACAGAACGGTGAGCTTGTAGTACAGAACGGTGAGCTTGTAGTACAGAACGGTGAGCTTGTAGTACAGAACGGTGAGCTCGTAGTACAGAACGGTGAGCTTGTAGTACAGAACGGTGAGCTTGTAGTACAGAACGGTGAGCTAGTAGTACAGAACGGTGAGCTTGTAGTACAGAACGGTGAGCTTGTAGTACAGAACGGTGAGCTTGTAGTACAGAACGGTGAGCTTGTAGTACAGAACGGTGAGCTCGTAGTACAGAACGGTGAGCTTGTAGTACAGAACGGTGAGCTAGTAGTACAGAACGGTGAGCTAGTAGTACAGAACGGTGAGCTAGTAGTACAGAACGGTGAGCTAGTAGTACAGAACGGTGAGCTAGTAGTACAGAACGGTGAGCTTGTAGTACAGAACGGTGAGCTTGTAGTACAGAACGGTGAGCTAGTAGTACAGAACGGTGAGCTTGTAGTACAGAACGGTGAGCTTGTAGTACAGAACGGTGAGCTTGTAGTACAGAACGGTGAGCTTGTAGTACAGAACGGTGAGCTAGTAGTACAGAACGGTGAGCTTGTAGTACAGAACGGTGAGCTTGTAGTACAGAACGGTGAGCTAGTAGTACAGAACGGTGAGCTTGTAGTACAGAACGGTGAGCTTGTAGTACAGAACGGTGAGCTTGTAGTACAGAACGGTGAGCTTGTAGTACAGAACGGTGAGCTCGTAGTACAGAACGGTGAGCTTGTAGTACAGAACGGTGAGCTTGTAGTACAGAACGGTGAGCTTGTAGTACAGAACGGTGAGCTTGTAGTACAGAACGGTGAGCTAGTAGTACAGAACGGTGAGCTTGTAGTACAGAACGGTGAGCTTGTAGTACAGAACGGTGAGCTAGTAGTACAGAACGGTGAGCTTGTAGTACAGAACGGTGAGCTTGTAGTACAGAACGGTGAGCTAGTAGTACAGAACGGTGAGCTTGTAGTACAGAACGGTGAGCTAGTAGTACAGAACGGTGAGCTTGTAGTACAGAACGGTGAGCTAGTAGTACAGAACGGTGAGCTTGTAGTACAGAACGGTGAGCTTGTAGTACAGAACGGTGAGCTAGTAGTACAGAACGGTGAGCTTGTAGTACAGAACGGTGAGCTTGTAGTACAGAACGGTGAGCTTGTAGTACAGAACGGTGAGCTAGTAGTACAGAACGGTGAGCTTGTAGTACAGAACGGTGAGCTTGTAGTACAGAACGGTGAGCTAGTAGTACAGAACGGTGAGCTTGTAGTACAGAACGGTGAGCTTGTAGTACAGAACGGTGAGCTAGTAGTACAGAACGGTGAGCTTGTAGTACAGAACGGTGAGCTTGTAGTACAGAACGGTGAGCTAGTAGTACAGAACGGTGAGCTTGTAGTACAGAACGGTGAGCTAGTAGTACAGAACGGTGAGCTTGTAGTACAGAACGGTGAGCTTGTAGTACAGAACGGTGAGCTTGTAGTACAGAACGGTGAGCTTGTAGTACAGAACGGTGAGCTTGTAGTACAGAACGGTGAGCTTGTAGTACAGAACGGTGAGCTTGTAGTACAGAACGGTGAGCTAGTAGTACAGAACGGTGAGCTTGTAGTACAGAACGGTGAGCTTGTAGTACAGAACGGTGAGCTTGTAGTACAGAACGGTGAGCTAGTAGTACAGAACGGTGAGCTTGTAGTACAGAACGGTGAGCTCGTAGTACAGAACGGTGAGCTCGTAGTACAGAACGGTGAGCTTGTAGTACAGAACGGTGAGCTTGTAGTACAGAACGGTGAGCTCGTAGTACAGAACGGTGAGCTTGTAGTACAGAACGGTGAGCTTGTAGTACAGAACGGTGAGCTCGTAGTACAGAACGGTGAGCTTGTAGTACAGAACGGTGAGCTTGTAGTACAGAACGGTGAGCTAGTAGTACAGAACGGTGAGCTTGTAGTACAGAACGGTGAGCTTGTAGTACAGAACGGTGAGCTTGTAGTACAGAACGGTGAGCTTGTAGTACAGAACGGTGAGCTTGTAGTACAGAACGGTGAGCTTGTAGTACAGAACGGTGAGCTTGTAGTACAGAACGGTGAGCTTGTAGTACAGAACGGTGAGCTTGTAGTACAGAACGGTGAGCTAGTAGTACAGAACGGTGAGCTTGTAGTACAGAACGGTGAGCTTAGTAGTACAGAACGGTGAGCTTGTAGTACAGAACGGTGAGCTTGTAGTACAGAACGGTGAGCTTGTAGTACAGAACGGTGAGCTTGTAGTACAGAACGGTGAGCTTGTAGTACAGAACGGTGAGCTAGTAGTACAGAACGGTGAGCTTGTAGTACAGAACGGTGAGCTTGTAGTACAGAACGGTGAGCTAGTAGTACAGAACGGTGAGCTTGTAGTACAGAACGGTGAGCTTGTAGTACAGAACGGTGAGCTTGTAGTACAGAACGGTGAGCTCGTAGTACAGAACGGTGAGCTTGTAGTACAGAACGGTGAGCTTGTAGTACAGAACGGTGAGCTAGTAGTACAGAACGGTGAGCTTGTAGTACAGAACGGTGAGCTTGTAGTACAGAACGGTGAGCTTGTAGTACAGAACGGTGAGCTTGTAGTACAGAACGGTGAGCTCGTAGTACAGAACGGTGAGCTTGTAGTACAGAACGGTGAGCTAGTAGTACAGAACGTGAGCTAGTAGTACAGAACGGTGAGCTAGTAGTACAGAACGGTGAGCTAGTAGTACAGAACGGTGAGCTAGTAGTACAGAACGGTGAGCTTGTAGTACAGAACGGTGAGCTTGTAGTACAGAACGGTGAGCTAGTAGTACAGAACGGTGAGCTTGTAGTACAGAACGGTGAGCTTGTAGTACAGAACGGTGAGCTTGTAGTACAGAACGGTGAGCTTGTAGTACAGAACGGTGAGCTAGTAGTACAGAACGGTGAGCTAGTAGTACAGAACGGTGAGCTAGTAGTACAGAACGGTGAGCTAGTAGTACAGAACGGTGAGCTAGTAGTACAGAACGGTGAGCTAGTAGGTAGCAGAACGGTGAGCTTGGTAGTAAGAACGGTGAGCTTAGTAGTACAGAACGGTGAGCTTGTAGTACAGAACGGTGAGCTTGTAGTACAGAACGGTGAGCTTGTAGTACAGAACGGTGAGCTTGTAGTACAGAACGGTGAGCTTGTAGTACAGAACGGTGAGCTTGTAGTACAGAACGGTGAGCTAGTAGTACAGAACGGTGAGCTTGTAGTACAGAACGGTGAGCTTGTAGTACAGAACGGTGAGCTAGTAGTACAGAACGGTGAGCTTGTAGTACAGAACGGTGAGCTTGTAGTACAGAACGGTGAGCTTGTAGTACAGAACGGTGAGCTTGTAGTACAGAACGGTGAGCTTGTAGTACAGAACGGTGAGCTTGTAGTACAGAACGGTGAGCTTGTAGTACAGAACGGTGAGCTTGTAGTACAGAACGGTGAGCTTGTAGTACAGAACGGTGAGCTAGTAGTACAGAACGGTGAGCTTGTAGTACAGAACGGTGAGCTTGTAGTACAGAACGGTGAGCTAGTAGTACAGAACGGTGAGCTTGTAGTAACAGAACGGTGAGCTTGTAGTACAGAACGGTGAGCTTGTAGTACAGAACGGTGAGCTTGTAGTACAGAACGGTGAGCTCGTAGTACAGAACGGTGAGCTTGTAGTACAGAACGGTGAGCTTGTAGCTACAGAACGGTGAGCTGTAGTACAGAACGGTGAGCTGTAGTACAGAACGGTGAGCTTGTAGTACCGAACGGTGAGCTAGTAGTACAGAACGGTGAGCTTGTAGTACAGAACGTTGAGCTTGTAGTACAGAACGGTGAGCTTGTAGTACAGAACGGTGAGCTTGTAGTACAGAACGGTGAGCTTGTAGTACAGAACGGTGAGCTAGTAGTACAGAACGGTGAGCTTGTAGTACAGAACGGTGAGCTTGTAGTACAGAACGGTGAGCTAGTAGTACAGAACGGTGAGCTTGTAGTACAGAACGGTGAGCTTGTAGTACAGAACGGTGAGCTAGTAGTACAGAACGGTGAGCTTGTAGTACAGAACGGTGAGCTAGTAGTACAGAACGGTGAGCTTGTAGTACAGAACGATGAGCTTGTAGTACAGAACGGTGAGCTTGTAGTACAGAACGGTGAGCTTGTAGTACAGAACGGTGAGCTTGTAGTACAGAACGGTGAGCTTGTAGTACAGAACGGTGAGCTTGTAGTACAGAACGGTGAGCTTGTAGTACAGAACGGTGAGCTTGTAGTACAGAACGGTGAGCTAGTAGTACAGAACGGTGAGCTTGTAGTACAGAACGGTGAGCTTGTAGTACAGAACGGTGAGCTAGTAGTACAGAACGGTGAGCTTGTAGTACAGAACGGTGAGCTTGTAGTACAGAACGGTGAGCTTGTAGTACAGAACGGTGAGCTTGTAGTACAGAACGGTGAGCTCGTAGTACAGAACGGTGAGCTTGTAGTACAGAACGGTGAGCTTGTAGTACAGAACGGTGAGCTTGTAGTACAGAACGGTGAGCTTGTAGTACAGAACGGTGAGCTAGTAGTACAGAACAGTGAGCTTGTAGTACAGAACGGTGAGCTTGTAGTACAGAACGGTGAGCTAGTAGTACAGAACGGTGAGCTTGTAGTACAGAACGGTGAGCTTGTAGTACAGAACGGTGAGCTAGTAGTACAGAACGGTGAGCTTGTAGTACAGAACGGTGAGCTAGTAGTACAGAACGGTGAGCTTGTAGTACAGAACGGTGAGCTAGTAGTACAGAACGGTGAGCTTGTAGTACAGAACGGTGAGCTTGTAGTACAGAACGGTGAGCTAGTAGTACAGAACGGTGAGCTTGTAGTACAGAACGGTGAGCTTGTAGTACAGAACGGTGAGCTTGTAGTACAGAACGGTGAGCTAGTAGTACAGAACGGTGAGCTTGTAGTACAGAACGGTGAGCTTGTAGTACAGAACGGTGAGCTAGTAGTACAGAACGGTGAGCTTGTAGTACAGAACGGTGAGCTTGTAGTACAGAACGGTGAGCTAGTAGTACAGAAACGGTGAGCTTGTAGTACAGAACGGTGAGCTTGTAGTACAGAACGGTGAGCTAGTAGTACAGAACGGTGAGCTTGTAGTACAGAACGGTGAGCTAGTAGTACAGAACGGTGAGCTTGTAGTACAGAACGGTGAGCTTGTAGTACAGAACGGTGAGCTTGTAGTACAGAACGGTGAGCTTGTAGTACAGAACGGTGAGCTTGTAGTACAGAACGGTGAGCTTGTAGTACAGAACGGTGAGCTTGTAGTACAGAACGGTGAGCTTGTAGTACAGAACGGTGAGCTAGTAGTACAGAACGGTGAGCTTGTAGTACAGAACGGTGAGCTTGTAGTACAGAACGGTGAGCTAGTAGTACAGAACGGTGAGCTTGTAGTACAGAACGGTGAGCTTAGTAGTACAGAACGGTGAGCTAGTAGTACAGAACGGTGAGCTTGTAGTACAGAACGGTGAGCTTGTAGTACAGAACGGTGAGCTAGTAGTACAGAACGGTGAGCTTGTAGTACAGAACGGTGAGCTTGTAGTACAGAACGGTGAGCTTAGTAGTACAGAACGGTGAGCTTGTAGTACAGAACGGTGAGCTAGTAGTACAGAACGGTGAGCTTGTAGTACAGAACGGTGAGCTTGTAGTACAGAACGGTGAGCTTGTAGTACAGAACGGTGAGCTTGTAGTACAGAACGGTGAGCTAGTAGTACAGAACGGTGAGCTTGTAGTACAGAACGGTGAGCTTGTAGTACAGAACGGTGAGCTTGTAGTACAGAACGGTGAGCTATGTAGTACAGAACGGTGAGCTTAGTAGTACAGAACGGTGAGCTAGTAGTACAGAACGGTGAGCTAGTAGTACAGAACGGTGAGCTAGTAGTACAGAACGGTGAGCTAGTAGTACAGAACGGTGAGCTAGTAGTACAGAACGGTGAGCTAGTAGTACAGAACGCGACTTGACAATGCCAGGGTCGAAGGTTCGCGCCCACCTCACAGCCCCTAGTGCATTATCTCACTCATATATATATCACGTCAATATGTGATTATTATTATTATTATTATTATTATTATTATTAGTATTATTATTATTATTATTATTATTATTATTATTATAAGATAGATATGGAGCGGCCAAAAAATATTAACTAACCACATGGAAAAAGTTTATGCCATTAGAGGAACGCATGAAGGAGGAGAAACTGAAGGCCATTAGCATAGCAGAACTTCGGGGCAGTGGGACGAGCTATTGAGAGTAAATGGAAAGCTGGAGCAATAAGTGGTGGAGGAGAGAAGGCCAAGGGGAGAAGGCCAAGGGGAGAAGGCCAAGGGGAGAAGAAATGTAGGCACTGGAAGAAGACGCAGCTTCTCAGGAAATGCAGCACCAAGGATTACAAGTTAGGGTTAAGAAAAGAATGAAGTAATTGAATGCCTAATTGTAAAACTAGAGAGGAATGACAAACACTTCAATGCAATGAATAAATTCACAAGGGCCGTGATGAGGGTTCGAACCTATGCACGGGATGTTCACGTGCGTAGATTTGATATTCGTACGGGATTGAGATATCACACTATTGTGATATCTGTGTGTACTACATTGCTACTTTCAAACATGTAGAACAACTGAAGGAAATAACTCGCGACACGAAGCAAATATGAATCGGATACAGAAGAGAGTACAGACGGTGGAAGAGAATGGGAGGGCAACAAAGGAATTGAGAAAGATAACATAGGAGAAAATGCAACAAAGGGAGAATAACCCAAATTTAGGGAGTAAGACCAGAGAAAATCTCCACTGAAGCAGCACCCATTCCAGAGACCAAGCAGATAATTTAATCACGGAACACAGTGTTAGTTGCTGTAAAAACTACTCAAGTCATAAAAGGTTCCAGGCAGGAGGGAGAGATCAGCAGTAATATTCATCCTACCAGAGCCTGAGGGAGACACATGGCAAATAAGGAGAGAGATAGAACAGTATGACAGAATTTCTACACAAAATTCCCGTTGGAGATGCAACAAAGAAAATGCAGCATTTCTGCAGGCTAGGTAAGTTTCAGAGTGAAAGAGATCGACCAGTGAAAGTTATTTTAATAAACAGCAACGCTATTAAGTATATATTGGCAGAGAATATATATAAGAAATGAGAAAAAGTACAATTCTGAGCTTATTAGACAGGACATGTCTAAAATGGAAAGGGAAGCAGCAAAGAGAATCAGAAGAAAAGTAAATAAGAAATGCAAGGAGACCAGAAAATAACACAAACAGAACACAGGATGAGGGAAATCAGGCCACAGAAAGTAGAAGACCAGAAAATACTCGAGCAGACCAGTTTAACAGTACAACAGAGGGAGATAAATACAACAGAGCAAATACTACATAGATAGATATTATGGCTGTCCAACCAAAGTACTTAAAGACTTGCTCGTGACCTGAAATTATCCAAGACCAGTGACTCCTAACTTAGATAGTAGGCATCCATCAGTCTCAGGAGACTATGGAGTTGTGCTCTGGTTGTCGGTCTGGAGTGGCCTCTACCAGGGCGCAAAGCCAGAGTAGGTTGATACGGGGAGAAGCTGTTACCCATGCAGCAGGTCCCCTCTCTCCAGGGGCACCGAAAATCTCCAATGGAAAGGCATATTTTACACATTTTAACTTGGATAATAACTTTGTTTAAACACCCTGTTTTAGGTGATCACACAACTAAGTTAAAGAACATTTTGTCAGGCCTTGATATCTATATATAAAGTCGCTTCATCTGTCCCATATAACTCAGTTAAACTTCTAACTTAAAATAAAATATAACTTAAGACCGAAACTCCTCTACAGGCCGTCACCCCTAACTTTAATGGACAGACTTTAAACTTACATTTCAACTTAATAAAAAAAAGGTAAAAAAAAATAGGCAAAACTGTTTCTTGGACTTTATTTTACGGAATTTTAATATAAAAGTTTGAACATTTAAATTAGGAGGGGTGGTAGGGGAGGGGTGGTAGGGGCGGGGGTGGGTGGTAGGGGAGGGGTGGTAGGGGCGGGGGTGGGTGGTAGGGGAGGGGTGGTAGATGATGGGGTAGGGGAGGGAGTAGGGGAGGGGGGGTATAGGAGGGGGATGGGGTAGGGGAAGGGGGTTAGAGGATGAGGTGGGGGGGGGGAAGGGGGTCAGGGAGGGTGTAGTGGTTGTTAAATTCCAAAGTTAGAACCATATTGGCCACATGGGAGAACCAGTTACATAGTTTGTACTACAATTACCAAATAGGACCCGCTGCACAGTTTGGATCATAATTGCTCCAAAGGGAGGAACCAATTACATTGTTTTTTTTATAATAGTTACTACAAATTGGGAACTAATTACACAGTTTGTACCATAATTACTACAAAAGGGAGGTATATGTACTGTAATTACCACAGTGCTCTGTCCACTGTACTCTGCTTTCCCTTCATATTTGAACTCAAAAATCTCACTAAAACCCTTCGTCCTAAAACTCGCCTTTCGCCCAATCAACACTCTTCGTAGTAGTCGGTTTTACACTGCTGCTCCTGATTGGTCTGGGAAGGACCCAAACGTCGTAGTTTCTATCTCTTTTGACGTGGGGGAGTGGTCTTCGTAACAAGTGCATGTGTGTGTGGGAAGTAAAGTGGACATTCCTGGATTACTGTGAAAATTGGTTGGAGAACTGTGAACATGTTTGGAGAACTGTGAACATGTTTGGAGAACTGTGAACATGTTTGGAGAACTGTGATCATGTTTGGAGAACTGTGAACATGTTTGGAGAACTGTGAACATGTTTGGAGAACTGTGAACATGTTTGGAGAACTGTGAATATGTTTGGAGAACTGTGAACATGTTTTGAGAATTGTGAACATGTTTGGAGAACTGTGAACATGTTTGGAGAACTGTGAACATGTTTGGAGAACTGTGAACATGCTTTGAGAACTGTGAACATGTTTGAAGAACTGTGAACATGTTTGGAATACTATTTGACATGTTTGGATTACTGTGAGCATGTTTGGAGTATTGTAAATCTTTTACAGTGCTATGAGTACTATGAGCTTAACTGGATGTCTGTGAACTTATTTTGAGTAATATAAACTTATTTGGAGTACAATGAATTTATTTGTAGTACTATGATCTTATTTGGAGTACTATGAACTTATCTGCAGTACTGTGGAAATATTAGAAGTACTGTGTAGTACGATGAGCATGTTTGGAGTCTTGATAATTTTAGTTGAGTTCTGGGAATAAGTTTTGAGTACTTTAAATACGTCGAATGTATTGTGAATATTGTGAGTACTGTGGACATGTTTGGAGTACCGTGAGTGTGTTTTGACAACTGTGAAAGCATGTGGGATAGTTTGAGAACGTTTTAGATTATTCTGAGCATGTTCGGAATTTTGTGAATGATGTTTGAAGTACTGCGAATATGTTTACATATTCGCAGTACATCTGTGAACATGTCTGCAGTACGGCACACATGTTTGGAGTTCAGTGAACATGTTTGAAGTTCTGTGAACATATTTCAAGTTCTGTGAACATGTTTGGAGTTCTGTAAACATATTTGAAGTTTTGTGAACATGTTTGGAGTTCCTTAAACATGTTTGGTGTCCTATGAACATGTTTGGAGTTTTGTAAACATGCTTGGAGTTCTGTGAACATATTTGGAGTTCTGTGAACATGCTTAGAGTTCTGTGAACATGTTCGGAGTTCTGTGAACATGTTTTGGAGTTCTATGAACATGATTTGAGTTCTGTGAACATGCTTGGAGTTCAGTGAATATGTCTGTGTGAATTGTATTTTTTTCCCTGTTTCGCATTATGTCCTGTCGTTCAACTATTCCTCTGAAGATTGCTTATATTTTTACTTTGACAATCCCCTTTAGTATCTTGTACGATGTTATCATGTCCCTTGGCTCTGGAACAACTTCAAATTGTGTGTTGTACTTGCATAGTTAGTTAGTGGTCCCATGCTGGGAGCTGCATACCTGATATCATGTCCCTGTGTACATGTTTGTAGTACTGTGGACAAGTTAGTAGTACTGCGTACAACTTTGTAGTACTATGTACGAGTTTGTAGTACTGTGGACAAGTTTGTAGTACTGTGGACAAGTTTGTAGTACTGTGGACATGTTTGTAGTACTGTGGACATGTTTGTAGTACTGTGGACAAGTTTGTAGTACTGTGGACAAGTTTGTAGTACTGTGGACAAGTTTGTAGTACTGTGGACAAGTTTGTAGTACTGTGGACATGTTTGTAGTACTGTGGACAAGTTTGTAGTACTGTGGACATGTTTGTAGTACTGTGGACATGTTTGTAGTACTGTGGACAAGTTTGTAGTACTGTGGACAAGTTTGTAGTACTGTGGACAAGTTTGTAGTACTGTGGACAAGTTTGTAGTACTGTGGACATGTTTGTAGTACTGTGGACATGTTTGTAGTACTGTGGACAAGTTTGTAGTACTGTGGACAAGTTTGTAGTACTGTGGACATGTTTGTAGTACTGTGGACAAGTTTGTAGTACTGTGGACATGTTTGTAGTACTGTGGACATGTTTGTAGTACTGTGGACAAGTTTGTAGTACTGTGGACATGTTTGTAGTACTGTGGACAAGTTTGTAGTACTGTGGACAAGTTTGTAGTACTGTGGACATGTTTGTAGTACTGTGGACATGTTTGTAGTACTGTGGACATGTTTGTAGTACTGTGGACAAGTTTGTAGTACTGTGGACATGTTTGTAGTACTATGGACATGTTTGTAGTACTATGGACATGTTTGTAGTACTGTGGACATGTTTGTAGTACTGTGGACAAGTTTGTAGTACTGTGGACAAGTTTGTAGTACTATGGACATGTTTGTAGTACTGTGGACAAGTTTGTAGTACTGTGGACAACTTTGTAGTACTATGTACGAGTTTGTAGTACTGTGAACAAGTTTGTAGTACAATGTACAAGTTTGTAGTACTATGGACAAGTTTGTAGTACTATGGACAAGTTTGTAGTACTATGGACAAGTTTGTAGTACTATGGACAAGTTTGTAGTACTGTGGACAAGTTTGTAGTACTATGGACAAGTTTGTAGTACTATGGACAAGTTTGTAGTACTATGGACAAGTTTGTAGTACTATGGACAAGTTTGTAGTACTGTGGACAAGTTTGTAGTACTATGGACAAGTTTGTAGTACTATGGACAAGTTTGTAGTACTATGGACATGTTTGTAGTACTGTGGACAAGTTTGTAGTACTATGGACAAGTTTGTAGTACTATGGACATGTTTGTAGTACTGTGGACATGTTTGTAGTACTGTGGACATGTTTGTAGTACTATGGACATGTTTGTAGTACTGTGGACATGTTTGTAGTACTGTGGACAAGTTTGTAGTACTATGGACAAGTTTGTAGTACTATGGACAAGTTTGTAGTACTGTGGACAAGTTTGTAGTACTATGGACAAGTTTGTAGTACTATGGACAAGTTTGTAGTAATGTGGACAAGTTTGTAGTACTGTGGACAAGTTTGTAGTACTATGGACAAGTTTGTAGTACTATGGACAAGTTTGTAGTACTATGGACAAGTTTGTAGTACTGTGGACAAGTTTGTAGTACTGTGGACAAGTTTGTAGTACTATGGACAAGTTTGTAGTACTGTGGACAAGTTTGTAGTACTATGGACAAGTTTGTAGTACTGTGGACAAGTTTGTAGTACTGTGGACAAGTTTGTAGTACTGTGGACATGTTTGTAGTACTATGGACAAGTTTGTAGTACTGTGGACAAGTTTGTAGTACTATGGACAAGTTTGTAGTACTGTGGACAAGTTTGTAGTACTATGGACAAGTTTGTAGTACTGAGGACAAGTCTTTAATACTGAGGACAAGTCTTTAGTACTGAGGAAAAGTCTTTAGTACTGAGGACAAGTCTTTAGTACTGAGGAAAAGTCTTTAGTACTGAGGAAAAGTCTTTAGAACTGAGGAAAAGTCTTTAGTACTGAGGAAAAGTCTTTAGTACTGAGGAAAAGTCTTTAGTACTGAGGAAAAGTCTTTAGTACTGAGGAAAAGTCTTTAGTACAGCCTCCACCACATCACTGCCTAATGCATTCCATCTGTTAGCTACTCTGACACTGAAGAAGTTCTTTCTAACGTCTCTGTGGCACTTTTGGGTTCTCAGTCTCCACCTGTGTCCCCTTATTCGCGTACCACCCGTGTTAAACAGTAAATCCTGATTTACCCTGTCAATTCCCCTGAGAATTTTGAATGTGGTGATTTATTTATTTAGATATATTTATTTATTTATTTATTTATAAATTTATTTATTTATTTATTTATTTATATACAAGAAGGTACATTGGGTTTGTGAGAATACATAGCATGGTATTTACAATCTTGTAAAGCCACTAGTCCGGGCAGCGTTTCGGGCAAATATATACAATACAATACAATTCGGGCATATATACAAAAGTTGTTACATGGTTGTAAAGCCTCTAGCACGCATAGCGTTTCGGGTAGGCCCTTAATCCTAATTTTCCCCGGAATACGACCTGGCAAACTCTTTAACAACCAGGTACCCATTTTTCTGTTAGGTAAACAGAGGCTGTAGTTAAGGATTAGCGCCCAGTCCCGGCCAGGATACGAACCTAGGACAAAGTGCTCGCGAAACGCCAGGCGAGTGTTTTACCACTGCGCCACGCGGACTGTTAATCATGTCTCCCCCATACTCATCTGTCTTCCAATGTAGTGAGGTGCATTTCCCGCAGCCTGTACTCATAACTCATGCCTCTTAGTTCTGGGACTAGCCTAGTGGCATACCTCTGAACTTTTTCCAGCTTCGTCTTGTGCTTGACAAGGTACGGGCTCCATGCTGGGGCTGCATACTCCAGGATTGGTCTTACATATGTGGTATACAAGGTTCTGAATGATTCTTTACACAGGTTCCTGACGGCAGTTCTGATGTTAGCCAGCCTCGCATACGCCGCCGATGTTATTTTTTTTATGTGGCCTTCAGTAGATATGTTTGGCGTGATATTAACTCCTAGATCTTTCTGTTCGTTTCATGAAGTAATTCATCACCCATTCTGTATCCTGTGTCTGGCATCCTGTCCACCCCCTAGTTTCATTACCTTACCTTTAATCGGGTTGAACTTTAATAGAGCCATTTGTTGGACCATTCATTCAGTTTGTCTAAGACATATTGTTCCCTCCAACAACACATGAATTGTTTGGATGCCAGTAGATATGTTTGGAGTACTGTGGTCATGTTTGGAGTACTGTGGTCATGTTTGGAGTACTGTGGTCATGTTTGGAGTACTGTGGTCATGTTTGGAGTACTGTGAGCATGTTTGGAGTACTGTGGTCATGTTTGGAGTACTGTGGTCATGTTTGGAGTACTGTGGTCATGTTTGGAGTACTGTGAGCATGTTTAGAGTACTGTGAGCATGTTTAGAGTACTGTGAGCATGTTTAGAGTACTGTGAGCATGTTTAGAGTACTATGAGCATGTTTGGAGTACTGTGGTCATGTCTGGAGTACTGTGAGCATGTTTAGAGTACTGTGAGCATGTTTAGAGTACTGTGAGCATGTTTAGAGTACTGTGAGCATGTTTAGAGTACTGTGAGCATGTTTGGAGTACTGTGGTCATGTCTGGAGTACCGTGAGCATGTTTAGAGTACTGTGAGCATGTTTAGAGTACTGTGAGCATGTTTAGAGTACTGTGAGCATGTTTAGAGTACTGTGAGCATGTTTGGAGACCTGTGGTCATGTCTGGAGTACTGTGAGCATGTTTAGAGTACTGTGAGCATGTTTAGAGTACTGAGCATGTTTAGAGTACTGTGAGCATGTCTGGAGTACTGTGATCATGTTTGGAGTACTGTGAGCATGTTTAGAGTACCGTGAGCATGTTTGGAGTACTGTGATCATGTTTGGAGTACTGTGAGCATGTTTGGAGTACTGTGAGCATGTCTGGAGTACTGTGAGCATGTTTGGAGTACTGTGAGCATGTTTGGAGTACTGTGATCATGTTTGGAGTACTGTGAGCATGTTTGGAGTACTGTGAGCATGTCTGGAGTACTGTGAGCATGTTTGGAGTACTGTGAGCATATTTGAAGTACTGTGAGCATGTTTGAAGTATTGAGCATGTTTGAAGTACTGTGATCATGTTTGGAGTACTGTGAACATGTTTGGAGCACTGTGAGCATGTTTGAAGTAATATGAGCATGAATGGAGTACTCTGAGCATGTTTAGAGTACTGTGAATGTGTCTGGAGTGCTGAACTCCTCCCAGGTCGGAGCAGAGGTCAATATGTTAACTAGTTATGATACCAGCACCGAGAAAAGGTCAATACTGTTGACCCAAAATCATACCAACTCTGAGCAAATGTCAATACTGTTGATGTTAATCTATACAAACCCGTGCAAAGGTCAACATTAATGCCATTTAATTACACCAAGTCTCTCTCTCTCTCTCACTCTCTCTCCCTCTCTCTCTCTCTCTCTCTCTCTCTCTCTCTCTCTCTCTCTCTCTCTCTCTCTCTCTCTCTCTCTCTCTCTCTCTCTCTCTCTCTCTCTCTCTCTCTCTCTCTCTCTCTCTCTCCCTCTCTCCCTCTCTCTCTCTCTCTCTCTCTCTCTCTATCTCTCTCTATCTCTCTCTCTCTCTCTCTCTCTCTCTCTCTCTCTCTCTCTCTCTCTCTCTCTCTCTCTCTCTCTCTCTCTCTCTCTCTCTCTCTCCCTCTCTCTCTCTCTCTCTCTCTCTCTCTCTCTCTCTCTCTCTCTCTCTCTCTCTCTCTCTCTCTCTCTCTCTCTCTCTCTCTCTCTCTCTCTCTCTCTCTCTCTCTCTCTCCCTCTCCCTCTCTCTCTCTCTCTCTCTCTCTCTCTCTCTCTCTCTCTCTCTCTCTCTCTCTCTCTCTCTCTCTCTCTCTCTCTCTCTCTCTATATATATATATATATATATATATATATATATATATATATATATATATATATATGTCGTACCTAGTAGCCAGAACGCACTTCTCGGCCTACTATGCAAGGCCCGATTTGCCTAATAAGCCAAGTTTTCCTGAATTAATATATTTTCTCAAATTTTTTTCTTATGAAATGATAAAGCTACCCATTTCATTATGTATGAGGTCAATTTTTTTATTGGAGTTAAAATTAACGCAGGTATATGACCGAACCTAACCAACCCTACCTATCTTAACCTAACCTATCTTTATAGGTTAGGTTAGGTTAGGTAGCCAAAAAAGTTAGGTTAGGTTAGGTACGACATATATATATATATATATATATATATATATATATATATATATATATATATTATATATATATATATATATATATATATATATATATATATATATATATATATGTCGTACCTAGTAGCCAGAACTCACTTCTCAGCCTACTATTCAAGGCCCGATTTGCCTAATAAGCCAAGTTTTCCTGAATTAATATATTTACTATAATTTTTTTCTTATGAAATGATAAAGCAACCCTTTTCTCTATGTATGAGGTCAATTTTTTTTTATTGGAGTTAAAATTAACGTAGATATATGACCGAACCTAACCAACCCTACCTAACCTAACCTAACCTATATTCATAGGTAAGGTTAGGTTAGGTAGCCAAAAAAAGCTAGGTTAGGTTAGGTTAGGTAGGTTAGGTAGACGAAAAAACATTAATTCATGAAAACTTGGCTTATTAGGCAAATCGGGCCTTGAATAGTAGGCTGAGAAGTGCGTTCTGGCTATTAGGTACGACATATATATATATATATATATATATATATATATATATATATATATATATATATATATATATATATATATATATATATATATATATATTTATATATATATATGTCGTACCTAGTAGCCAGAACGCACTTCTCAGCCAATTATGCATGGCCCGATTTGCTTAATTAGCCAAGTTTTACTGAATTAATATATTTTCACTAATTTCTTTCTTATGAAATGATAAAGCTTCCCATTTCATTATGTATGAGGTCAATTTTTTTTATTGGAGTTAAAATTAACGTAGATATATGACCAAACCTAACCAACCCTACCTAACCTAACCTAACCTATCTTTATATGTTAGGTTAGGTTAGGTAGCCGAAAAAGTTAGGTTAGGTTAGGTTAGGTAGGTTAGGTAGTCAAAAAAACATTAATTCATAAAAACTAGGCTTATTAGGCAAATCGGGCCTTGCAAAGTAGGCTGAGAAGTGCGTTCTGGCTACTAGGTACGACATATATATATATATATATA
The DNA here is from genome assembly GCF_040958095.1 of Procambarus clarkii. Taxonomy (NCBI): domain Eukaryota; kingdom Metazoa; phylum Arthropoda; class Malacostraca; order Decapoda; family Cambaridae; genus Procambarus; species Procambarus clarkii. Next base: position 20,921,191 of record NC_091226.1, on the reverse strand, counting down.
TATATATATATATATATATATATATATATATATATATATATATATATATATATATATATATATATATATATATATATATATATAGATATATATATATATATATATATATATATATATATATATATATATATATATATATATATATATATATATATATATATATATGTCGTACCTAGTAGCCAGAATGCACTTCTCAGCCTACTATGCAAGGCCCGATTTGCCTAATAAGCCAAGTTTTCATGAATTAATTGTTTTTCGACTACCTAACCTACCTAACCTAACCTAACCTAACTTTTTCGGCTACCTAACCTAACCTAACCTATAAAGATAGGTTAGGTTAGGTTAGGTAGGGTTGGTTAGGTTCGGTCATATATCTACGTTAATTTTAACTCCAATAAAACAAAATGATCTCATACATAATGAAATGGGTAGCTTTATCATTTCATAAGAAAAAAATTAGAGAAAATATATTAATTCAGGAAAACTTGGCTTATTAGGCAAATCGGGCCTTGCATAGTAGGCTGAGAAGTGCGTTCTCATATACATATATATATATATATATATATATATATATATATATATATATATATATATATCACTAAGAACTCTTTGACCTGGCCAGGATTCGAACCCATGCCGTCCAGGATAACCCCTAAATGTACACAGTACCGTGACCACCGCACCAATGATCGTCTAGATCGTCTGCATGCGTCTGCATGCGCCAGAATTTGATGAAAAACTGTACCCAAATGGATCCATGAGTGTCGTCGGGGGTTTGTCAGTCAGGGAGCTTAGTTAATAAGCGCCAAGACTGACCAATCCTTATAGACGATTGGTGACTCGCCGACTGCACACCTGCACACTGCACCTCAGCGCCATCTACCTGAGTCGATGTCTGAGCTTGAACCAGCCATCAACTTCAGAATATTCTTTGTGCTCTAAGAGTTCACATCTCTCTCTGGCATACTAAGCTCTATGGCTTTTGTATACTAAGGGAGGTCTCAGCCATAGCCAATATTCTCAGCACCATTTTACCATTTACTATTTTGTCTCACATTGTTTTTGCATTTATCTTTGTTAGATATCAACTATTAGATATCTGTATATAAACTATTCATTTCCCCGAGATATGTCTTTATTTTTATTTATGTTTAAAGTATATATTAAAGTTTCATTGTTCATACTTTGTGTTTTACGTGTTCCTCCCTCTCACTTACCACAGACAACAGGCAAGCAGTCTATCTTTTTTTTGTAAGTGTGACAAGTGTGACATGTGTAAGTGCATTGACACCTGCCATTGGAGGACTGCCGAACATCTACACTCCAACACTTTCCCGTCACAATATATATATATATATATATATATATATATATATATATATATATATATATATATATATATATATATATATATATATATATATATATATATATGTCGTACCTAGTAGCCAGAACGCACTTCTATGCCTACTATTCAAGGCCCGATTTGCCTAATAAGCCAAGTTTTCATGAATTAATTGTTTTTCGACTACCTAACCTACCTAACCTAACCTAACCTAACGTTTTCGGCTACCTAACCTAACCTAACCGATAAAGATAGGTTAGGTAGGGTTGGTTAGGTTCGGTCATATATCTACATTAATTTTAACTCCAATAAAAAAAAATTGACCTCATACGTAATGAAATGGGTAGCTTTATAATTTCATAAGAAAAAAATTAGAGAAAATATACTAATTCATGAAAACTTTGCTTATTAGGCAAATTGGGCCTTGAATAGTAGGCATAGAAGTGAGTTCTGGCTACTAGGTACGACATATATATATATATATATATATATATATATATATATATATATATATATATATATATATATATATATATATATATATATATATATATATATTCGACTTTATATTGAATATCTGATTAATTTATGCATACTCTTGCTTTAGGGGAAGGGAATGTTGCCTTATGGGAAGGGAATGTTTCCTTAAGGGAAGGGAATGCTACCTTAGGGGAAGGGAATGTTGTCTTAGGGGAAGGGAATGTTGCCTTAGGGGAAGGGAATGTTGCCTTAAGGGAAGGGAATGTTGCCTTAGGGGAAGGGAATGTTGTCTTAGGGGAAGGGAATGTTGCCTTAGGGGAAGGGAATGTTGCCTTAGAGGAAGGGAATGTTGTCTTAGGGGAAGGGAATGTTGCCTTAGAGGAAGGGAATGTTGCCTTAGGGGAAGGGAATGTTTCCTTAAGGGAAGGGAATGTTGCCTTAGGGGAAGGGAATGTTGTCTTAGGGGAAGGGAATGTTGCCTTAGGGGAAGGGAATGTTGTCTTAGGGGAAGGGAATGTTGCCTTAGAGGAAGGGAATGTTGCCTTAGGGGAAGGGAATGTTTCCTTAAGGGAAGGGAATGTTGCCTTAGGGGAAGGGAATGTTGTCTTAGGGGAAGGGAATGTTGCCTTAGGGGATGGGAATGTTGCCTTAAGGGAAGGGAATGTTACCTTAGGGTAAGAGAATGTTACCCCAGGTGTGACCTAGTATTATGAACACAGCTAGGTGAGTAAACAGGGGGCCTGGCGGCTGAGTGAACAACGCTTTGGATTCGTAGTCCTAAAGTTCCTGGTTCGATCCCGGCGGAGGCGGAAACAAAAAGGCAGAGTTTCTTTCAGCCTGATACTACTGTTCACCTAGCAGGAAATAGGTGCCTGGGAGTTAGACAGCTGCTACAGTCTGCGTCCTGGGGGTGTGTAACTAAAAGGTGGTCTGGTCAAGGATCGGACCGCGGGGACGCTTAGCCCCTAAATCACAAACAAGGAGCAACAGTTACAAGCTCAACAAGCCACAATGTAACACAAACAAGGAGCAACAGTTACAAGCTCAACAAGCCACAATGTAACACAAACAAGGAGCAACAGTTACAAGCTCAACAAGCCACAATGTAACACAAACAAGGAGCAACAGTTACAAGCTCAACAAGCCACAATGTAACACAAACAAGGAGCAACAGTTACAAGCTCAACAAGCCACAATGTAACACAAACAAGGAGCAACAGTTACAAGCTCAACAAGCCACAATGTACCACAAACAAGGAGCAACAGTTACAAGCTCAACAAGCCACAATGTAACACAAACAAGGAGCAACAGTTACAAGCTCAACAAGCCACAATGTAACACAAACAAGGAGCAACAGTTACAAGCTCAACAAGCCACAATGTAACACAAACAAGGAGCAACAGTTACAAGCTCAACAAGCCACAATGTAACACAAACAAGGAGCAACAGTTACAAGCTCAACAAGCCACAATGTAACACTAACAAGGAGCAACAGTTACAAGCTCAACAAGCCACAATGTAGGACTGAGAACAAGAGATCCTTCTTCACCCATAGAATTATAAACCCATGGAACCGCCTACCCTCCGAAGCTGTTAATGCCGAAACATTGCTGAATAATGAAATCCAGCTCGATTAAATCACCAGAACAAATGGGGGGACTTTAACAATCCGCCGGCTACCTGTCCTTGTCGAAGCTACTAGCGAGAGTGAGAGAGTTTTCCCTTAGGTAAATTCAGATAAATCTGTGAGTGAGTGAAATATGTATAGAAAAATATCCTAGAGGAAAAATGATAGGGAGAATATTTGAGAACAGACGGTCAGAAAGGCAGGGCCCAAGAGCAAAGAGCTCGATCCTGCAGGAACCAATATACACTCCTGTAATCCCAAGTGGACTGTTAGCCAATATTAGACAAATTCAGATATATGTACTAGCAGGATTTATTGATATGTATTCCTCGCTCCCATAAAGTGTTGGACACAGACTCAGGACACATGGTGATACAGCAGGAGCTGTGTCTGTGTGAGAGAGAGAGAGAGAGAGAGAGAGAGAGAGAGAGAGAGAGAGAGAGAGAGAGAGAGAGAGAGAGAGAGAGAGAGAGAGAGAGAGAGAGAGAGAGAGAGAGAGAGAGAGAGAGAGAGAGAGAGAGAGAGAGAGAGAGAGAGAGAGAGAGAGAGAGAGAGAGAGAGAGAGAGAGAGAGAGAGGGAGGGAGGGAGGGAGGGAGGGAGGGAGGGGAGGGAGGGAGGGAGGGAGGGAGGGAGGGAGGGAGGGAGGGAGAGAGAGAGAGAGAGAGAGAGAGAGAGAGAGAGAGAGAGAGAGAGAGAGAGAGAGAGAGAGAGAGAGAGAGAGAGAGAGAGAGAGAGAGAGAGAGAGAGAGAGAGAGAGAGAGAGAGAGAGAGCAAACACACACACACAATTACGTAAGAAGATAGTATCCATGTGCCCTACACAGATCCCACACCTGACCAAACACTGGTCATCCAGTACAGGACCAACAACACCGCTGCCCACTGAACATGTGCCCTACACAGATCCCACACCTGACCAAACACTGGTCATCCAGTACAGGACCAACAACACCGCTGCCCACTGAACATGTGCCCTACACAGATCCCACACCTGACCAAACACTGGTCATCCAGTACAGGACCAACAACAGCGCTGCCCACTGAACATGTGCCCTACACAGATCCCACACCTGACCAAACACTGGTCATCCAGTACAGGACCAACAACACCGCTGCCCACTGAACATGTGCCCTACACAGATCCCACACCTGACCAAACACTGGTCATCCAGTACAGGACCAACAACACCGCTGCCCACTGAACATGTGCCCTACACAGATCCCACACCTGACCAAACACTGGTCATCCAGTACAGGACCAACAACAGCGCTGCCCACTGAACATGTGCCCTACACAGATCCCACACCTGACCAAACACTGGTCATCCAGTACAGGACCAACAACACCGCTGCCCACTGAACATGTGCCCTACACAGATCCCACACCTGACCAAACACTGGTCATCCAGTACAGGACCAACAACACCGCTGCCCACTGAACATGTGCCCTACACAGATCCCACACCTGACCAAACACTGGTCATCCAGTACAGGACCAACAACAGCGCTGCCCACTGAACATGTGCCCTACACAGATCCCACACCTGACCAAACACTGGTCATCCAGTACAGGACCAACAACAGCGCTGCCCACTGAACATGTGCCCTACACAGATCCCACACCTGACCAAACACTGGTCATCCAGTACAGGACCAACAACAGCGCTGCCCACTGAACATGTGCCCTACACAGATCCCACACCTGACCAAACACTGGTCATCCAGTACAGGACCAACAACACCGCTGCCCACTGAACATGTGCCCTACACAGATCCCACACCTGACCAAACACTGGTCATCCAGTACAGGACCAACAACAGCGCTGCCCACTGAACATGTGCCCTACACAGATCCCACACCTGACCAAACACTGGTCATCCAGTACAGGACCAACAACACCGCTGCCCACTGAACATGTGCCCTACACAGATCCCACACCTGACCAAACACTGGTCATCCAGTACAGGACCAACAACAGCGCTGCCCACTGAACATGTGCCCTACACAGATCCCACACCTGACCAAACACTGGTCATCCAGTACAGGACCAACAACACCGCTGCCCACTGAACATGTGCCCTACACAGATCCCACACCTGACCAAACACTGGTCATCCAGTACAGGACCAACAACAGCGCTGCCCACTGAACATGTGCCCTACACAGATCCCACACCTGACCAAACACTGGTCATCCAGTACAGGACCAACAACAGCGCTGCCCACTGAACATGTGCCCTACACAGATCCCACACCTGACCAAACACTGGTCATCCAGTACAGGACCAACAACAGCCGCTGCCCACTGAACATGTGCCCTACACAGATCCCACACCTGACCAAACACTGGTCATCCAGTACAGGACCAACAACAGCGCTGCCCACTGAACATGTGCCCTACACAGATCCCACACCTGACCAAACACTGGTCATCCAGTACAGGACCAACAACAGCGCTGCCCACTGAACATGTGCCCTACACAGATCCCACACCTGACCAAACACTGGTCATCCAGTACAGGACCAACAACAGCGCTGCCCACTGAACATGTGCCCTACACAGATCCCACACCTGACCAAACACTGGTCATCCAGTACAGGACCAACAACAGCGCTGCCCACTGAACATGTGCCCTACACAGATCCCACACCTGACCAAACACTGGTCATCCAGTACAGGACCAACAACACGCTGCCCACTGAACATGTGCCCTACACAGATCCCACACCTGACCAAACACTGGTCATCCAGTACAGGACCAACAACAGCCGCTGCCCACTGAACATGTGCCCTACACAGATCCCACACCTGACCAAACACTGGTCATCCAGTACAGGACCAACAACAGCGCTGCCCACTGAACATGTGCCCTACACAGATCCCACACCTGACCAAACACTGGTCATCCAGTACAGGACCAACAACAGCGCTGCCCACTGAACATGTGCCCTACACAGATCCCACACCTGACCAAACACTGGTCATCCAGTACAGGACCAACAACACCGCTGCCCACTGAACATGTGCCCTACACAGATCCCACACCTGACCAAACACTGGTCATCCAGTACAGGACCAACAACAGCGCTGCCCACTGAACATGTGCCCTACACAGATCCCACACCTGACCAAACACTGGTCATCCAGTACAGGACCAACAACAGCGCTGCCCACTGAACATGTGCCCTACACAGATCCCACACCTGACCAAACACTGGTCATCCAGTACAGGACCAACAACAGCGCTGCCCACTGAACATGTGCCCTACACAGATCCCACACCTGACCAAACACTGGTCATCCAGTACAGGACCAACAACAGCCGCTGCCCACTGAACATGTGCCCTACACAGATCCCACACCTGACCAAACACTGGTCATCCAGTACAGGACCAACAACAGCCGCTGCCCACTGAACATGTGCCCTACACAGATCCCACACCTGACCAAACACTGGTCATCCAGTACAGGACCAACAACAGCGCTGCCCACTGAACATGTGCCCTACACAGATCCCACACCTGACCAAACACTGGTCATCCAGTACAGGACCAACAACACCGCTGCCCACTGAACATGTGCCCTACACAGATCCCACACCTGACCAAACACTGGTCATCCAGTACAGGACCAACAACAGCCGCTGCCCACTGAACATGTGCCCTACACAGATCCACACCTGACCAAACACTGGTCATCCAGTACAGGACCAACAACAGCGCTGCCCACTGAACATGTGCCCTACACAGATCCCACACCTGACCAAACACTGGTCATCCAGTACAGGACCAACAACAGCGCTGCCCACTGAACATGTGCCCTACACAGATCCCACACCTGACCAAACACTGGTCATCCAGTACAGGACCAACAACAGCGCTGCCCACTGAACATGTGCCCTACACAGATCCCACACCTGACCAAACACTGGTCATCCAGTACAGGACCAACAACACCGCTGCCCACTGAACATGTGCCCTACACAGATCCCACACCTGACCAAACACTGGTCATCCAGTACAGGACCAACACAGCGCTGCCCACTGAACATGTGCCCTACACAGATCCCACACCTGACCAAACACTGGTCATCCAGTACAGGACCAACAACAGCGCTGCCCACTGAACATGTGCCCTACACAGATCCCACACCTGACCAAACACTGGTCATCCAGTACAGGACCAACAACACCGCTGCCCACTGAACATGTGCCCTACACAGATCCCACACCTGACCAAACACTGGTCATCCAGTACAGGACCAACAACACGCTGCCCACTGAACATGTGCCCTACACAGATCCCACACCTGACCAAACACTGGTCATCCAGTACAGGACCAACAACACCGCTGCCCACTGAACATGTGCCCTACACAGATCCCACACCTGACCAAACACTGGTCATCCAGTACAGGACCAACAACACCGCTGCCCACTGAACATGTGCCCTACACAGATCCCACACCTGACCAAACACTGGTCATCCAGTACAGGACCAACAACAGCGCTGCCCACTGAACATGTGCCCTACACAGATCCCACACCTGACCAAACACTGGTCATCCAGTACAGGACCAACAACACCGCTGCCCACTGAACATGTGCCCTACACAGATCCCACACCTGACCAAACACTGGTCATCCAGTACAGGACCAACAACACCGCTGCCCACTGAACATGTGCCCTACACAGATCCCACACCTGACCAAACACTGGTCATCCAGTACAGGACCAACAACACCGCTGCCCACTGAACATGTGCCCTACACAGATCCCACACCTGACCAAACACTGGTCATCCAGTACAGGACCAACAACAGCGCTGCCCACTGAACATGTGCCCTACACAGATCCCACACCTGACCAAACACTGGTCATCCAGTACAGGACCAACAACAGCGCTGCCCACTGAACATGTGCCCTACACAGATCCCACACCTGACCAAACACTGGTCATCCAGTACAGGACCAACAACACCGCTGCCCACTGAACATGTGCCCTACACAGATCCCACACCTGACCAAACACTGGTCATCCAGTACAGGACCAACAACAGCGCTGCCCACTGAACATGTGCCCTACACAGATCCCACACCTGACCAAACACTGGTCATCCAGTACAGGACCAACAACACCGCTGCCCACTGAACATGTGCCCTACACAGATCCCACACCTGACCAAACACTGGTCATCCAGTACAGGACCAACAACAGCGCTGCCCACTGAACATGTGCCCTACACAGATCCCACACCTGACCAAACACTGGTCATCCAGTACAGGACCAACAACAGCGCTGCCCACTGAACATGTGCCCTACACAGATCCCACACCTGAACCAAACACTGGTCATCCAGTACAGGACCAACACACCGCTGCCCACTGAACATGTGCCCTACACAGATCCCACACCTGACCAAACACTGGTCATCCAGTACAGGACCAACAACAGCCGCTGCCCACTGAACATGTGCCCTACACAGATCCCACACCTGACCAAACACTGGTCATCCAGTACAGGACCAACAACACCGCTGCCCACTGAACATGTGCCCTACACAGATCCCACACCTGACCAAACACTGGTCATCCAGTACAGGACCAACAACAGCGCTGCCCACTGAACATGTGCCCTACACAGATCCCACACCTGACCAAACACTGGTCATCCAGTACAGGACCAACAACAGCGCTGCCCACTGAACATGTGCCCTACACAGATCCCACACCTGACCAAACACTGGTCATCCAGTACAGGACCAACAACAGCGCTGCCCACTGAACATGTGCCCTACACAGATCCCACACCTGACCAAACACTGGTCATCCAGTACAGGACCAACAACACCGCTGCCCACTGAACATGTGCCCTACACAGATCCCACACCTGACCAAACACTGGTCATCCAGTACAGGACCAACAACAGCGCTGCCCACTGAAACATGTGCCCTACACAGATCCCACACCTGACCAAACACTGGTCATCCAGTACAGGACCAACAACAGCGCTGCCCACTGAACATGTGCCCTACACAGATCCCACACCTGACCAAACACTGGTCATCCAGTACAGGACCACAACAGCGCTGCCCACTGAACATGTGCCCTACAACAGATCCCACACCTGACCAAACACTGGTCATCCAGTACAGGAACCAACAACAGCGCTGCCCACTGAACATGTGCCCTACACAGATCCCACACCTGACCAAAACACTGGTCATCCAGTACAGGACCAACAACAGCGCTGCCCACTGAACATGTGCCTACACAGATCCCACACCTGACCAAACACTGGTCATCCAGTACAGGACCAACAACAGCGCTGCCCACTGAACATGTGCCCTACACAGATCCCACACCTGACCAAACACTGGTCATCCAGTACAGGACCAACAACAGCGCTGCCCACTGAACATGTGCCCTACACAGATCCCACACCTGACCAAACACTGGTCATCCAGTACAGGACCAACAACAGCGCTGCCCACTGAACATGTGCCCTACACAGATCCCACACCTGACCAAACACTGGTCATCCAGTACAGGACCAACAACACCGCTGCCCACTGAACATGTGCCCTACACAGATCCCACACCTGACCAAACACTGGTCATCCAGTACAGGACCAACAACAGCCGCTGCCCACTGAACATGTGCCCTACACAGATCCCACACCTGACCAAACACTGGTCATCCAGTACAGGACCAACAACAGCGCTGCCCACTGAACATGTGCCCTACACAGATCCCACACCTGACCAAACACTGGTCATCCAGTACAGGACCAACAACAGCCGCTGCCCACTGAACATGTGCCCTACACAGATCCCACACCTGACCAAACACTGGTCATCCAGTACAGGACCAACAACACCGCTGCCCACTGAACATGTGCCCTACACAGATCCCACACCTGACCAAACACTGGTCATCCAGTACAGGACCAACAACAGCGCTGCCCACTGAACATGTGCCCTACACAGATCCCACACCTGACCAAACACTGGTCATCCAGTACAGGACCAACAACAGCGCTGCCCACTGAACATGTGCCCTACACAGATCCCACACCTGACCAAACACTGGTCATCCAGTACAGGACCAACAACAGCGCTGCCCACTGAACATGTGCCCTACACAGATCCCACACCTGACCAAACACTGGTCATCCAGTACAGGACCAACAACACCGCTGCCCACTGAACATGTGCCCTACACAGATCCCACACCTGACCAAACACTGGTCATCCAGTACAGGACCAACAACACCGCTGCCCACTGAACATGTGCCCTACACAGATCCCACACCTGACCAAACACTGGTCATCCAGTACAGGACCAACAACACCGCTGCCCACTGAACATGTGCCCTACACAGATCCCACACCTGACCAAACACTGGTCATCCAGTACAGGACCAACAACACCGCTGCCCACTGAACATGTGCCCTACACAGATCCCACACCTGACCAAACACTGGTCATCCAGTACAGGACCAACAACACCGCTGCCCACTGAACATGTGCCCTACACAGATCCCACACCTGACCAAACACTGGTCATCCAGTACAGGACCAACAACACCGCTGCCCACTGAACATGTGCCCTACACAGATCCCACACCTGACCAAACACTGGTCATCCAGTACAGGACCAACAACAGCCGCTGCCCACTGAACATGTGCCCTACACAGATCCCACACCTGACCAAACACTGGTCATCCAGTACAGGACCAACAACACCGCTGCCCACTGAACATGTGCCCTACACAGATCCCACACCTGACCAAACACTGGTCATCCAGTACAGGACCAACAACAGCCGCTGCCCACTGAACATGTGCCCTACACAGATCCCACACCTGACCAAACACTGGTCATCCAGTACAGGACCAACAACACCGCTGCCCACTGAACATGTGCCCTACACAGATCCCACACCTGACCAAACACTGGTCATCCAGTACAGGACCAACAACACCGCTGCCCACTGAACATGTGCCCTACACAGATCCCACACCTGACCAAACACTGGTCATCCAGTACAGGACCAACAACAGCGCTGCCCACTGAACATGTGCCCTACACAGATCCCACACCTGACCAAACACTGGTCATCCAGTACAGGACCAACAACACCGCTGCCCACTGAACATGTGCCCTACACAGATCCCACACCTGACCAAACACTGGTCATCCAGTACAGGACCAACAACACCGCTGCCCACTGAACATGTGCCCTACACAGATCCCACACCTGACCAAACACTGGTCATCCAGTACAGGACCAACAACAGCGCTGCCCACTGAACATGTGCCCTACACAGATCCCACACCTGACCAAACACTGGTCATCCAGTACAGGACCAACAACACCGCTGCCCACTGAACATGTGCCCTACACAGATCCCACAACCTGACCAAACACTGGTCATCCAGTACAGGACCAACAACAGCGCTGCCCACTGAACATGTGCCCTACACAGATCCCACACCTGACCAAAACACTGGTCATCCAGTACAGGACCAACAACACCGCTGCCCACTGAACATGTGCCCTACACAGATCCCACACCTGACCAAACACTGGTCATCCAGTACAGGACCAACAACACCGCTGCCCACTGAACATGTGCCCTACACAGATCCCACACCTGACCAAACACTGGTCATCCAGTACAGGACCAACAACACCGCTGCCCACTGAACATGTGCCCTACACAGATCCCACACCTGACCAAACACTGGTCATCCAGTACAGGACCAACAACACCGCTGCCCACTGAACATGTGCCCTACACAGATCCCACACCTGACCAAACACTGGTCATCCAGTACAGGACCAACAACACCGCTGCCCACTCAACATGTGCCCTACACAGATCCCACACCTGACCAAACACTGGTCATCCAGTACAGGACCAACAACACCGCTGCCCACTGAACATGTGCCCTACACAGATCCCACACCTGACCAAACACTGGTCATCCAGTACAGGACCAACAACACCGCTGCCCACTGAACATGTGCCCTACACAGATCCCACACCTGACCAAACACTGGTCATCCAGTACAGGACCAACAACACCGCTGCCCACTGAACATGTGCCCTACACAGATCCCACACCTGACCAAACACTGGTCATCCAGTACAGGACCAACAACAGCGCTGCCCACTGAACATGTGCCCTACACAGATCCCACACCTGACCAAACACTGGTCATCCAGTACAGGACCAACAACACCGCTGCCCACTGAACATGTGCCCTACACAGATCCCACACCTGACCAAACACTGGTCATCCAGTACAGGACCAACAACACCGCTGCCCACTGAACATGTGCCCTACACAGATCCCACACCTGACCAAACACTGGTCATCCAGTACAGGACCAACAACACCGCTGCCCACTGAACATGTGCCCTACACAGATCCCACACCTGACCAAACACTGGTCATCCAGTACAGGACCAACAACACCGCTGCCCACTGAACATGTGCCCTACACAGATCCCACACCTGACCAAACACTGGTCATCCAGTACAGGACCAACAACACCGCTGCCCACTGAACATGTGCCCTACACAGATCCCACACCTGACCAAACACTGGTCATCCAGTACAGGACCAACAACACCGCTGCCCACTGAACATGTGCCCTACACAGATCCCACACCTGACCAAACACTGGTCATCCAGTACAGGACCAACAACACCGCTGCCCACTGAACATGTGCCCTACACAGATCCCACACCTGACCAAACACTGGTCATCCAGTACAGGACCAACAACACCGCTGCCCACTGAACATGTGCCCTACACAGATCCCACACCTGACCAAACACTGGTCATCCAGTACAGGACCAACAACACCGCTGCCCACTGAACATGTGCCCTACACAGATCCCACACCTGACCAAACACTGGTCATCCAGTACAGGACCAACAACACCGCTGCCCACTGAACATGTGCCCTACACAGATCCCACACCTGACCAAACACTGGTCATCCAGTACAGGACCAACAACACCGCTGCCCACTGAACATGTGCCCTACACAGATCCCACACCTGACCAAACACTGGTCATCCAGTACAGGACCAACAACACCGCTGCCCACTGAACATGTGCCCTACACAGATCCCACACCTGACCAAACACTGGTCATCCAGTACAGGACCAACAACACCGCTGCCCACTGAACATGTGCCCTACACAGATCCCACACCTGACCAAACACTGGTCATCCAGTACAGGACCAACAACACCGCTGCCCACTGAACATGTGCCCTACACAGATCCCACACCTGACCAAACACTGGTCATCCAGTACAGGACCAACAACACCGCTGCCCACTGAACATGTGCCCTACACAGATCCCACACCTGACCAAACACTGGTCATCCAGTACAGGACCAACAACACCGCTGCCCACTGAACATGTGCCCTACACAGATCCCACACCTGACCAAACACTGGTCATCCAGTACAGGACCAACAACACCGCTGCCCACTGAACATGTGCCCTACACAGATCCCACACCTGACCAAACACTGGTCATCCAGTACAGGACCAACAACACCGCTGCCCACTGAACATGTGCCCTACACAGATCCCACACCTGACCAAACACTGGTCATCCAGTACAGGACCAACAACACCGCTGCCCACTGAACATGTGCCCTACACAGATCCCACACCTGACCAAACACTGGTCATCCAGTACAGGACCAACAACACCGCTGCCCACTGAACATGTGCCCTACACAGATCCCACACCTGACCAAACACTGGTCATCCAGTACAGGACCAACAACAGCGCTGCCCACTGAACATGTGCCCTACACAGATCCCACACCTGACCAAACACTGGTCATCCAGTACAGGACCAACAACACCGCTGCCCACTGAACATGTGCCCTACACAGATCCCACACCTGACCAAACACTGGTCATCCAGTACAGGACCAACAACAGCGCTGCCCACTGAACATGTGCCCTACACAGATCCCACACCTGACCAAACACTGGTCATCCAGTACAGGACCAACAACACCGCTGCCCACTGAACATGTGCCCTACACAGATCCCACACCTGACCAAACACTGGTCATCCAGTACAGGACCAACAACAGCGCTGCCCACTGAACATGTGCCCTACACAGATCCCACACCTGACCAAACACTGGTCATCCAGTACAGGACCAACAACAGCGCTGCCCACTGAACATGTGCCCTACACAGATCCCACACCTGACCAAACACTGGTCATCCAGTACAGGACCAACAACACCGCTGCCCACTGAACATGTGCCCTACACAGATCCCACACCTGACCAAACACTGGTCATCCAGTACAGGACCAACAACAGCGCTGCCCACTGAACATGTGCCCTACACAGATCCCACACCTGACCAAACACTGGTCATCCAGTACAGGACCAACAACACCGCTGCCCACTCAACATGTGCCCTACACAGATCCCACACCTGACCAAACACTGGTCATCCAGTACAGGACCAACAACAGCGCTGCCCACTGAACATGTGCCCTACACAGATCCCACACCTGACCAAACACTGGTCATCCAGTACAGGACCAACAACACCGCTGCCCACTCAACATGTGCCCTACACAGATCCCACACCTGACCAAACACTGGTCATCCAGTACAGGACCAACAACAGCGCTGTCCACTCAACAAAAATGTCCGCCAAGCATAAAATATATTCTGAAAAAATTTTATTTCCAGAAAAAAGAAAAATATATATTCAGAAAAAAGCAGTTTACCGGACTAATTAGGAATAGGAACTAGGCAGTGACGTCACGCTCGTTCACACGGCAGAAAATTCAGTTACGATGTGTTCATCATGAACAGTGTGTTCGTTGAACAGTGGGACAGTTGACAATACTGAATTCAATTCAATTAGGGCCCCAGTTGAATACTAACTTCATCTGGGGGCTCCTAAATCCCTGGGACCCCCACACAATCGTCCTGGGACCCCACACCATCATACTGGGACCCCACACCATCATACTGGGACCCCACACCATCATACTGGGACCCCACACCATCATACTGGGACCACATCACAGTGGGACCCCAACACACGTGAACCCTGCTGAGACCCCAAGACACATTGGAACCCGCACTTTGACCCTAAAACATACTGGAGCCCCATTAGGGCTCCAAGACATACTTGGACCCCTACTCGGACCCCAAGAAAAGCTAGGACCCCAAGGTTCACGTGGACCCCCTAAGACTTCGTGATAATCATACTTAACCAATACACCCTCAGCCATGATTATAGAACTGTATACATAGATCATAAATAATGTCAAGCATACAATCAAACACAGAACCAAAGATAGTGTCAGTCATACACATGGGGTCAGATACACATTGCCAGGTATACACAGCCAGACACCGAGCCACATATATAGGCTGAGGATAAGACACATTCGCAGTTGCAATATTGAGAGGTTTGTTGATGGTGGTGGTGGTGGTGGGGGTGGTGGTGGTGGGGTGGTGGTGGGGGTGGTGGTGGGGGTGGTGGTGGTGGGGGTGGTGGGGGTAGGGTGGTGGGGGTGGGGTGGTGGGGTGGTGGTGGGGGTGGTGGTGGTGGGGGTGGTGGTGGTGGTGGTGGTGGTGGGGGTGGTGGTGGTGGGGTGGTGATGGGGGTGGTGGGAGTAGTAGAGAACAGTGTGTACAGGAGTTTAACATTTATTAAACTGGAGTTAGTAGTTCTGATATAGTATATTTATATGTGTTATTCTAACACCAAATCCGTATTACATTGCAGGCGCGGTGTGCTCGGAGCTGGGGGTGCGGATTGCAAGAGGAGGAGGCGTATTTACCCAGATATACGCCACCCTTGGGGAGCTGCCTGCTGTCTTGGTCGCTTCTACCTTACTCCTTGACCTTATTCTTCTCCCTGCCATAGGTAAGTCATCATTGAGGTAACAATGGTAGGTGAGCAATGGGTATGCTAGTATATCCGCTAGCTCTCGTAGTATATCTGCTAGTTCTATTAGTATATCTGCTAGTTCTAGCAGTATATCTGCTGGTTCTAGTACTATATCTGCTACTTCTGGTAGTATATCTGCTAGTTCTGGTAGTATATCTGCTAGCTCTGGTAGTATATCTGCTACCTCTGGTAGTATATCTGCTAGTTCTAGTAGTATCTCTGCTAGTTCTGGTAGTATATCTGCTAGTTCTGGTAGTATATCTGCTAGTTCTAGTAGTATATCTGCTTGTTCTGGTAGTATATCTGCTAGCTCTGGTAGTATATCTGCCAGCTCTGGAAGTATATCTGCTAGCTCTGGTAGTATATCTCCTTCTTCTGGTAGTATATCTGCTAGCTCTGGTAGTATATCTGCTAGTTCTAGTAGTATATCTGCTGGCTCTGGTAGTATATCTACTAGTTCTAGTAGTATATCTGCTAGTTATGGTAGTATATCTGCTAGTTCTAGTAGTATATCTGCTACCTCTGGTAGTATATCTGCTAGTTCTAGTAGTATATCTGCTAGTTCTGGTAGTATATCTGCTAGTTCTGGTAGTATATCTGCTAGTTCTGGTAGTATATCTGCTAGCTCTGATAGTATATCTCCTTCTTCTGGTAGTATATCTGCTAGCTCTGGTAGTATATCTGCTAATTCTAATAGTATATCTGCTAGTTCTAGTAGTATATCTGCTAGCTCTGGTAGTATATCTGCTAGCTCTGGTAGTATATCTGCTAGTTCTAGTAGTATATCTGCTAGTTCTATTAGTATATCTGCTGGCTCTGGTAGTATATCTACTAGTTCTAGTAGTATATCTGCTAGTTCTGGTAGTATATCTGCTAGTTCTAGTAGTATATCTGATAGTTCTGGTAGTATATCTGCTAGTTCTAGTAGTATATCTGCTAGTTCTAGTAGTATATCTGATAGCTCTAGTAGTATATCTGCTAGCTCTGGTAGTATATCTGCTAGTTCTAGCAGTATATCTGCTAGCTCTGGTAGTATATCTGCTAGTTCTAGTAGTATATCTGCTAGTTCTAGTAGTATATCTGCTCGCTCTGGTAGTATATCTGCTAGTTCTAGTAGTATATCTGCTAGTTCTAGTAGTATATCTGCTTGTTCTGGTAGTATATCTGCTTGTTCTGGTATAATATCTGCTAGTTCTAGTAGTATATCTGCTAGTTCTAGTAGTTAATCTGGTAGCTCTGGTAGTATATCTGCTAGTTCTAGCAGTATATCTGCTAGCTCTGGTAGTATATCTGCTAGTTCTAGTAGTACATCTGCTAGTTCTAGTAGTATATCTGCTAGCTCTGGAAGTATATCAGCTAGTTCTAGTAGTATATCTGCTTATTCTGGTAGTATATCTGCTTATTCTAGTAGAATATCTGCTAGTTCTAGTAGTATATCTGCTTGTTCTGGTAGTATATCTGCAAGCGCTGCTAGTATATCTGTTCTGGTAGTATATCTGCTAGCTCTGGTAGTATATATGCTAGCTCTGGTAGTATATCTGCAAGCTCTGGTAGTATATCTCCTTGTTCTGGTAGTATATCTGCAAGCTCTGGTAGTATATCTGCTAGTTCTAGTAGTATATCAGCTAGTTCTAGTAGTATATCTACTTCTTCTGGTAGTATATCTGCTAGCTCTGGTAGTATATCTGTTTGCTCTGGTAGTATATCTGCTAGCTCTGGTAGTATATCTGCTAGTTCTAGTAGTATATCTGCTAGTTCTAGTAGTATATCTGCTAGCTCTGGTAGTATGTTAGCTAGTTCTAGTAGTATATCTGCTTGTTCTGGTAGTATATCTGCTATCTCTGGTAGTATATCTGCTTGTTCTGGTAGCATATTTGCTAGCTCTGGTAGTATATCTGCTAGCTCTGGTAGTGTATCAGCTAGTTCTAGTAGTATATTTGCTTGTTCTGGTAGTATATCTGCAAGCTCTGGTAGTATATCTGCTAGCTCCTGTAGTATATCTGCTAGTTCTAGTAGTATATCTGCAAGTTCTAGTAGTATATCTGCTAGCTCTGGTAGTATATCAGCTAGTTCTAGTAGTATATATGCTAGTTCTGGTAGTATATCTGCTTGTTCTGGTATAATATTTGCTAGTTCTAGTAGTATATCTGCTAGTTCTAGTAGTATATCTGGTAGCTCTGGTAGTATATCTGCTAGTTCTGGCAGTATATCTGCTAGCTCTGGTAGTATATCTGCTAGTTCTAGTAGTATATCTGCTAGTTCTAGTAGTATATCTGCTAGCTCTGGAAGTATATCAGCTAGTTCTAGTAGTATATCTGCTTGTTGTGGTAGTATATCTGCTTGTTCTGGTAGAATATCTGCTAGTTCTAGTAGTATATCTGTTTGTTCTGGTGGTATATCTGCTAGCTCTGGTAGTATATCTGTTCTGGTAGTATATCTGCTAGCTCTGGTAGTATATCTGCTAGCTCTGGCAGTATATCAGCTAGTTCTAGTAGTATATCTGCTTGTTCTGGTAGTATATCTGCAAGCTCTGGTAGTATATCTGCTAGTTCTAGTAGTATATCTGCTAGTTCTAGTAGTATATCTGCTAGCTCTGGTAGTATACCAGCTAGTTCTAGTAGCATATCTGCTAGTTCTAGTAGTATATCTGCTAGCTCTGTGGGATATCTGGGGCTTGACTCAATTATTCAATTATTTACTTATTTAATTTAATAACGAAGGACCACCCACTTTTGAGAAAAGAGGGAAAACTAATAAAAGTGATCATTGGAATAACACTAGAGAACCAGTGTCTATGGGTAATTATTAAAAAGGATAATCACTTGAAATAATGAATGGATTGTATGATTAGTTAATTAAAGTCAGAGCCTCAAACACCTACATTGGGGGGGTATTGCTAGAACTTCATATACGTCTAGGAACTAGTGTGGTTCGCCACCTGTTCATTGCTGAGTAAATGATATTATAAATCTAAACTGCTATAGATTCAAATATGTGAACTCAAATTGTGAATATTAATGATTATTAAATTACTGAGCAACAGTCAAAGCAAAACACATGAATTACCAATCATAATATCTGGTAATAATCTATTCAATATAATGATCCTACAAAATTGTATAAGAATCAAATTAGGTGAATTAAATTTGTACGAAAGGAGTCTTAGCTTTAAGACGATTTCTATGACATCGTTTCATCATTCGTCCTCGTGATCACACGATCTCCACATAGAAGGAACTAGAGGTGAATAGCGCGAATGAAGAGAAACGACTCGATGACTCCTCACATACGGGCTGAAAATTAAAGAATATTAAGTAGCATTGGAATAGGCTACTTTTAAGCTCAATATTCATGAAACAGAAGAAATGCCGAATTGGTACTAACGTTGGTTATGTGGTCTTCTCACTATGTAACGATAGACTACTCACACATATACAATCTTAGATGATGCATCAAGAAAGAAACGTATACTTAACGTGAGTGTATGGAATACTGAAGTCTGCCGATACCGCGTCTGCCAGTCCCAGACGTTCACTGCGTTGTACGCGTATTTGTGGGTTTTGGCTTTAATTGTAGACATGTTATTGGCTGGCTGGGCACTATAGAGCACGTGGAGGAATAATTATTCACTATTAGTTGGGTATCAGCGTAATTCTTGCCAATAACTCCCAATCACCACGTGTCTCGCCACTCTTCACGCCAGGACCCTCCCCTCTCGCACGCTGTCGTACAACCACGCTCTCCTACAATGGCGTCGCCGCCTTCCCCAACCCGGCTCTCGCATTCACCACAGAAATTATTAATCACGAATAATTCTTTTATGGAGAATATTTTATCTCTCTCCATGACATTCATGCGTGACTGAAGGAAATGTTACTACAGAACAATTTAGTTAATATCTCTCGATTTGAGATTATTGGGAGTTATATTATCCGTAAGTAATCATTACACGGAATACTGATGATTTTAGAGAACCACATTCAATTCTCTAACCCATTGGTAATAAACGTGTCTAACTAGACATTAACTGACGCAATGTTGCTACTCGATTTCATGAGAATTCTAGCATTAATACGCAGATGCTATGGTTAGTTTATGTTGACACTACTGTTAGTAAATTTAGTAACTACTGTAGTTAGTATATAATGATAATGATTTATTATAATACAATAGTAGTTTATTAGTGTTTGAAATTTGCAACATAACTCCGGGGGGAGAAAAGTCGGGTCGCAGTGCAATGTTGAGTACTGACATACCTATCCCGAAGATAGTATTAATGTTAGTATGTTAGTACACACATAACGGATATCCCATAATTGTCAAGAACATAGAAGAAATTTAAGTCTTGTAAAGGAACTCATGTTGAATGAAACATGGTATTGTGAATCATCTAAAGTTTATGACTAATAAAGCCTACAATATACTCTGTGACTGGTGTCGCTATGACATGTAGCGTTTATGTTACTAAGTCTTAAAGTTTTGCAAACTCATAGATGCTCTTGAAGAAATAATGTTATAGTTGATAGCCTACATAAACGAATTAAAGATTAAATCATACAATTTAAAGTAACTGAGAATCCACTGTGAGGTGAATGTCTTGGGTCATTGTGACTTGTAACTGATTTGTTACTTGACATCACAACACAATATCATCATGATTACTCCAATTGGATGGGAAATTATTTGCTCCTAGTCAGAGCTATAATAGACTTGTAGTTTCCGTTTGTATTGTTGAGCAGCTGCTCTAGTGGGGCGGGTGCTCGGTGGAACAGAATTGAAATATTAGATGATTAAGTTATCTGCAATCAGGAACTCTCTAAAGCTTACAATAAACTCAACAACTAGGGTCGCAGTGACATGTAAATGTGTATTACGTAGTAGCTGAATTATAGGCAAACTCAGAAAAAGTTCCTAAGAACTGATAACATTATTGTATAAGTTGTATTCTACATTATTATACAGTAAAGTATTAGTGGGTCATTCAAGATCAAGGAGACTCTGACACTACAGTAAGGTCACTGTCTAGGGTCGCTGTGACTTGTAACTATTGAGTTACTAGACAATAACATCACGGAGCATCATGATCACCCCAAAATCAAATGATGAAATTTAATTTAATATGTACTGCCGTGCAGTAGTCATTCTGACTGATGGTATAACTAAGTTACTAACTAGCTAAAATAGTGTAATATTAGAGAACTGAAAAGGTTTATTCATTAAAATCAAGGAAGATTCTGAGTCGACAGTGAGATTAGTAGCCTAGTCATTCTGACTCATGAGCTAATTGAATTGCAGCTCATAGGCTTGACATTGTAAACTCATTAATACATCTTCAACCTTTAGATGAAAACTGAGTTTATTAAATCAGTCTCTTTAAGTATAGTCAACTGTAATTAATTGTGAGTACAGACTAGGCTAGTACTCAGTTGACACTAATTAAAGTCCCTAAACCTACCTAAATAAATGGTTTAAATTTCTAACCTACCTGAGTAGAGGACTAAGCTAATTGTGATAACTCACTAATTCTTAGTGGAGTTACTCTAGCTAAATTGTGAGCCGTAATGTACTCAAATTAACATTGGGAGCTGTATTGAGCTCATGAACAGATTGAGCTATATTGAGCTCGTTAACATGATGAGCTATATTGAGCTCGTTAACAGTTAACAGAGTGAGCTATATTTAGCTCGTTAACATGGTGAGCTATATTGAGCTCGAACTAACAGGGTGAACTATATTGAGCTCGAACCAACGAGGTGGAGTATTGTAGCGTTCAATTATCATGGCGAGCAATATTGAGCTCGTATTCGCATGGGGAACAATAAAGCACTCAATTATTACGTTAATTCACAGGTGAGCTGTAAGATCAACTCGGGTTATTAGTGCAAGATCCTTGTTGAAGAATAGCTAAGCACGGAATCTAGGCAGATTCTCTGGTGAGCAGTGCTCGAATTAGCGCAGGGAGCATTGTAGCGTTCAATTATCATGGCGAGCAGTGCTCGTATTAGCATGGAGGAACATTAGAGGGCTCAATTGTTACACTAACTCAGGGTGAGTTATATTGAACTCGAATTAACGAGGTGGAGCATTGTATCATTCAATTGTCATGGCGAGCAGTGCTTGCCATGACATCAGAACTAGCAGATATACGCAGATGCTATGGTTAGTTTATGTTGACACTACCATTAGTAAATTTAGTAACTACTGTAGTTAGTATATAATGATAATGATTTATTATAATACAATAGTAGTTTATTAGTGTTGGAAATTTCCAACAAGCTCTGGTAGTATGTCAGCTAGTTCTAGTAGTATATCTGCTTGTTCTGGTAGTATATCTGCTAGCTCTGGTAGTATATCTGCTTGTTCTGGTAGTATATCTGCTAGCTCTGGTAGTATATCTGCTTGTTCTGGTAGTATATCTGCTAGCTCTGGTAGTATATCTGCTTGTTCTGGTAGTATATCTGCTAGCTCTGGTAGTATATCTGCTTGTTCTGGTAGTATATCTGCTAGCTCTGGTAGTATATCTGCTAGCTCTGGTAGTATATCTGCTAGCTCTGGTAGTATATAAGCTAGTTCTAGTAGTATATCTCCTTGTTTTGGTAGTATATCTGCAAGCTCTGGTAGTATATCTGCTAGCTCTGGTAGTATATCAGCTAGTTCTAGTAGTATATCTGCTTCTTCTGGTAGTATATCTGCTAGCTCTGGTAGTATACCAGCTAGTTCTAATAGTATATCTGCTAGCTCTGGTAGTATATCTGCTAGCTCTGGTAGTATATCTGCTAGTTCTAGTAGTATATCTGCTAGTTCAGGTAGTATATCTGCTAGCTCTGGTAGTATACCAGCTAGTTCTAATAGTATATCTGCTTGCTCTAGTAGTATATCAGCTAGTTCTAGTAGTATATCTGCTAGTTTTGGCAGTATATCTGCTAGTTCTTTAAGTTTATTTGTCAGTTCTGGTAGTATTACAGCTAGTTTCTCACAATATATCAGCTAATTATGTTAGTATATCAGCTGGTTATGGTAATACAACAGAGCGCTCTGGTAGCATCTCAGCTAGTTACGGTAGTATATCAGTTACCTCTGATAATACAACAACTAGTTCTGATAATACATCAGCTGGTTCTGGTAATATGATAGCAAGTTCTAGTAGTATATCAAATTCAGGGTATATATCAACTAGATCTGGTTGTATATCACCTGGTTCTGGTGGTATCTTTGTTAATTCTGGTAGCATTTCAACAAATTCATTTGGTATATTCTAAGGTTCTAGAAGGAGAATTTAAGGTTTTGGAAATATCTCTTAACCCTTAAACTGCGCAACATGTCATATGCAGGGTTGAGTCACTTGCAATAAATTGCGCATCGTGTCATATGACTCGATGGAGTACTACACAAGATTTAAACTGCCAGCAGATACACTGGGTTCAGAAGTGGGATACTGTAGTGGGAGGAGTATTCTTGGTGGGGAGGGAGGTAGCATTATCTGCTGACTCTGTGTGACCACCTTTTGCTGTCTGGACTCACTATACCAGCTTAGTTGTTCGCTATGGTGAACAAAACACGCAGATACTTATATATAACGTCTGTATATACTGAATAAAAGAAAAAGCAGTATGGTGGGAGGAGAATGGTGGCAAGTAAGGTGAGGTGAAGGAGGCAGCGAGTGACAGCCAGTGGCAGGCTGCCACTGGCTGTCACTGCCACTCAGCATACCAACTTAGTGGTTCGTTATGGTGAACACAAATGTTGATAATTATATATAACGTGTATATAGTGTATAATAACAGCAAAAGGAGTATGGGGGAGAAGCCATTTTGGTGAGGGAGGTGGCGACATCTGCATGATTCATCATGCTGGGTAGGGGTGGCCACTATGCTCTTTGGGCACTATACCGGCTTAGTAGAACAGTTATGATGAACAAAACATGTAAATACTTATATATAATGTGTGTATATAGGGTAATAACACCACAAACAGTATTGTTGGGTGAGAAATTTTAGTGCATCTGACCTTGAATGTGTGTGAGGGAGGCAGCCGCCAGCTGACTGTGTGTAGCGATGTCTCCTAGTGCCTGAACTAACTGTATCAGCTTAGTTGTACAGTTGTGGTGAACAAAACATGTAGATACTTTTACATGACATCTGTATATAGTGAATAAAAACAAAAACAGTATGGTGGGAGGAGAATGTGAGCGAGTGAGGTGTTGAGGGAGTGAGTGGCAGCGAGTGGCTGGCTGGTGTGTTGCGGTCACTCCTCGTTGCTTTTTGTCTCATAATACCAACTTAGTGGTTCGTTATGGTGAACAAAACATGCATATACTTATATATATAACCTGTGTATATAGTGTAATAACCGACAAAGTATTTGCTCACTGTCTGATGAACATAATAATTGAATCAACAATATGCACACTATAATTTTGAGTACAGTGATGATTCACACATTTTATTATATAAATATATCACACTACACACTAATGAATAATATTACAGCAAAAAATCGAATAAACATCAATCAGAGACATTGAAATAATTAGGTAATTATCTCTTTGTGGCCACTCTTGCCTGACAGGTGGTGCGGAGCAGAACGTATGGGGCGCATGATGAGTCAGCACCTGTTTTTTGCCAGACTTTCCCACTCTATAGTGGGCAAAATATCCTACTTACGATATTTTTATCATTTTTCCCATGATCAGAGAACACAAATTAACAGGTTTAGAAGAAAAAATATATATATATAATTTTTTTTTGTTATGCGCCTGTGGGTGACAATGGCCAAATAGCCCTTAGCAACACAAGGGTTAAGGTCCTGGAAGCACATAAAATGTATCTGACTGTAGATCTGAAAATTTCTGAAAGTTGATCCTAACATTCTGAAAGGAAATTTCCTTCCAGCACCATCTGGAAGGTTATGGAAGGAAGTCTTAATGTTCTGGAAGTAGATCTTAATATTCAAATAATATGAGCCGTGTTCCTGTTGACCAATCAGAACGCCATTATCAAGCCACAATCGGCTTCATAATGAACCAGGACGGACCGATATGCCATTATGTTTTCATCGTCTGGTGTGTGTAGTTTGTTCATAGTCAGGGCACCTGACAGCTGGGTGGACAGCGCTTCTGATTCGTAGTCCTGAGGTTCCAGGTTCGATCCCCGGTGGAGGTGGAGACAAATGGGCAAAATGATTCTTCCACCCTAATGCCCCTTTTACCTAGCAGTAAATAAGTACCATGGAGTTAGACAGCTGCTACGGGCTGCTTCTTGAGGGTGTGTAACAAAAAAGAGGCCTAGTCGAGGACTGGGCCGCGGGGACGCTAAGCCCCGAAATAATCCCAAGATAAACTCAAGAAGATCATATCTTCATCCACGTTATTGTGACTCATCGCCTTAAACTTAATTATTTAATAGTAAGATTCAGGTCCTAATAGTAGATCCTACAGTTTTACCAATCAATATCCACTTACAGTTTCTGGATTGGGGATAAGTAGGCAGTGCATCTGGTAGGTGACGAGGACAGTCTTCAAATGAGGAAAGGCTAGTTAGATTATGATAGGTTTGGATAGGATAGGTTTGGTCAGGTTAGGTTAGGTTAGACCGGTCAACAAGGCATGGACTAACAACAACTAACCTAACCCTTGGGATGGAGGCATGTCGAATCCCAAGTGTGTAAACCTGAAGCCAGAGACCGACCATCGCCATAACCAAAACAGCAGGTTCTAGTCAGGTTTACCCCTACCACCTCTCCCTCACCTCACCCCACTAAAACCTCTTCCCTCTGCTAACCCCACCTTCCCCCCACCTCACCCCTCTAGACCCACTCCCCCAGCTCACACCACCTTCCCCCCTCTCCCCACAGCCGCCAGGGGGAGCAGCGAGTACGTGGGCCTGGTCACAGAGAGATGGGTCAGCGAGGCACTCCAAGCCAGACTCCCGCTACTGCAGGAGTGCCGGTACTTGGCCCCCCATCCTGATCTGCTGGCAGTGGCATTGCTCCTTCTCTCCACTCTCATCGTTGTAGCTGGCACCAAGGTAAACCCACTAGGTAAACCCAAAGAAGGTAAACCCACTAGGGTAAATAAACTAGGATAACTCAACTAATGTAAATAAACTAAGGTATCCCAACTAAGGTAAAGAAACTAGGGTAAATAGAACTAAGGAAAACCCACTAAGGTAAATCCAACTAAGGTAACTCCTCTAAGCTAAATCCCACAAATGTAAACCACTATGGTAAATCCAACAATACAAAAATCATTAGGGGTAACCTAATTAGCATAAACCAACTAGGGTAAAACTAGTAAGGTAAACTTCATTTGGGTAAACCCACTAGGGTAACCCAGCTGGAGGTAACTCCTCTAGGGTAATCATTTAAGGTAAACCCACTTAGACAACCCAACTTAGTTATACTCAACTAGGATAAATTTGAATTAGGGTAAACACCACTAGGGGTAAACCTTATTAAAGTAAACACCCACTTGGGTAAACTCCACAAGGGTAAATTTAAATTTAGTAAATTTAAGAAGGGTAAACCCCATGCACTTTAATACATCCCATACATATATACATATACACAGGCAAAGTATATGTAAAAAAGTATATACTTCAAAGTATACTTCAATACAATACAGTCATTTGAAAATACTTGTATATCAATATGGTCCTAATTTACAAAGACACGTTAATTCTTGCCTCTAATACACCCATGAATACACGTATGTACACAGGTGTGTATATACATGCAATGTATACAAACACATTGGAAATAACTCTTAAATATATATATATATATATATATATATATATATATATATATATATATATATATATATATATATATATATATATATATATGTCGTACCTAGTAGCCAGAACGCACTTCTCAGCCTACTATGCAAAGCCCGATTTGCCTAATAAGCCAAGTTTTCATGAATTAATGTTTTTTCGACTACCTAACCTACCTAACCTAACCTTGTAACAAACTAGGCTGTTGTAAGAATTATCCAGAGTGGTTTATCGACAAAAGAGAATGGGAAGCTGAGCCGCATGGTGACCTGACCCCCAGGGGAATTCGCGGTGGAAATAACCAACGCTTTGTTCATAGCTGCGTATAATGAATCATCCTATAGTATTCAGTAATTTAGAGAAAATTAGCCTTTATTCATTTTGCATTAAAATTGTATTGTATAATAGTACTGGATACAATATCAAGAGTATTCTAATTATTGAGTTAAGTCACCATCAGTGACGTCACGAATCGGATCTAACTTTTAAGGCGGAGTGACCGGCGGTCATAGGTCAGCAGGGTTGACATGTCTAATATTTCTCAAAGTTTTAATAACCATTTTTGTGATCGGGAACAGCTTTGCCGTTAGATGTTTGTGTAATCTAATTAAAGTAAAATAATTCAACCAGTCTGGATCAATTCAGTACAAACAGAGGTTAATTGTTATAACTTAAACCTTGCTAGTAACTGGGTAAGCGATGCGGAACAATACAATGTTCTAGTCTGGGGTAGACCAGACAAGAGAGAGATCAGTGTGAATACGGGAGCAGCTGGGAGAGGTCAACCATCTTACCTCTCCCCAAGACCAGCACAACATCTTAGCTGGAAAACATAGAGGTATAGTTGCTATGGTTATGTATAGAAATAGTCTTCTCATTTGCCATTCAGGTCAAGTAGGGAGTGTTAAAGTGATAGGGAGTGAACACATTTAGATTTTGTTTTAGTTTTCTTTTAATAAATTAATTTTGTTATTAATTTGCATTTTATTGTTTCCATTTGGTTATGTGTAAACTTGTCCTGGTCACGTGGTCCACACGAGGCAGAGTTGCATTGGGCGCCGATTCTAACATCGGCTCAGAATTCATCATCCCCATCTAATTAATTCCACACTCAAGTTTCCGAGGTTATAAACTACTAGTGGGGATCAAGCCCCAAGGTTGATTAATTAGCGTGATCGATCCAGACCTCGATCATTGCTCTGTAGAGCTGGTCTGGTGGTGGCAGCAGAGGCGACTCTAGGGTTTTGATCAGAGCTTAGGTCACGTCATACTGGGTGTAGAATCCTAAGTCGGTCAATCGTCTTAGGACCACGTGGCGTGGAGTTGGCTTTGGTAAAAGTTTTGGAGTCCCTTGGTAGAGAATAAAAAGTAAGAATACGGGTAGAGGGAGTAGAAGGAAGAGAAGTAAAGAGAGAGGAAACCTAACCCGCGTTACAACCTAACCTAACTTTTTCGGCTACGTAACCTAACCTAACCTATAAGGATAGGTTAGGTTAGGTTAGGTAGGGTTGGTTAGGTTCGGTCATATATCTACGTTAATTTTAACTCCAATAAAAAAAAATTGACCTCATACATAATGAAATGGGTAGCTTTATCATTTCATAAGAAAAAACTTAGAGAAAATATATTAATTCAGTAAAATTTGGCTTATTAGGCAAATCGGGCCTTGTATAGTAGGCTGAGAAGTGCGTTCTGGCTACTAGGTATGACATATATATATATATATATATATGTCGTACCTAGTAGCCAGAACGCACTTCTCAGCCTACTATGCAAGGCCAAATTTGCCTAATAAGCCAAGTTTTCATGAATTATTTGTTTTTCGACTACCTAACTTACCTAACCTAACCTAACCTAACTTTTTCGGCTACCTAACCAAACCTAACCTATAAAGATAGGTTAGGTTAGGTTAGGTAGGGTTGGTTAGGTTCAGTCATATAACTACGTTAATTTTAACTCCAATAAAAAAAATTGACCTCATACATAATGAAATGGGTAGCTTTATCATTTCATAAGAAAAAAATTAGAGAAAATATATTAATTCAGGAAAACTTGGCTTATTAGGCAAATCGGGCCTTGCATTGTAGGCTGAGAAGTGAGTTCTGGCTACTAGGTACGACATATATATATATATATATATATATATATATATATATATATATATATATATATATATATATATGTCGTACCTAGTAGCCAGAGCTCACTTCTCAGCCTACTATACAAGGCCCGATTTGCCTAATAAGCCTAGATTTCATGAATTAATGTTTTTTCGACCACCTAACCTACCTAACCTAACCTAACCTAACCTATAAAGATAGGTTAGGTTAGGTTAGGTAAGGTTGGTTAGGTTCGGTCATATATCTACGTTAACTTTAACTCCAATAAAAAAAAATTGACCTCATACATAATGAAATGGGTAGCTTTATCATTTCATAAGAAAAAAATTAGAGAAAATATATTAATTCAGTAAAACCTGGCTTATTAGGCAAATCGGGCCTTGCATAGTAGGCTGAGAAGTGAGTTCTGGCTACTAGGTACGACATATATATATATATATATATATATATATATATATATATATATATATATATATATATATATATATATATATATATATATATATATATATATATATATATATATATGTCGTACCTAGTAGCCAGACTGCACTTCTCAGCCTACTATGCAAGGCCCGATTTGCCTAATAAGCCAAGTTATCCTGAATTAATATATTTTCTATAATTGTTTTCTTATGAAATGATAAAGCTACCCATTTCATTATGTATGAGGTCAATTTTTTTTATTGGAGTTAAAATTAACTTAGATATATGACCGAACCTAACCAACCCTACCTAACCTAACCTAACCTATCTTTATTGGTTAGGTTAGGTAGCCGAAAAAGTTAGGTTAGGTTAGGTTAGGTAGGTTAGGTAGTCGAAAAACAATTAATTCATGAAAACTTGGCTTATTAGGCAAATCAGGCCTTGCATAGTAGGCTGACAAGTGCGTTCTGGCTACTAGGTACGACATATATATATATATATATATATATATATATATATATATATATATATATATATATATATATATATATATATATATGTCGTACCTAGTAGCCAGAACTCACTTCTCAGCCTACTATGCAAGGCCCGATTTGCCTAATAAGCCAAGTTTTACTGAATTAATATATTTTCTCTAATTTTTTTCTTATGAAATGATAAAGCTACCCATTTCATTATGTATGAGGTAAATTTTTTTTTATTGGAGTTAAAGTTAACGTAGATATATGACCGAACCTAACCAACCCTACCTAACCTAACCTAACCTATCTTTATAGGTTAGGTTAGGTTAGGTAGCCGAAAACGTTAGGTTAGGTTAGGTTAGGTAGGTTAGGTAGTCGAAAAAACATTAATTCATGAAAACTAGGCTTATTAGGCAAATCGGGCCTTGCATAGTAGGCTGAGAAGTGAGTTCTGGCTACTAGGTACGACATATATATATATATATATATATATATATATATATATATATATATATATATATATATATATATATATATATATATATATATACATATATATATATATATATATATATATATATATATATATATATATATATATATATATATGTCGTACCTAGTAGCCAGAACTCACTTCTCAGCCTACTATTCAAGGCCCGATTTGCCTAATAAGCCAAATTTTCCTGAATTAATATATTTACTATAATTTTTTTCTTATGAAATGATAAAGCAACCCTTTTCTCTATGTATGAGGTCAATTTTTTTTTATTGGAGTTAAAATTAACGTAGATATATGACCGAACCTAACCAACCCTACCTAACCTAACCTAACCTATATTTATAGGTAAGGTCAGGTTAGGTAGCCAAAAAAAGCTAGGTTAGGTTAGGTTAGGTAGGTTAGGTAGACGAAAAAACATTAATTCATGAAAACTTGGCTTATTAGGCAAATCGGGCCTTGAATAGTAGGCTGAGAAGTGCGTTCTGGCTATTAGGTACGACATATATATATATATATATATATATATATATATATATATATATATATGTCGTACCTAGTAGCCAGAACGCACTTCTCAGCCTACTATGCAAGGCCCGATTTGCCTAATAAGCCAAGTTTTCCTGAATTAATATATTTTCTCTAATTTTTTTCCTATGAAATGAGAAAGCTACCCATTTCATTATGTATGAGGTCAATTTTTTTTTATTGCAGTTAAAATTAACGTAAATATATGACCGAACCTAACCAACCCTACCTAACCTAACCTAACCTATCTTTATAGGTTAGGTTGGGTTAGGTAGCCGAAAAAGTTAGGTTAGGTTAGGTTAGGTAGGTTAGGTAGTCGAAAAACAATTAATTCATGAAAACTTGGCTTATTATGCAAATCAGGCCATAAATAGTAGGCTGAGAAGTGAGTTCTGGCTACTAGGTACGACATATATATATATATATATATATATATATATATATATATATATATATATATATATATATATATATATACATATATATATATATATATATATATATATATATATATATATATATATATATATATATATATATATATATATATATATATATGTATATATATATATATATATATATATATATATATATATATATATATATATATATATATACATATATATATATATATATATATATATATATATATATATATATATATATATATATATATATATATATATATATGTGTGTGTGTGTGTGTGTGTGTGTGTAATGCACAACTTGCCTAATCATGCAAGTGAAGTTTTACAACTTTAGAACACTTTCCCACCAGGGGACTCGAACCCTAGCCAGCACAGAAGCCTTCCAACAACTGGCATAATAGGTACACCTTTAACCCACTGCACCAAACCCAGACCCTTAAAAAGAGAAGGCAATTAAGGGCACATTATAGTGATGATGTACATGTTGCCTGCGTGAGTTTTTGGTAAGGGCCCAATGCAGTCTATTACTAAGTTGGTAAAAGGTTCAGAACGCACAGGAATAGGGATAAGTGGTGCCTTGGGAATACCTACATTTGGTTTTCCTACCATTTGACAGGTATGACAATTACTAACATAGATTTTGACATCTCGTGCCATGCCTGGCCAAAAATAGTCCTGTAAAAGGGCATTACAAGTTTTATGGATCCCATAATGAGACATTGGGCCATGAGCTAAAGATATGATATCTTTTCTTAATGATGTTGGAACCACTAGTTGATTCACGTTAGCCCAATTATCCTCCGCCTTAAGTTTAATGGGCCTGTATCTACAGTACAGTAATTGGTTAGTGTCCTGCAATGGCATCAGTCTTAATCAGTCTTGATAAAAAAGAGGGTTAGTGACAAATCTGCTTGTTGTAACCTATGGAACTCCAACTGGATGAGATTAGGTGGGAGGCCTCGCACGTCGTGAGGAACAGCAGTTGCTTCTTGTTGTGGTTGAGCGGCTTGAGCACGGGTAGTCACTAGAACAGGCTGGGAGATGTCTGCTGATTCTTTTGACATGATTCTCCTCAGGGTTGGCACGGAATACTGCTAACCTAAACATGTTGAATATTATACAAATGCAAAATATGAATGGAAAAAATGTGAGTACCCTGTAGGCGAACCAATAAGGGAGGATTAATAGACTGCCTTGTAAGTGATGTGGCAATGTGCATGAGAATGGTTGTTATACAACTGGCAACACTGTACATAAGTAACTATCTTGTAAGGCATAAATAAATCTTACAAGATAAATTACTATACTATATATGACAACCTGAAATTAAACAAAGTCTTTGACTTTAGAAAGGACTTAGAGAAACAATATAAATTAATGTTTCGAGGTAGTAAAATATAATGAGTATGTAGGGATGTCTGTACCCTGTACTCTAGTGAGGATAAGGGCAAAAGTTGTCTTACTGGAAATTAGATAATTAACTGCAGAGTTACCATTCCTTGTGCTCTGTAAAAGAATAGTAAACTCCCTACCTGGGCAGTTAATCATGAACTTTGAACAAAGGTTTAGGGGTGCAGAGAGTGTCACCACTGTGACGAGAACGGCTATACACGTCCCGAATGTATAACAGTTCTGGATGTGAAAGGATCTCTAGTCCAATACTTCCTCCTAAGTTTGTAATACAAAGTGGAACATAATAATTCGAAGACAAATCAAAGTACCAGATAAGTACCCGAGGAGGTGATCTGCCTGAGTGAGTTCTCTCTGTTGGGACACAATTAATGTGGACAACAAGATATAGCAATAGCTTAGAAGACTAACCATTACGAACATGAATTTGCACATAAAACATCACGTAATCAAAGTCAATCTAATAAACAGATCACAAAATGCTACACCTGTAAAGTAGATGTGTTCAGTTATCAGTATGTAAATCTCAAAATGAATTCTGAAAAAATGCAAAGTGTAAAAGCCAAGTATAACAACTAAACACAGCATTAAGCAAGGGGTACTAGGAACAGTTCCTGAGACCAGCTCCTAGAACAGCTCCCGGAGATACCCCCATATTTATGTGACAGGTTGTGGTATCGCAGCTATATTGAACCAAGGGGATATGTCTCTCCATCACATAAATAAAAAAAATGCTGCTATTGGCCCTTGCAGTGTGGAAGTCACAGGTAAAAACAAGTGAAAATCATCAAGTAAATAATTATAACAATTTACTATAATATTAATGAACAAAAATGACACCTGAGAACACTTGGCGATCAAATAATGCAAAGGTGGACAAGATAATATGAAAATTAATACGAAAATAAACTGTAAGAAAGTCAATGAATAATGAATACAGTGCATGAAGATATACTGGTGTACTGAAAACAGCTACATACAACCATGGCATCAGATGCACGGTGTTAACTAATGGCAAACGACGGGTGAGAGAGACCAAGGTGATCCATGAGCACTAAGAGAGAGACTGGCTCTCAAGATTGATTGATTGATTGATAAAGATTAATCCACCCAAGAGGTGGCACGGGCACGAATAGCCCGTAAGTGGTACAATTTTTTTTTTTCTCAGTATTCTGAGGTTGCATTTAACCATCAAGCTGTTATCGCGGGGGAGGATACTGCTTCACAGTCTTTATGAGGGTGTCCAGCTGCTGGACACCTTTGTTGACCAGGAGAGTGGCTGTGTTGATGGCTTCAGGGTGGCCACTGCATGATTCAGGAACTCTTAAAGCTCTTCTAAGGTCATTGGTTGCTTCACATTCCAGAAGATAGTGAAGTAATGGTTTTTCTGTGACAGATTGGCAGAAGATGCACTCTCTCTGTCGGGGTTCACCAATCTCCCAGTTGCATCTGTAACCTAGACGTAGTCTATATAACCTAACTGCTATTTCCCTGTGGATTCCTTTTGGGATATTTAACCTTTCTAATTTGGTTGCCTGAAGATACCATGTTGCAGATGGCGAACCTTCAGCTATTCTCTGGTGTAGGTCGGCTTTGTTGAGATGTGAGAGTTTTTTGGTGATGATGTTTTTTATGTTCTCTAGGCTGGGTTGAATTGTTTTATGTATCACTGGATGACGAGTTGCCAATTTAGCAATTTCATCAGCTTTTTCATTTAATGGGATTCCAATATGGGATGGGATCCAGTTTAAAGTTATGTTGAGTCCTTTGCCTTTAGCGACTGCTCCAAGATACAAAATGGTGGTAATTATTTCCACATTATCTTTCCACTGTTTTTGTCCTAGTATTTGAAGTGCAGCTTTTGAGTCTGTGTGTATGATTGCATTTTGAGTGTTTTGTGCAATCAAATATGCGAATGCCTGTTGTATGGCAAACAGCTCAGTTTGGGTTGATGATACTAGTCCTCCCAGTCTCCAATATGCCTGTACGCTGGTCGTGCAAAGAGCAGCGCCAGCACTCTCATATTCTGTGTCCACCGATCCGTCTGTGAAGATGTGGGTGGCTCCTGCTACTGCTATGCTATACATTTGCTCTTCTATTATGCGCCTTAGGATTGTTGGATCATAGGCAGCCTTTTTCATTGGGAGACTTTCTATTACTATTTTGAAAGTAGGCTCTTCCCACGGCGCGGAAGGAGTGTAATTTGGGTGTGAATGATCCAACCCGTTCTCGCAAATTTAATAAGTCAATATTGACTTATTAAATATGTGCATAGGTGACATACTTAACATAATAGATACCCTTAAAAAGATTCATAGAAAACACCGACCTTACCTAACCTTGTTAGTATCTTAAGATAAGCATCTTATTGCTTCGTAATTACAATTATTACCTAACCTATAATAGGTATAGGTTAAGTAATAATTGTAATTACGAAGCAATAAGATGCTTATCTTAAGATACTTACAACGTTAGGTAAGGTCGGTGTTTTCTATGAATCTTTTTAAGGGTATCTATTATGTTTAGTATATCACCTATGCACGTAGTTAATAAGTCAATATTGACTTTACGAATTTGCGAGAACGGGTTGGAATGATCACCCTCTCTATCAAGAATCATGTTTTTTAAATGTAGTCTGTTTAGAACTTTTCCTGCTCTTGCAACCCAAGAGTTTCCATTGTTTTGGCCTAGTCCAACCACCAAGGCCTGCCGTACTGGGATTGGATCAGAAGAAATAATTATCTTACTGATAATTGTAGCTGTCCTTTGTGATATTCTTTCTTGTAGAGAGAGCAAACCCGTCTCCAGTCTAAGAGTTTCAAGCCTGGTCCACATGGGGGCTCCCAGTGCAGCTCTCATAGCATTGTTTTGGGCAACTTCAAGCTTTTTCCACTGTTGGTGTGATAGATTTGTGAGTGCAGGTGCGGCATAATCGATCACTGATCTGACTGCCTGTACATAGTATGTGCGAAGGACTTGCAGACTGGCTCCTCCAGAAAGGGAGGTTAGCGACCTGAGGATTGCCGTCCGGGCCGCAGTTCGCTCTCTCAAGTAAGTGACCTCAGCATTAAAATTCATGTGTGTGTCCAGGATGATTCCTAGATACTGATAGGTGTCGACCCATTCTATTGGTTGACCCTGTACTGTGAGTTGGATGTTGGGCTTCGCTATTTTTATGTGCATGGCCTTTGACTTTGAGGGGTTGAGTTTGATCCCAATCTGTTTTGCCTCTTTACTGATGCAGTCTAAGCATTTGGGTGCAAGGCGCGCCGCATCCCTTCCTTTTATGATGATGACAAAGTCTGGCTCTCAAGGGAGGCATTGCCCGGTCCGGCGGTGATAACTCACATCACCGCAAGGTGGACATCTGGTCAACTAGCAAACTGCTAGTTTGTGGCTGGCAAAGCCTTTGTGTTGAGCTGCACCACTGCTTGTTGAAGGTGGCTAACTGCTTGTTTGTGAAGGTAAACTACTGGTTAGCAGAGGCACCCGGTTTGCCTCTGAGTCACATCAGGCCGTGCCAGGGGTCTGGGAGGGAGAGGGCAGGAGAGGTGGCAGGACTGATGAGTCATCTGGGCGGGTGTAGAGGTGGACTTTCAGTGCAGAGGCATTGATGGTGAGGGGAAAGGGCAGGTCTCTGTATGCAGGGGATTCATGTGACAATATATGTATATATATATATTGTGACAATCTCTTTCAAGAGAGATTCAGCCTGCTCTTCCCTACCTAAAATTACGTTTATTCTACAAGTATAAGATGCTACATTCAAGATACGTCCACCAGTAGCACAAAACGTTTTGACCAGGAGGCAAAACGTACCCTAAACCCCCAACTCCACACTCCCTCCACGCCGGCTCGTCATCAACCAGCCAACTACCCATCCCAGCCTGCCTGCTCCTGATTGGTGACTCACCGACTGCACACCTGCACACTGCACCTCAGCGCCATCTACCTGAGTCGATGTCTGAGCTTGAACCAGCCATCAACTTCAGAATATTCTTTGTGCTCTAAGAGTTGACATCTCTCTCTGGCATACTAAGCTCTCTGGCTCTGTATACTAAGGGAGGTCTCAGCCATAGCCAATATTCTCAGCACCATTTACTATTTTGTCTTTCATTATTACTTTTTTATGTTACATTGTGTTCTTGCATTTATCTTTGCTCTTTAATTGCACTGTTCATTGCCACAGGACTTGTCTTTATTTTTATTTGTGTTTAAAGTATATTAAAGTTTCATTGTTCATACTTTGTGTTTTACATGTTCCTCCCTCTCACTTACCACAGACAACAGGCAAGCAGTCTATCTTTTTTTTTGTAAATGTGACAGGCATTGACACCTGCCATTCGAGGACTGCCGAACATCTACACTCCAACACTTTCCCGTCACATTTAATGGGGGCCTGTCCGGGAGCTTTACTCAAGTACCAGAACATCAATTTGTGGTAAGCGTACTTGGCTTTGCTACAGTTGCTTTTCAATATTTTCATTACTTTTCATATTTATATGGTGCTGTGTGTATTGTGCATTCCGAGAGTAGCATATGGTGAGTGTGGGATAACTTTGCATTACGTGGTGACTGGAGGCCTCAGTCATTCTCTTAATTGGTCATCCCTACCTCAGTGTTATTACTCGTGTTTACAACCTTTTGTCCCTAGGATATTTCTCACATTATCGGCAGATCATCATTGTGGTACCCTGGTACTTTGGTTTGTCTTCAGGTCAAAGCACCCTATCTTCTGCATTCCGACCGAAGGAGGATACAGAGGGCCATAGTTCCTCTAGCACGGACTACGTTGCTGAGTTGGGACCTCAGCAGCAGTTCTCGTCACAAGTTGACACTCGCACCCCCTACACGTTGGTCAGAGATGATGATATTTACTTAGGTAGGGAATTAGCTTTCTTTTTCCAGAGCACAAAGTTCGCTAATTCTGTAAGTATCATATTTCATTTAGTGGGAAAACCTGTGCTTATGTCCTATAGAGACTCGGCAAGGTATGCCTACATTCTTGGACTACCTTATTCACTTTTGGAACAATTAAATGTTTCATTTGTTTTAGAAACTCAGTTTCATTTATTTAGTAGGATTTTCTTGCCCTTATTCTTTTACATTGAGTACCGGGTACAAGATTTCCTGCGCTTTTGATTGACTTATCATTTACCATCCGAAAATTAACGTTAATTGTTAAAGATTAAAATTCCACTGGATAGTTACCAGTTGCCACGTTATCCTGTTTCTGACATTTACCATATCACAACTATATTCGTTGTACATTTATTTGCTATCTTTCACCATGTTTCGTCTCCAAGCTTTTCGTAACGATCCAGCAGGTGAAATAGGGACCTTATGTCATGCCAAGAGGACTCAATTACAAGCTCTTGCCCACGAGTATCAACTAGAGGTTCCCCAAGGAGCCAACAAAAATGACTTGCACAACTTATTAATGGATCACCTCTTAGATGAAGGGAAGATTGACTCTGAAACTCACGAAACTTATTCTATTGCAGATAAACATGATTTGGCAACTATAAAACTCAAGCTCGAACTTGCAAAACTTGAGCGGGAGCAACAGCAAGAAGCTATCCACATGAGAGAAAGAGAGGCTGAACTGGCGAAAGAAGCCCTCCAG
Organism: Procambarus clarkii; assembly: GCF_040958095.1. NCBI lineage: Eukaryota > Metazoa > Arthropoda > Malacostraca > Decapoda > Cambaridae > Procambarus > Procambarus clarkii. The sequence continues at coordinate 20,882,462 of NC_091226.1, read as the reverse complement.
ATGAGGAAAAGAGAAGCTGCAATGAGGAAAGAAGAACAAGAAAGAGAGGCGGCCCAAAAGGAACGTGAGATGGCCCTATTCAGAGAGTGTGAGCGAATACAGCTTGAAGCAAAACAACGCCACCTGGAGATACAACGCGAGCATGACAAACAGCAAGCGGATATGGCTATAGAATGTCGTCAACGAGAACTCACGTTGGAAACTACACACCACAATCAGCGCCAACAAGCTACCGCCAGTCTTCCAGTAAGTTTCAATGTCTCCCATGCAAGTAAGTTAATGCCCCCATTCGTTGAGACAGAGATTGATGTCTTTTTCACCACTTTTGAGACCCTAGCTAATAAACTTAGCTGGCCTGCAGATCAATGGTCTACCCTTCTCAGAGTGCATCTTACAGATAGAGCTGCGATTACTCTCAGTACCTTAGCGTCTGAGAATGACTACCAGACCCTGAAGCAAGCAGTGTTGGACGCCTACCGTCTCTCCACCGAAAGCTACAGACGAAAATTCCGTGATCATCGTAAGGCAAGTACCACCACCTTTCTAGAATTTGCAAATACCAAGAAAAGATATTTCATGAAATGGCTGGAAGCAGCACATGTCTCTACATTTGCAGAACTCGTCAACCTCATGCTAGTTGAGGAATTCTTGAGACGTGTTCCCCCTTCCGTCCGTTTATATTTAACAGATAAAGAAGAAACCGACTACATCAAATGTGCGAAGTCGGCTGACACCTACAGCCTCATCCACCGCCTGACACCAGAACCACCTCCCAGTAAGAAGTCTTGGTACAGTTACGATAAAGTGAGTACAGATCAAGCGAGCTCACAATTGTTTTGTAAGTATTACAAACTCTATGGACATACCATAGATAGATGTGGGAAGGCTCAATACAAAAGCAATGAATCTTCTAAACCCAAACAGACTCCTCCTAAGTCCGGTAAGCCTGTGATGAATGTTGGTGTTCCTGTTAATGATCTTTCTCTCTTCAGTAAACACCTGTACCCTGGAACTGTCTCTACCATCGGTACAGATTCGGAGGGACGTTTCAAATTGAAGATCTTGAGGGACACAGTGGCTCTTCAGTCCATAATATTGAAATCGGGTGTGCCTAACAGCACCTACACTGGGGAAACCGTCCTTATCACTGACCTCACTGCTACCACTCCGTATCCACTCGCCAGAGTCCACCTGGATTGTCCCTTCGTGACCGGTGAAGTCCAAGTCGCCATCAGGGAAAAGCCTTTTTCCATGCCTGGAGTGCAACTTCTCCTGGGCAACGACTTGGCAGAAGATCTGCAACCGTCCAACCTGATCATCACGGACAAACCCCAGGTGTGTACCTCTGTAATGGATAATCCCATCTTTGAATATGTTCCAGTAGAGGTCGAAGAAAGTGATGAAATTTCTCCTCCGGTTTTGGTGACCACCCGTGCACAAGCTGCACGACCGCAACCAGCTAACTCTACTACTACCGCTGTCCCTCAAGACCCTCAGAATCTACCTCCAAATCTTACCAAGTTGGAGTTCCGTAGGTTACAGAGGGAAGATCAATCATTAACACCATTATTCTTCCCGGCTGAGACTCAACCTGACAGTATCCCTGGGTTCTTCCTAGAGAATGAGTTGCTCTACCACAGATACAGACCCAGTAAGCTGAAGGAGGATGACAATTGGGCCAATGACGAACAACTAGTGATTCCCACCAGCATACGGCCCGATATTCTACACCTGGCTCACGGAGCTCTTTCTCACTACGGTTTTAACTAAACCTACCACGGAATCAGACAAGACTACTACTGGCCAGGTATGGTAAAAGATGTCAAAAAGTACGTGCAACCGTGTCATACATGTCAGATGGCAGGTAAACCTAACATCTCTATTCCCCAGGCTCCATTAAATCCCATCCAGGTGCCTGCGGAACCTTTCCACAGACTCATCATAGACTGTGTTGGTCCTTTACCCCGGACCAGTTCTGGCAACGCCTATATACTAACTATCATGTGTCCTACCACCAGATTCCCCATAGCAGTTCCAGTAAAGAACATTACGGCTGCTACTGTGGTGAAACTATTGCATGTAAGAACAACACACATGCTATACTAAATAGTTAAAATTCCATTTCAATGTTTCTGATTGCATTGATAAATTGAATTTTGATAGATTTGGATTTATTTTCATTTTGACTTAATTATTTTGTGTGAATTGCGTTGGAATTGAGCTTTGTTGTTTACCATACCGTTCATTTCATGAGTATAGTTTATTTTTTTACTTTTTCTTATTTTCATTTCACTTTTTAACTGTTTTTCTTATATTTCAGTGATGGAATTATCAGATCACTTGATGTTCCCAATTTTCTGATGGGAACATCAGACCATTTGGGAAGGCATCAGACAAGGGAGTGGGGAATGGTGGAGATGACGAGAGGGACGGAAGTGACAGATGGTGGGAAAGACGACCCAATAATGAACTATGGTACTACACCACCACCACCATAACACATAGACCCAATAATGAACTAAATACTGCAGTACCACCATAACACCAGGACCCAGTAATGAGCTATGGTACTACACCCCACCATAACACCAGGACCCAGTAATGAACGATGGTACTATACCACAACCACCATAACACCTGGACCCAATAATGAACTATGGTACACCCCTTCCATAACACCTAGACCCAATAATGAACTATGGTACACCCCTTCCATAACACCTAGACCCAATAATGAACTATGGTACACCCCTTCCATAACACCTAGACCCAATAATGAACTATGGTACACCCCTTCCATAACACCTAGACCCAATAATGAACTATGGTACACCCCTTCCATAACACCTAGACCCAATAATGAACTATGGTACACCCCTTCCATAACACCTAGACCCAATAATGAACTATGGTACACCCCTTCCATAACACCTAGACCCAATAATGAACTATGGTACACCCCTTCCATAACACCTAGACCCAATAATGAACTATGGTACACCCCTTCCATAACACCCAGACCCAATAATGAACTATGGTACACCCCTTCCATAACACCTAGACCCAATAATGAACTATGGTACTACAACACCACCACCATAAAACCTAGACCCAATAACGAAATATGGTACAACCGCACCACCACAATAACACCTAGACCCAATAATGAACTATTGTACTTGACCACTACCATAACACCAGGACCCTATAATGAAGGATGGTACTTGTTACGGCCACTATGGGTCGCAACCAGGTTCTTTGCTGGAGGAACCAAAGTACTAGTATCCGACCCCAAATCGGTAGAGGCTTTAGAGGAGTAGGCTTGGTAATGAAAGTAAAACAACATGGGGGGAGGGTTGAATGGAATACGACACTTCATCCTTTATCAATATATTCACATATTATGATTTTCCCATCACCTTAAATAGAATCATAAACTAAGTATTACTACACTGATATATACACGTGTCTCTTCCATAGGACACTAAGCGCTCCTCGATGCTCATACTATGCAGCCTTGTCAACTTCTGTGTTTCCTCAACACACAGTACCGTCCTCAACCAGTACTGGGAAACACCAACGAGTCTACCCTAGCCATGGGCCAGCCTATCTACAGTATCACTAGGTGATTCTTGTGAACGCCCACAATCACTCTCCAGCCTGGTGCTGACAGAGAACATCAGCCTCGCACTGCTGGGCCTCTACACGAACAAATACAAGGGTAGCGAACCCCTGGCAGGAGCTTCTTGCAACTAGCTAGTTACACTCCTCCGTAGCACCTCACTGTCGGTCGTCTCTTCCTCCAGCCAGTCCCGGGATACACCGAATTCTGTCACTGCCACTTCACAGGCAGACAGCAGATACTACTCAGTTCCTCTTCGGCGGCGGCTCACTGCTCACGTAAAGCAGGATAGAGTAGAGAGATAATAGGCTGCCCTGGGTAGACTGATTGTCTCCGTACCCCTGCAACCCTACGGAGCCTCTGTGGATACATACACGTCATCAGTAAACTGGCCGGTACTTGTGAAACTAGGACATGCCACTTACGGACTCTGACATTGACATACAACTTCTATCACGATAGATGGCGCTGATTTCTAGGCGCCAACTCACCAGAGGTCAGTTGCAGCGACTCTTCGGGCTGACCAAGGCAGGAATCTAGAGTCTCTTGCAAGTATCGTACTGCCACCACCAGATGTCGTCGTCCATTTTGTGGGGGTTTAGGGAGCGGACTCACCGATGGCTTTGACGTCGCTGCTCCATGCTCCGACGATGGAGTCGGGTTTGTAACAGTACTGCACCACCACCATAACACCAGGACCCAAAATTGAACTGTGGTACTTCACCGCACCGTAACATCTAGACCAAATAATGAACTATGGTACTACACCACTACCACAATAACACCTTGACCCAATAATGAACTATGGTACTACACCACTACCACAATAACACCTTGACCCAATAATGAACTATTGTACTACACAACTACCATAACACCAGGACCCACTTATGAACTATGGTATTACACCATCATAATATCACCAGGACCCAATAATGAACTTCGGTACTACACCTCCACCATAACACCAGGACCCAATAATGAACTATGGTACACCCCTTCCATAACACCAGGACCCAATAATGAACTATGGTACACCCCTTCCATAACACCAGGACCCAATAATGAACTATGGTACACCCCTTCCATAACACCAGGACCCAATAATGAACTATGGTACACCCCTTCCATAACACCAGGACCCAGTAATGAACTATGGTACACCCCTTCCATAACACCAGGACCCAGTAATGAACTATGGTACACCCCTTCCATAACACCAGGACCCAGTAATGAACTATGGTACACCCCTTCCATAACACCAAGACCCAGTAATGAACTATGGTACACCCCTTCCATAACACCAGGACCCAGTAATGAACTATGGTACACCCCTTCCATAACACCAAGACCCAGTAATGAACTATGGTACACCCCTTCCATAACACCAGGACCCAGTAATGAACTATGGTACACCCCTTTCATAACACCAGGAACCAATAATGAACTACGAACTCAAACCAGGGCCCAAAAATGAGTTCGTAACCTACGTTAACTTCATGTCCACAGCTGGTGTGCCAGATCGGTGCCGCTGGTGTAGGTGTCTCCCTCCTGGTGTTGACAGCTGTCACCTTCACCGCCTTCGTCAGCGCTGACGTCCATCACTGGACCCAACCTGCTGGCTTCTTTCCCTATGGTCTTCATGGGGTAATGATCACAACATGAAAGATCCTTGTAAATTTTTGTTTGTTGCAAGTATTTCAGCAGCATGTAAACTGATTTTGTCTACCCATCTCTGTCCATCTACATCATATCCCAGCTTCTTTTCTTCATATCCCAGCTCCTTTACCTTATATCACTGCTCCTTATCCTCATATTCCAGCTCCTTGCCCTCATATTCCAGCCCCTTGTCCTCATATCCCAGCTCCTTGTCCTCGTATCACAGCTCATTGTCCGCATATCCCAGCTCATTGTCCTCATATTCCAGCCCCTTGTCATCATATCCCAGCTCCTTTATCCTCGTATCACAGCTCCTTTACCTTATATCCCAGCTCCTTGTCCTCATATCCCAGCTCATTGTCCGCATATACCAACTCATTGTCCTTATATCCCAGCTCATTGTCCTTATATCCCAGCTCATTGTCCTTGTATCACAGCTCCTTTACCTTATATCCCAGCTCCTTGCTTTCATATCCCAGCCAATTGTCCTCATATCCCACCTCATTGTCCTAATATCCCAACTCATTGTCCTCATATTCCAGTTCATTGTCCTCATATCCCAGCTCTTTATCCTCAAATCGCTCAATTATTTATTTTAGATAACACCTTAGTTAAAGGGTAAGGTATATTTGATAAACTGTCATTAATACGGATTCAAACCTATGCTCGAAGTGTTGGAACTTATGTTTAAAGAGTTTGAACCTATGTTTGAAGGGTTTAAACCTATTTTCGAAGGGTTCGAACCTATATTTGATGGGTTCGCATCTATGATCGAACGGTTCGAACTGATGTTCCAAATGTTCGAACCTATGTTCGAAGGATTCGAACCCATGATCGAAAGTTCGAAGCTGGATGTTCCCAGACGCTCTCCAGTCAACATTATTACTTATCAATATTAATATTTGTATTATTACAATAATATTAATAACAATATTATTATTAACATTACTAGTATTGGATCACACTAAAGACATTGTTAACGGGGTCATTTGGGCCTAACGACCCCTTATACGTAATCACTGTTGCGAAGAGTGTGAGGAGATGGGTAATTATGAGGAGAAATGGGTAATAGGGGAATGGGTAATTCACATTACTCCAGAGAATGAGTAATTTATAAGGAGAAAGTGTAAATCAATATGACTATATAGAGCGTTTGTAAAGGGACGTGAGGGCAGGATAGGTGCTGAGGGTATGAGAGCAGAATAGGTGCTGGGGTATAAGGACAGGATGGGAGCTGGGGTATGAAGGCAGGATAGGAGCTGGAGTATGAGGGCAGAATAGGATCTGAGAGTATGAGGGCAGGATAAGGGCTGGGGTATGAGGGCAGGATAGGAGCCGGGGTATAAGGGCTGGATAGGAGCTAGGATATGAGGGAAGGGTAAGGGCTGGGGTATAAGGACAGGTTAGGAGCTGGAGTATAAGGGCACGATAGGAGCTGGAGTATGAGGGCAGGATAGGTGATGAGGGTTTGAGGGCAGGATAGGAGCTAGGGTATGAGGGCAGGATAGGAGCTGGGGTATGAGGGCAGGATAGGAGCTGGGGTATAAGGGTTGGATAGGAGCTGGAGTATAAGGGCAGGATAGGAGCTCGAGTATGAGGGCAGGATAGGTGCTGAGGGTATGAGGGCAGGACAGGAGCTGGAGTATGAAGGCAGCATAGGTGCTGAGGGTGTGATGGCAGGATAGGTGCTGGGGTATAAGGGCAGGATATGAGCTGGGGTATGAAGGGGCAGGATAGGAGCTGGGGTATGGGGCAGGATAGGAGCTGGGATATGAGGGCAGGATATGAGCTGGAGTATGAAGGGAGGATAGGAGCTCGGGTATGAGGGCAGGATAGTAGCTGGGGGTATGAGGGCAGGATAGTAGCTGGGGGTATGAGGGGAGGATTGGAACTGGGGTATAAGGGCAGGATAGGAGCTGAGGTATAAAGGCAGGATAGGAGCTGGAGTATGAGGGCAGGATAGGATCTGGGGTATGAGAGCAGGATAGGAGCTGAGGGTATGAGGGCAGGATAGGAGCTGGGGTATGAGGGGAAGATAGAAGTTGGGTATGATGGCAGGACAGGAGCTGGGGTATAAGGGCAGGATAGGACCTTTGGTATGAGGGCAGGAGAGGAGCTAAGGGAATGAGGGAAGGATAGGAGCTTTGGTATGAGGGCAGGATAGGAGCTAAGGGTATGAGGGCAGGATATATATAGGAGCTGAGGTATAAGGTCAGGAAAGGAGCTGGGGTATAAGGGAAGGATAGGAGCTGGGGTATGAGGGCAGGACAGGAGTTGGGGTATGACAGCAGGATAGGAACTGGGGTATGAGGGCAGGATAGGAGCTGGGATGTAAGGGCAGGATTGTAGCTGAGGTATGAGAGCAGGATAGGAGCTGAGGTATGAGGGCATAATAGGAGCTGAGTTTATGAGGGTAGGTTATATGCTGGGGTATAATGGCATGATAGGAGCTGAGGGTATGAAGGCAGGATAGCAGCTGAGGGGTATGAGGGCAGGATAGGAGCTGTGGTATGAGACCTGACCCACCGCATGGATAGATCCTCGATAGAAGGGATAGAACCTCAACCCTTCGATAATCAAGCCAGTCGCTCTACCAACCAGGCCAGAAAGATTAGAATAACAGAGTGTTTCCCTTATAGGTTATGTGCGGTGCTGCTATGTTTAGCGCAATAACAGATTGTTTCTCTTACATGTTGTGGGCGGCTCTGCTGTGTTCACGGAAAAACAGTGTTTCCCTTGCAGGTTATGGGAGCCGCCGCTATGTTTAGCTGAATAACAGAGTGTTTCCCTTGCAAGTTATGGGAGCCGCCGCTATGTTTAGCTGAATAACAGAGTGTTTCCCTTGCAAGTTATGGGCGGCTCTGTTATGTTTATTTATTTATTTATTTATTTATTTATGCATATACAAGAAGGTACATTGGGAATGTGAGGATACATAATATGGTAATTACAATCTTGTAAAGCCACTAGTACGCGCAGCGTTTCGGGCAGGTCCTTAATCTAAGGAAATTTTTAGTAGGTAAATACTTGCAAAATTTATAAAAAAAAATGATAACAGTTACATGGCAAGAAAAAAAAAGATGAGAGAAAATTGTAGGTACAGTGTATTAAAGCACATAGGTAGCTAAGATTGATTGCAATGACAGCTTGAATGGTAGTTGACAAAAATTGGTAGGCACAATACAGCATATGGCTAGCACATAAAAGAAGACAGCAATGAACACAATGATAAGGTTGTTTGGGTTAAATACATAAATTAGGAGATTGGGTAACACTAGGTACAGAGCAAATTTAAAGCTCAGTGTAGGAAACTAAGAAGATGAAATTAGGTACTTTTTGGTTTTGCTTTTAAATAAGGCAAAAGTTTTACAGTTTTTCAATTCACTAGGGAGTGAGTTCCATAGACTAGGTCCCTTAATTTGCATAGAGTGTTTACACAGATTAAGTTTGACCCTGGGGATATCAAAGAGATATTTATTTCTGTTGTGGTGATAATGGGTCCTATTACATCTGTCCAGGGAGAGTTTCAGAGCATGGTTTGCATTTAAGAACAGGGTTTTGTAAATGTAGTTGACACAAGAGAATGTGTGGAGGGAGTTAATATTTAGCAAGTTTAGGGATTTAAACAAGGGAGCTGAGTGTTGTCTGAAAGCAGAGTTAGTTATTATTCTGATAGCAGATTTTTGCCGCGTGATGATGGGCTTAAGGTGGTTTGCAGTGGTAGACCCCCATGCACAGATACCATAATTAAGATAGGGGTATATTAGTGCATAATATAGTGAGAGGAGAGCAGAGTTAGGAACATAATATCTGATTTTGGAGAGTATACCAACCGTCTTAGAGACTTTCTTAGTTATGTGTTGAATGTGGATGCTGAAGTTGAGTCTCTTGTCTAGGAATAGGCCAAGAAACTTGCCATCATTTTTATTACTGATGTTAATGTTGTCTATCTGTAGCTGAATTGCATTTGATGATTTGCTTCCAAATAAGATGTAGTAAGTCTTTTCGATGTTTAATGTTAGTTTGTTCGTTGACATCCATAAGTGGACTTTTTTAATTCATTATTCACAACATTATTTAGTGTATGTAGGTTGAGGTCTGAATAGATAAGGGTAGTATCGTCAGCAAACAATATAGGTTTGAGAATATTAGAGACATTAGGCAGATCGTTTATATATATATAAGAAATAGAAGAGGTCCTAAGATACTGCCCTGTGGCACTCCAACGGTAATTGGTAGAGTGGAAGAAGTTGTATCATTGATGGTTACATATTGGTGTCTGTCACTAAGATAGGATCGGATGTAGTCAAGAGCAAGGCCTCGGATTCCATAATGCTGGAGTTTAAGTAAGAGGTAGTTGTGATTAACAGTATCAAAGGCTTTTCTTAGGTCAATGAAAAGTCCAATCGGAAACTCATTTTTGTCAAGGGCTGAGTAGATTACGTCAAGGAGACTAATGATTGCATCATTGGTGCTCTTTTGGGACCGGAAGCCAAACTGGCAGGGGCTGAGTATGTCGAATTTTACGAGGTAGGAATAGAGCTGTTTGTAAATAATTTTTTCAAATATTTTTGATAGAATGGGTAGATTTGATATTGGTCTATAATTGTTTCTGTCCGCCGGATTGCCTCCTTTATGGACTGGCGTTACTCTTGCTTTTTTGAGGATACCAGGGAAGGTGTGACACTATAGATTTGTTGAACAGAAGAGCTATGGGTTGGGCAAAGGCATGGGAGGCTCTCTTGTATACAATGGACGGAATTTCACTGGTGTTCCCTGCCTTGGTTTTTAGAGAATGTATGATGGACACAACATCAGCCGGGCTGATTGGTGAAAGGAGAAGAGAGTTTGGATAGCTGCCTGAGAGATATGTGTTAATATGTGTCTGAGTCTGTGGGAGTCTGAGTTTAGCGGAATAACAGTGTGTTTCCCTTACAGGTTATGGCGGGGGGGGGGGGCTGCTATGTTTAGCGGAATAACAGAGTATTTCCCTTACAGTTTGTGGGCGGCGCTGCTATGTTTAGCAGAATAAGAGTGCTTCCCCTACAGTTTATGGGTGGCACTGCTATGTTTAGCAGAATAAGAGTGCTTCTTTTACAGGTTATGGGTGGTGCTGCTATGTTTAGCGGAATAACAGGGCCTTTCTCTTACAGGTGATGGGTGGCGCCGCTATGTTTAGCGCCAGTATGGGCGGCGCCCACCACGCCGGCCTGCTGGGTGGCGAGTGTGGGCGGTACTCCCACACCATTGTGGGCGTGGGTGTGGGCATAGCGGCGCTTCTGGTGCTGTTTCCAGCGGCTGTTGCTGTCACTTTGGCTTCCTCCAGCCTTTCCTCCACGGCGCCGCTCCTTCAGTTGTTTCCAGGGGCGTCTCTACTGGGCATGCGGGCGGTGGTGGGCGTGGGCGCGGTGGTGGGGCTTTGGGCGGTGGTTTTGGGCGGCCTTTTGACCGGTTCCCGCCTGGCCCACAGGCTTGCCACCGACGGGCTGGCCCCCAGGTGTCTAGGCTATGTGTCCCGACACACAAGGACGCCCTGGCTGGCCGTGCTCTTCTGCGGCGCCGCAGCTGCGGTCATTGCTGCAGTTTGCTCATCGTGGGTGCTCCTGCGAGCCGCAGGTGCGGGGAGCGTGGGTGCGGGCGTGGCGGGGTCTGCGGCAGTCTTGGCCCGCAGGTATCGGCCAGACTCTTCCCCTGCGGCATGCGACACACCACCTGCGGCACTCTCCCGCAGTAGCAGCCTCGCCGCATGCGACGATATGGAGCCCCATCAGGTGACCGTAGAGTGGGCGGGAGGCTCCTGGGCCTCAGCTATCACAGAGCCGCCCGCGCCGCCCACGTGGGCGTCCTGGCGGACCGCAAGGTTCCTATTGGCCACCTTCATAGTCAACTGCGTCGCGGGCGTGGGCGTGGTTCGAGGCTCTAGGGAGCTGGATATAGGCCTGTGGGCGTGGGTAGGCGTGGGGCTCTGCGTCTGTGGGTGTGTTGTGTGTTGTGTGGGTTTGTGGCTACAACCGCGCCACCCACCGATCACAACCGCCACCACAACCGCGCCTATTCTGCCACTCCTTGCCCTTCTAGCCAATATCCTGCTGCTCCTGCACCTGTCGCTGCTAGCCCTAGGCCTAGCCTGCGGCGTCTGGGCTACTGCGGCTGTGGCTTGGCTTCTCAAGGGACGGACCGAAAGCGTGGAGGCGGTTCTAAGCCGTGCCCTTATCACCCACAGCGGCCATCACTCCCCCTCATATCTGTAGATAGTTGGAGGCTCTCAAATGGGTGTTCGACTTTACAGAAATGCTAGCCATTCAAAAGGCTTTGGAACATGCTCTTGCTGAACACCGACAACATGTTATCATACATATAGTTTCGAGAACTGCCATTGAAACCTTACAACAAGAACACATATGTGATAACATCCATCTGATCACAAATGTCATATCATTAATGCAACCACTCAAACGATAAGGCCGTCGGGTACTTATCAACTGGGTGCCAAGTCATGTGGGAATAATAGGAAATGACATTGCAGATGAAGCTGCAAAACTTGCAACATAGAGAAGAAATGTAGACATTTACATACCAGAGTCTATCATAGATTAAAAAAGCAATTAGAAACAGAGCACTGCAAAAAATGTACAGTGACCACAACACAGCAGTTGGAACATCAGGATCTGCGGGTTGGTACAAGAATTCAACCAGCTACGAACCACTTAGTTTGATGAAAGGTAGCAGTAGAACAACAGAAGTACACTTACATCGTATCAGGCTTGGATTCCCATGTGCATGGGAAATAGGCTTACAGGTTCCGGAAGATGAGAGGAAATGTCAACACTGTGGAGAAATGCCCGACAGACCACTGGAACATTATCTAACACAGTGCAGAGTTACAAACTGCTACGGCCCTCTAGGGTCGCAATCGGGTTCTTTCTCTGATGTTGTTAGAGGTAGGGTATCCGGCCCCAAGCTAATAGTGGCTTTCAAGGGATGTGATCCGTAACGCAAGTAAATTAAAGGGGAAGGGAAATAAAGGCAAATACTTAATAATATAATTATTACCGTCACCATAAATAATATATAAAAGGTTACACAGGGGGGGGTTAAACACTATTATGTACAAAGTAGTAGTCTTCTGAAGACGCGGAGTGTTCCGCGGTGCTCGACGATGCTAAGGTCTTAGTCCTCTGGTGGCCTCACGACGAATCCTTCGATTCTCTTGAGTCTACCCTGGCCACAGGCCAGCCAAATCACAGTTCCACTGGGGGCACCGTCGTGGAGGCCATCAACCACAAGTCCAGCCGGTAGCTGGCAGGTTCCAATCAGCAACGCTGGTTAGGCCACTCCACGACCGATACTAGGGTAGCGAGCCCTAGTCAGGAGCCTCGTGTGATCCCACAGACCACTCTCCTTGCCACAACACCCCAGTGGTTAAGCGTCTCCACCAGTCAGTCCCGGGTACGACAATCCCTCAACTGCCATGTCACAAGTAAGCTAACACCACAGTGTTCATCCGGGGGGCGACTCACAGCTGCTGCAGCAAACACTTGGAGACAAGACGGCTGCCTTGGGTAGACTGATCCAACTTCCATTACAGCAGTCCCAGGTCGACTCTGTAATGAGACACGTCATCAGTAACAGGGACACTCTAGGGCACCTCACTTACAGGCTTAGACACAAACGCCCGACGTATCCACTCCATAGATGGTGTTGCTGTCTAAGCTCCACCTCACCAGAGGTCAGCAGCGGCTGTGTTATGAGCTGATTAGGACGGGAAACTAGCCCTTGTGGCCAGTATATCTCGTCCTCACTAGGTGGCGTCGTCCATTTGGAGGGGGTTTCGGGAGCTGACCCACAGATGGCGCGGTCGTCACTGCTCCGTGCTCGGACGCTGGGCTCGGGTCCGTAACACAAACCCATTAAGATTTCCACTTAGATTCAACAGAGTAGAAGAAGTTGTTAACAACTTCTACTTCTTCTTCAACAACACATATGGCAAAATCTTACTGAAGCGACCATACGAGTCATAAATTCTCATACTCCGCCCAAGTAAAACAGAAACAAGCAACACTTAGTGGGCCAGCCAGAAGCTTAGGGCCCGCGCAGGATTATCCCTGCAAGAAAAAAAATCACTCCCCTGTTGACCTGTTGTAATAACCCCTCACAACCTCACCCCTTACAGTGCTGGATTGTATTGACCTCTCCTGACTCATAGGGGTCACCAATCCTCGGATAATCTGAGGCAATTATTCTGAACACTTTTCGCAGGATGACATGTTGTTATGACCCTTCCCTGACCCCCCCCTCCCCCTAATGGTCACCAATCTCTGGTTGACAAAAGGTATTGACCTTCCCCTGACCTACAGTGGTCACTATTCACTCGTTATAGTAGTGCCCGGACCATTCACAGGTCAACAAATCTTCCAGAGACAAAGGAATCATTAATAACTTACATATCCACTACGAAATCACTACATCTCTCATCAATAATATCGACTTAATAAGTCAAAAACTTCACAATCTGAGGATATTATTAGAATGAGCAATCCCCCGTAGAGGTTAGAGACTCTAAGAGATTGTTTAAGAAACGTGAACAAGTCAATCATACTTATTGGAAGATGTAGATGTTTCGTAAGAGGTGATGATTCTTGACCTGGAAAGTACATATTGCCTTTACATATCTTGTTTACATATGCGAGTGATTGTTTTGATAACCAGAGACGTTAGGTTACCTCAATGGGGTCGTTTCTGATTGTATGTGTGTGTAGGGCTTAGTCTTGGAGGGAATTAATACAGAGAATGTAATATACTGTTTATACATACATATACACTACATACTCATGCATGTATACGAGGCATGTATACTTATCCTTATACATACAAGGATAAGTGTAATGTATTTTATACAAACAAGGATAAGTATAATGTATTTTATGAATTGGAGTGAACTTCTGCTGGTCTCCTGAGTCAGTACTCACCATAGGCCTATCTTCTGTACATGTATCATGCAATAAATTGTTACTTAAATCAACAGTGTTTCTTTAACCAGCCAATTAACTCCTGGCAATTAAGTTAATTAAGTTAACTCTTTGCAATTAACTCGGTACATGGAAAAAATTATAAAATCTTAATAAAATAAGTGTTTTTAGGTAATTTTTTTTATAAAATCTGATTAAAATCGGTGATTCTTAGGTTATATATATATATATATATATATATATATATATATATATATATATATATATATATATATATATATATATATATGACAATGTCAGACCACGGAGGAAAAATGAAACAGGAAATTTCCTTAAGTACTTTCGTATATTAAATACATCTTCAGAAGGTCATTTTACAGATCGAGTGATGGGTATAAATAGGCAGGAAGGAGTGGTGAAGTAAGGTGAGGTACAATACTTGGACAACGCAGACGGCCCATTGGCCCATCAGATGCACCCAATTGGCACATCCGATGTAGCCCAATGGCCCATCTGATACAGCAGACATACAAGCATAATATATAGGTAATTATAACATAAAGAAGTAAATATATACAATAAATTAGTGAGACAAATGTTTTTCAATGATTCTACTTAAATCGCCCTTTAGCTGATCTATTAGAAATGGATCTAAGTTATATAGACCACTGCTAATATTCAAATTACTTTCTTTGGTGATCTGTATCAAAGCAGATTCAATTATGTTTCTGTTATAGGTGCTTTTAAAATTTGTTATTGAAGAAGCACTCTCCCAATCAATTTGATGAGCTTTTTCTGACAAATGCACAAACAAAGCATTAGACATTGTCTAATGTGTCTAATTGTCTAACATTGTCTTCAAATACTGAGGTCTGCCGAAACCGCGTCAGCTAGTCCCAGACGTCCACTGCTGTGTACGTGTAATTACGGGTCTTGGCTTCAATTGTTGATGCGTTATTAGCTCAATTAGTATTAAATTCTAGATATTAATGTTTTTCTTGCCCGAAACGCATTGCGTAATAGTGGCTTTAGGCATTGTATGTACTAGCTCTATCTATATATCAATCCATTAATGTAACATCACTTGTATGTATATACCTTACCTGAATAAACATCTGAATCTGAACTGGCTGGGCACTATAGAACACGTGGATAAGTAATTATTAACTGTTGACCGAGTATCAACGTAATTCTTGTCGATAAACTCCCCAGTCACTACCACGTGTCTCGCCACTCTTCACACCAGGGATGTCTCCTCTTGCACAATGGCGTCTCCGCCTCCCTCAACCCGTCTCTAGCATTCACCACAGAAATTATTAATCGCAAATAATTCTTTTCCGCGCAATTATGGATGTAATACGTTAAGGAAAAAGACAAAACATGACGAGGGAGAGTATTTTTGTGCTCCCCAAAGTATAATGTCAGATAAGAACAGCGATGAAAGATGTCTTTAGTTATTTTTTCTTACTTGACAAAACATAACGCTTGCTACGTAGTATACGTGCACGCTACGCTCCTCACTCTAAGCTGTATATCAGCCCTTAAACTTACGCCAGATGATGTAGACCGCCACCCACAGGCAGCTAAGTACATGGAGTCCAAGCATGTTATAGCAAAACCAAAGTAACCGACCAAAATCAACTCATTCCATCTCAAATAAGTTTCAAAACAATCCTCTACGGCTGTGAGTACCAGTGCATGCTGCCGCCACCGCGCTGCCTGACGCAAGTTTCTTCACAATATATACCCCCCAGTCCATTCTAACCAATCATGTCTCCTAAAAATGTGACTGTGCAGGGAAATAAGGGCAACAAACCCCTTAACAAGGCATCCATCCCGGCCAACTCTAACAATATCCGTGTTTCTCCGTCTGGAAGCTCTGGGGTCCGGGGTGGCGGGGCTGCCCTCCCCTCCACCCCATTGAGCAAGGGAGCAGAGTCCTCTCAACCCTCTCCTATGAACATGCTAGCATCCCAGTATAAGCAACTCAAGCGAGCTTCCGGTCCCTCACCGGAATTCACTAACTGGACCGAGAATCAGTGGTTCAAAAAGTTGTGCCTAGTCCTCGAGTCTCAAAATACTATCATCTTAAGTCTTCTCAATGAGAATCTAGCGAACCGCACTAATCTCCAACAACAACAAGAAATAACCCTCCTCCGCGAGGATATTAGAAACTGCAAGGCTAGCCAAGACCAACTACAGCATGATTTGAATGATCTCCGTGAGGAAAACAACCTTCTGAAAACTGATGAAGCCATAAAAAAACAGGAGGAAGCTCTCAGCAAAATGACTGCATGTATCAGTACATTTTCAGCCCAACGTTCCGTCTCCCAGGAGGAACAAGACCAGCAAAAGCTGCTAGACTCTGTTATCGTGTCGTCCCAAGATATACCTGTGGAACATGAAGGTGAAAATTGTGTCGAAATAAGAACATAAGAACATAAGAACAAAGGTAACTGCAGAAGGCCTATTGGCCCATACGAGGCAGCTCCTATTCTATAACCACCCAATCCCACTCATATACTTGTCCAACCCGTGCTTGAAACAATCGAGGGACCCCACCTCCACAATGTTACGCGGCAATTGGTTCCACAAATCAACAACCCTGTTACTGAACCAGTATTTACCCAAGTCTTTCCTAAATCTAAACTTATCCAATTTATATCCATTGTTTCGTGTTCTGTCCTGTGTTGATACTTTTAATACCCTATTAATATCCCCCCGGTTATGTCCATTCATCCACTTGTAAACCTCTATCATGTCACCCCTAACTCTTCGCCTTTCCAGTGAATGCAACTTAAGCTTTGTTAATCTTTCTTCATATGAAAGATTTCTAATTTGGGGAATTAACTTAGTCATCCTACGCTGGACACGTTCAAGTGAATTTATATCCATTCTATAATATGGCGACCAAAACTGAACTGCATAATCTAAATGGGGCCTAACTAGAGCAAGATATAGCTTGAGAACCACACCAGGTGTCTTGTTACTAACGCTGCGATTAATAAATCCAAGTGTCCGATTTGCCTTATTACGAACATTTATGCATTGATCTTTTTGTTTTAAATTCTTACTAATCATAACTCCCAGATCCCTTTCGCAATCCGACTTCGCAATCACAACACCATCTAGCTCGTATCTTGTAACTCTATCATCATTACAAAAGGATTAAAAATGGGGAGGTCACTTTAGAACAGGAATTCGTACAACTGGTTAGAAATGTTAAAAAAGAGATAAGGAAAGCAAAAAGAAACTATGAAGTTCGCATAGCAGGGCAAGCAAAGACAAATCCTAAAGGGTTTTTTCAGTTATATCGTACTAAGACTAGGGAAAGGATAGGTCCATTAAAAACTGGGACAGGTCAAATAACAGATAGTGATGAAGAGATGAGTAGTATTTTTAATAAATATTTTGTATCTGTATTTACTAAAGAGGAACTTAACAATATGCCTTCAGCCGAACAAGTCTATGTGGGTGGGGACGAGGACAGGTTGACGAGTTTAGCAGTTACCAGGGAGGATGTTCTTAAACAAATAGTAAAACTCAAACCAAACAAATCCCCAGGGCCGGATGAAGTGTTTGCTAGGGTGCTTAAAGAATGCAAAGAGGAGCTTTGTGACCCACTGTCAACCATATTTAATAAATCAATAGAGTCAGGCAGAGTGCCAGAGTTTTGGAAAGTTGCTAATGTGATACCAGTTTTTAAGAAAGGAGATAGATCACTTGCGTCTAACTATCGACCAATTAGCCTAACGTCTATTGTGGGAAAGTTACTGGAATCTATAATAGCAAATAAAATTCGTCTTCATCTTGAAAAACATAAATTAATAATTGAGTCGCAACATGGTTTTATAAATGGCCGTTCATGTTTAACAAATTTGTTATCTTTTTATTCTAGCATTGTTGAGGCAGTTGATAGTGGTAAGGATTGCGATGTTGTATACCTTGACTTTAGCAAAGCTTTTGATACAGTGCCACATGAAAGACTGATTAAAAAAAATAGAGTCTCATGGTATTGGGGGTGCTATATTAAGCTGGATTAGGGCATGGCTATACCAAAGGAAACAGAGAGTTAGTATAAATGGAATCAAGTCAGAGTGGGAAAATGTTGTAAGTGGAGTGCCTCAAGGCTCTGTCCTGGGACCTCTGTTGTTTATAATATATATAAATGATTTAGATTCAGGTTTGAGTAGCAACATTTGCAAATTTGCCGATGATACGAAAATCGGTAGGGAAATTAATTCGGAGGAGGACTCACTATCACTTCAAGTTGATCTAGATAGGGTTTTGAAATGGTCAAAGGATTGGCAGATGCAGTTTAATGCTGATAAATGTAAAGTTCTGAGGTTAGGTAATGATGATAGAGTTACAAGATACGAGCTAGATGGTGTTGTGATTGCGAAGTCGGATTGCGAAAGGGATCTGGGAGTTATGATTAGTAAGAATTTAAAACAAAAGGATCAATGCATAAATGTTCGTAATAAGGCAAATCGGACACTTGGATTTATTAATCGCAGCGTTAGTAACAAGACACCTGGTGTGGTTCTCAAGCTATATCTTGCTCTAGTTAGGCCCCATTTAGATTATGCAGTTCAGTTTTGGTCGCCATATTATAGAATGGATATAAATTCACTTGAACGTGTCCAGCGTAGGATGACTAAGTTAATTCCCCAAATTAGAAATCTTTCATATGAAGAAAGATTAACAAAGCTTAAGTTGCATTCACTGGAAAGGCGAAGAGTTAGGGGTGACATGATAGAGGTTTACAAGTGGATGAATGGACATAACCGGGGGGATATTAATAGGGTATTAAAAGTATCAACACAGGACAGAACACGAAACAATGGATATAAATTGGATAAGTTTAGATTTAGGAAAGACTTGGGTAAATACTGGTTCAGTAACAGGGTTGTTGATTTGTGGAACCAATTGCCGCGTAACATTGTGGAGGTGGGGTCCCTCGATTGTTTCAAGCACGGGTTGGACAAGTATATGAGTGGGATTGGGTGGTTATAGAATAGGAGCTGCCTCGTATGGGCCAATAGGCCTTCTGCAGTTACCTTTGTTCTTATGTTCTTATGTTCTTATTACCTAACCTCAGAACTTTACATTTATCAGCATTAAACTGCATCTGCCAATCCTTTGACCATTTCAAAACCCTATCTAGATCAACTTGAAGTGATAGTGAGTCCTCCTCCGAATTAATTTCCCTACCGATTTTCGTATCATCGGCAAATTTGCAAATGTTGCTACTCAAACCTGAATCTAAATCATTTATATATATTATAAACAACAGAGGTCCCAGGACAGAGCCTTGAGGCACTCCACTTACAACATTTTCCCACTCTGACTTGATTCCATTTATACTAACTCTCTGTTTCCTTTGGTATAGCCATGCCCTAATCCAGCTTAATATAGCACCCCCAATACCATGAGACTCTATTTTTTTAATCAGTCTTTCATGTGGCACTGTATCAAAAGCTTTGCTAAAGTCAAGGTATACAACATCGCAATCCTTACCACTATCAACTGCCTCAACAATGCTAGAATAAAAAGATAACAAATTTGTTAAACATGAACGGCCATTTATAAAACCATGTTGCGACTCAATTATTAATTTATGTTTTTCAAGATGAAGACGAATTTTATTTGCTATTATAGATTCCAGTAACTTTCCCACAATAGACGTTAGGCTAATTGGTCGATAGTTAGACGCAAGTGATCTATCTCCTTTCTTAAAAACTGGTATCACATTAGCAACTTTCCAAAACTCTGGCACTCTGCCTGACTCTATTGATTTATTAAATATGGTTGACAGTGGGTCACAAAGCTCCTCTTTGTATTCTTTAAGCACCCTAGCAAACACTTCATCCGGCCCTGGGGATTTGTTTGGTTTGAGTTTTACTATTTGTTTAAGAACATCCTCCCTGGTAACTGCTAAACTCGTCAACCTGTCCTCGTCCCCACCCACATAGACTTGTTCGGCTGAAGGCATATTGTTAAGTTCCTCTTTAGTAAATACAGATACAAAATATTTATTAAAAATACTACTCATCTCTTCATCACTATCTGTTATTTGACCTGTCTCAGTTTTTAATGGACCTATCCTTTCCCTGGTCTTAGTACGATATAACTGAAAAAACCCTTTAGGATTTGTCTTTGCTTGCCCTGCTATGCGAACTTCATAGTTTCTTTTTGCTTTCCTTATCTCTTTTTTAACATTTCTAACCAGTTGTACGAATTCCTGTTCTAAAGTGACCTCCCCATTTTTAATCCTTTTGTACCAAGCTCTCTTTTTACCTATAAGGTTCTTCAAATTCTTTGTTATCCACTTTGGGTCATTAGTGTACGATCTATTCAATTTGTATGGTATACTACGTTCCTGTGCTTTGTTTAGAATATTCTTAAATAAGTTATATATTGAATCCACATCGAAATCCCCATTTAAGTCACCTATCGCTGGGTTCATGTCTCGCTCCAAGACCGGCCCACACCCCATACCCAAGCCTTTCCAATCAATTTGACCCAAAAAATTTCTTAGGCTATTAAAATCAGCTTTTCGAAAATCTGGCACTTTAACAGAATTTTCTCCTACTGGTCTATTCCATTCTATGCTAAATCTGATTTCTTTGTGATCACTGCTCCCTAGCTCACTCCCTATTTCGATGTCATTAATTTGCGTTTCCCTGTTAGTTAACACTAAATCTAAAATATTATTTTCCCGTGTTGGTTCCTTAATGTGTTGCGTAAGAAAGCAATCGTCAATTAATTCTAGAAAATCTTCTGCTTCACTATTCCCTGTTTTGTTCAACCAGTTTATTCCGCTAAAATTAAAGTCACCCATGACATAAATACTGTTAGATCTAGATGCTCTAGATATTTCATCCCATAGGTGCTTTGCTTCCATTCTGTCTAAATTTGGTGGCCTATATATTACTCCTATTATAATATTATTAGCTTTTTCGTTTAATTCAATCCAAATAGTTTCTGTGTGTGGCTCTGTTTTGATTCCCTCTTTGAGACTACATTTCAAATTGTCCCTAACATATATGGCTACTCCACCTCCTCGTCTAATATATCTCAGATGTTTATTCAGGTAAGGTATATACATACAAGTGATGTTACATTAAAGGATTGATATATAGATAGAGCTAGTACATACAATGCCTAAAGCCACTATTACGCAATGCGTTTCGGGCAAGAAAAAACATTAATATCTAGAACTTAATACTAATTGAGCATAAAGAATAAAAGATGTTGAGAACAAATACAAATAAAGATAAAAAAAAAGGGGGAACATGACTGAAAAAGCAGCACAAATACAATAGGTTGACAAACAGTGTTGATTAAAAAAAAGAAAAAAAAAAGAAAATAACAGACATGGGTTGACAATAGAGGAGTGAGGTAGATTACAGGGAATTTATTAGGTAGTGTTTAGTTTTTATCTTAAACTGGTTGAGAGAGGTACAGTCTTTAACATGGTTGGGAAGGTCATTCCACATTCTGGGCCCCTTGATTTGCAGAGCATTTCTAGTTTGATTAAGACGTACTCTAGGAATATCAAAACTGTATTTATTTCTGGTGTGGTGCTCATGGGTTCTGTTACAACCTTCTATGAAGCTTTTAAGATCAGGATTGGCATTATAGTTTAGCGTTTTAAATATGTATAATACACATGAGAGAATGTGCAGTGACTTAATATCTAACATATTAAGAGATTTGAGTAGGGGTCTGTGTGAAATCTATCTGTGTGAAATAGTTTAAATCCATATATTTGATATTCAGCTAATAGTTCTCTATTTTCTACATTCATCCACGTTTCGGTAAGTGCAATAATATCTATTTTTTCTGTGCAGACAAGAGCATTTAATTCGTTAATTTTATTTCTTAGACTTCTACTGTTAGTGTAATATACCCTAAGTGAATTGTTATTTTGCGGACCTTCTCTTTCCCTGATCGTTTTGCCAATTCCTTTCTCCCACAAACACATACTTTTATTACCTCCTTCCTCCAAATCAATTCCCATACCTCTATCTACTAACAGTTTAAACCCAAACAAACACCTCTAACCACTTCTTCTAGCGAGTTCGCAACAGCAACAACCCCAGCTCTCGATAGATGCACCCCATCACGAGCATACATTTCATTTCTTCCATAGAAGTGTTCCCAGTTGTCTATGAAAGATATTGCATTTGATTTGCAATATCTTTCCAGCCGGCAATTGACACCAAGTGCCCTCGATATCCATTCATTTCCC
Organism: Procambarus clarkii; assembly: GCF_040958095.1. Lineage (NCBI taxonomy): Eukaryota > Metazoa > Arthropoda > Malacostraca > Decapoda > Cambaridae > Procambarus > Procambarus clarkii. The sequence goes on along the minus strand of NC_091226.1, from coordinate 20,859,955 downwards.
ACTCCCTTTCTTGGAAGAATGCCACATATGATCGGGATTCCTCCCTTGCTCCTAACTAACTCTATGGCTGTTTTATACCTCTGAATCAGTTCCTCACTCCTGACTCGACCAACATCATTTCCTCCCACGCTAATGCAAATAATGGGATTGTTCCCATTACCAGCCATAATATCATTCATGTTGTTTATAATATCACCAATGCCAGCTCCGGGATAGCAAACCCTTAACCTGTTCCCCCTATCTCTAGCACAAAACGTTCTATCCAAATACCTTATCTGGGAATCTCCCACAACTAATGTTTGCTTAGGTACTTCCTTTACTTTCTGAGGGGCCTGCGCTTCCTTTCTCTTCGTTGCTTTCCCTTTTGCGCGATCCACAGTCTCTCCACAGCACTCGTCCTCCAAAACGTCAAATGAATTTGAAGTTGCTATGGCGTTTGAAGGCGGCTTTATCAAAGTCTTCTTAAGGCCCCTGTCTTTCGCAACTCTCCAAGACGAGGTCCCTTTACTGCTGGTCTCCTCCTTCGTTACTTCTCGTTGTTTTTTAAGCTGACGCACCTCCTCCCGCAGAGAGTCCAACTCTGTCCTCAGGGCTCCCACTAGAGTCACCAGGTCCTTCACTACAACTTCCATATTGCTATGATAATATAACAACACTCAGGAGCTCCGGTTAACACAACCTCTCACTGTGACTTCACCTGACCGACAATAGCTCAGGATCTCTTAAGAAACAAATTGCAGCTCAGTCTAAACAAAACTGACGTTATTGCTGCCTACAGAGTAGGCAAAAAGAATCCATCAGGTCAAAACCAACGGAAAATTCGCCTGAAGCTGTCTTCCCAGTTCACGAAATCCCATCTAGTCCGGACAGCTGCATCCCAACGGAAGGGATTATACATCAACGAGTGCTTGACCAGGAACAGACAGCAACTCCTCTACCGCCTGCGTCAAATCCGTCATCAAAACCCAGATGCGATTCATCAGTGCTTCGTTAGAGATGGTCTGATAAAGGTGAGAAAAACCGCAGAGGGCAAAATGTTTACAATTACTAAAGAAGAAAACCTCAACACTTTCCTCTCCCAATGTGGTTTGTCTCACCTTATCACTCCCAATGAATTAACTTAATTAACCCCCTGTCAACTAGTGGGGCTAGGTATCCTAAGTCTCCTTGTTTCATTTTCTGACTTAATTTTTAACTTACTCTTACCTAGTCATTTACCGAAATTATTTAATTGAGTGCATTAAGTAGTTCTTCAGGTCTTTTTAATTATACAGTCATAACTGAACTATCTATAGTTAATAATCATTAGCTTAAATTTGCCTATGTTTATTATTCAACTTTTCTTTGATTTCATTTATTACCTAGGTTGCCTAGCCTCGCCATGCTCCCTTACTCCATTGTACCCCTGGCTTTGCCTGCATCTCAAATTGCAAATTGTTACTTACAGTGTACCTGAGAGTACTCGTAAGCAATCTACCTCATTTTCTTCATTTTTGCTCAATTTGTTTTTTGTATTGCTTAGTCTTGCTTATATTTTTGTTTTGTATTTCTATATCTTGTGTTTTGTATAGTCCATGTTTATATGTTTTTTCTTTAATCTCTTTTATTACCTAGGTTGCCTAGCCTAGCCATACTCCCTTACTCCATTGTACCCCTGTAAGCCCCTTGTAAGCTAACTTTTTTTTTTTTTCATTTTGTGTTTGTTTTGTACAGTATTGTGTATATATTTTTCCCTATTTTATAGCTTATTTCTACCTTGTAATTTGCCTTTCTTTCCTTGTTTTTCCTGCAATCAGCTTTTTTTATGCAGACAAGTATAGACCCAGAACTTAACCTCTTATCCACTATCTATGACAATAATCACTTTAATGATCTAAATTGCAGATATTTTGCAGCACATGATGTAAACAATGTATTAACTCATAATCACAATATCTCTGTAATCAATTTGAACGTTAGATCCCTAAGTAAACACTTCGATGATGTTAGTGCCTTGATTGAAACTATTGGCAACAAATTCTCTTTTATTATACTTACTGAAACATGGTTGAAAGAGGATACTACTCAACTCTTTAACATGCCTAACTACTCAGCAATTCACAACTGTCGTCAACTTCAGAGAGGTGGTGGCACTGCTCTTTACTACCACCAAGAACTAACATGCTTAAAAGAAATTAGAACTAGAGACTGCTATGGGGAGTATATCTTCGCCAGCTTCAGAGTCAAGGGTGCCGAGTCTGTCCTGTCTGTGGGTGCAGTCTATAGAATTCCCAACACTGATGTGTCTGAATTCAACTCAAACCTTAGAAATCTAATACTTGATAACAGACTGAACAAAAACCACCTAATTATCGCAGGGGACTTTAATATTGACCTCTGCGAGCCTGAACACCCTACTGCTGTTAGCTTCCTCAACTGTATGAATTCCTGCTTCCTCATACCCTTAATCACTAGACCTACTAGAATCACTGATAGCACTGCCACGACTCTAGATCACATCTGGACCAACATAACCTCTCCGCTTACTTCAGGTATAATCACCGATAGCACTACAGACCATTACCCCACATTTCTCTTAAGTAACATTAGCAAACCACCTCTAGAAACAAGGGAGTTAAGCTTTAGGCTGCACAATGAAACTGCTATAAACAATTTTATAACTGCTGCTGATAATGTCAACTGGGAGTCCGAGTTAGGTAACATAGGGGACATCAACCTAGCAGTGCAATCTTTTCTACAAACAACTCTTAGCCTTTATAACACCCACTGTCCTATGCTTACAAAACAAGTCACAAGCAAAAGGCTTAACAATCCTTGGCTTACAAAGGGAATACTTAAATCCATTAACAAAAAACACGACCTTGAGAAGAAGTATAGGTTAGGAATTGTCTCCAAAGAATTCTCAAAGAATTACTCATTATTGCTATCTAAGATAATTAGACGAGCCAAAACTAAATACTACGAAGATAAATTTACCCAAATAAAGAGCAACATTAAACAAACTTGGAGCACAATTTCACAAATATTGGGATCAAAGAAATCTTTAAATAACAAACCGACTCTCCTGTCTAATAACGATGGTCAGCTTTCAGCCTTTGATTCTGCTATTGAGTTCAATAGGTTCTTCTCTTCCATTGGTTCATCCCTTGCAAATGATATTCCATCTTCCAGTACTGACATTAAGGACTATCTACAGTCTCTGTACCTAAAGCCTATTAACTCCACTGACGTCAATGAGATAATCCTTTCCCTTAAAACCAAGTCTGGTGCCCTTGAGGAGATACCAACTTTAATTTACAAAAAAGCCTCCAGATCTTTAGCCCCTGCTATTGCTTTGCTCTTCAACAAGTCACTTGAACTCCAAACTTTTCCAGATATTCTAAAAAAAGCGAGAGTAACGCCTGTCCACAAATGTGGTGATCCCACAGATGTTAACAACTACAGACCTATATCAATCCTGCCAAACTTGTCAAAAATTTTTGAAAAACTAATCTATAAGCAGCTTTACTCATATCTAGCCAAACTCAATATACTTAGCCCTTGCCAATATGGCTTCAGACCCAAAAAAAGCACTAACGATGCAATTATTAGTATGCTTAACTCGATTCATACAGCTCTTGATAAAAAGGAGTTCCCTTTTGGGTTATTTGTGGACCTGCATAAAGCTTTTGATACTGTCAACCACCAAAACCTTCTTCTTAAATTACATCATTATGGAGTCAGAGGACACTCCCTACAATACCTCGAATCCTACCTTACTGACAGGCTCCAATATGTTTCTGTGAATAATACAATTTCTCCCACCCTACCCATCAACATTGGTGTTCCTCAGGGCAGCATACTTGGCCCTCTCCTCTTTCTCATCTACATTAGTGACCTTCCAAATGCCTCCCAACACCTCAAACCAATTCTATTTGCTGACGACACAACCTTCATTTACTCCAGTCCTGACCCTCTTGCTCTAAATGCCACAGTAAATACTGAGCTAAATAAAGTCCATCTTTGGCTAACTGCCAACAAACTCACCCTTAACATTGACAAAACTTTCTATATTCTGTTTGGCAATAAATCCTCTAGTCAAATAAATCTCAAAATAAACAATACCCAAATTTGTAACAAATTAGATGGCAAATTCCTTGGCATTCTCATTGACCACAAGCTGAATTTCCAAGGACACATTCTAACTATATCAAAAAAAGTTTCAAAAACTGTGGGCATTCTTTCTAAGATCAGATATGTACCACGCCCTGCCCTGTTGACTCTCTATTACTCCCTTATCTATCCATATCTCAACTATGGTATTTGTGCTTGGGGTTCTACTACCCAAAATCACTTACGTCCTCTAATTACCCAACACAAAGCTGCTATTAGGACAATATCCAACTCTGGCCCCAGACATCACTCGGTACCCCTACTCAAATCTCTGAATATGTTAGACATTAAGTCACTGCACATTCTCTCATGTGTATTATACATATATAAAACGCTAAACTATAATGCCAATCCTGATCTCAAAAGCTTCATAAAAGGTTGTAACAGAACCCATGAGCACCACACCAGAAATAAATACAGTTTTGATATTCCTAGAGTACGACTTAATCAAACTAGACATGCTCTACAAATCAAGGGGCCCAGAATGTGGAATGACCTTCCCAACCATGTTAAAGACTGTACCTCTCTCAACCAGTTTAAGATAAAAACTAAACACTACCTAATAAATTCCCTGTAACCTACCTCACTCCTCTATTGTCAACCCATGTCTGTTATTTTCTTTTTTTAATCAACACTGTTTGTCAACCTATTGTATTTGTGCTGCTTTTTCAGTCATGTTCCCCCTTTTTTTTATCTTTATTTGTATTTGTTCTCAACACTTTTTATTCTTTATGCTCAATTAGTATTAAGTTCTAGATATTAATGTTTTTCTTGCCCGAAACGCATTGCGTAATAGTGGCTTTAGGCATTGTATGTACTAGCTCTATCTATATATCAATCCATTAATGTAACATCACTTGTATGTATATACCTTACCTGAATAAACATATTTATTTATATTTATTTATTTTATTTATAATTTTAGTTAGGAATAATGATGAATATGACTTTTTCTGTTGATTGATGGATAATTTTAGTTATGAAATGACAATGAAACATGAAGAACACGGTTATTTTCTGATGACTAGGGAATAAGTTTAGTTATGAACACTGTTGGAAAGATTCCTTTGACTATTTTTTGGTTGATTGGATAATAAGTTTTAGTTGATTGGCGAAAGATTTTTAGTTAAGAAGTTACAAGAAAGGTTTATCTTTGTAAATTTGGAACTGAATAAAGTGTAGATTTGTTTAAGAACGGGGTTGGTAGAACTATTAAGTTGACTACGAGAATTACTTTGACATAGTTTTGCAAATAAAAACTTGGTGACTAAAATTGTTGAGGGAACTGTATTGCAGTACAATATTATTTGACAAAGAACTAGTTAGTGAATGGAAGAAACAAATTGGTTTAAAGAAACAAAGAACATAAAAAAAATTGAGGTTAAGTAGGGGAATGAACACAGTGAACATACGGTGAACACAGAAAACATGTAAGAAAAAGTTGATGAATAGAGTGAACATGCAGGGAATATGAACTTATAGAGAATATGAAGACATGATAAGGAACATAGGGAATACAAAGAATGAACACTGAACATGTGAAGAACAAGCTAAGAACATTGAGAACATGAATATTGAGTATAAAAGTTATACAGAGAACATATGATGTACATGAAAACATGACAAAGAACATAGTGAACATACGGGGAAAATGGTAGAAAAAATTTGAACTGAGCATGCTGTGAACATTGTAGAACATGGAATGAACACAGAAAACATGGAAAAAATGTGAAGAACACAGCTGAATATAGAGAAATTATGCAAATACAGTATGATGATTATTGAAGGTTTGGATACGTTGGGGATGAAAGATGATTACACAGGTTGGGGTTTTGTGACTACTCTGATAAAGAGTTAGGCTGGAGAGGGACTTGATCGGATATATTTATGTTCGATGATCTAAGACAGAGGAAATGGAGCTTGGCTAATGTCCAGATTAATTTTACTACGTTAGAAATAAGGTGATCTTAAATCTCAGGGTGATTTAGTTTGGAAAATAAAGAACTTGTACAAAATGAACTAAGCTGGGGGACAACAGTTGAAACTTGATAACTGAACTGGTTTTTATTTACTATGTCTGAAAATGTAGTTGGGTGTTTAAATCTCAGGGGGATTTGGACTGATAGTAATGAATTTACAGGAGTGAACTTGGACAGAGGACAAGAGCTAGAGTTTTATAATTGTTTACATCATATTTACTATGTCTGAAATACAGAGGGAAAAAATTTCAGGAAAATTGATGGGTTATTTATTTATTTATTTATTTATTTATGCATATACAAGAATGTACTTAAGGAATGTGAGGATACAAATATGGTAATTACAGTCTTGTAAAGCCACTAGCACGAGCAGCGTTTCGGGCAGGTCCTTAATTTCAGAAAATTTTAAGGAGGTAAATACTTGCAAAATTTATAGACAAAAAAATGATAACAGATTACATGAAATTAAAAAAAAAATGAGAGAAAATTGTAGGTACAGTATATTAAAGCACATAGGTAGCTAAGATTGATTGCAATGACAGCTTGAATGGTAGTTGACAACAAATTGGTAGGCACAATACAGCAGAAACAATATAAGATTGATTGCAATGACAGTTTGAATGGTAGTTGACAAAAATTGGTAGTCACAATACAGCATATGGCTAGCACATAAAAGAAGACAGCAATGAACACAATGATAAGGTTGTTTGATATTACATAAAAATTAGGAGATTGGGTAACACTAGGTACAGAGCAAATTTATATTTACAAATTTACAAAGATACGAGAGAGAACTAAGGTGGGGACGAGAGCTGGAGCTCATTAACTGTTTTGATCTTATTTACGGTGCCTGAAATACAGAGGGTAAAAATTTCAGGGAATTTGATTAGGTTGACGAAGATGTGCGAGGGAACTAAGGTGGAGGACAAGAGCTGGAGCTCGGTAACTAAATTACTGTATTGAACTACGTTTGAAATATGATTATTTTTAAATTTTAGAGGGATTGGACTGTTAGTATTCATTATACGACAGGGGACTAAGGCGGGGGATAGGAGCTGGAGCTCGATAACAAAATTATTGTATTTTAATACGTTTGAAATAGCTGTGTTTTAAATCTCGAAGAAAATGATTGGATACTAAAGAAGATGTATTAGTAAAACTAAGGTGGGAACGTGAGCTAGTCCCTGACTTTGTTTATATATGTAAAACTGAATAGTTTAATGAAAAGGAACTATGAATGAACAATATGAAGGAGAGGGACGGTCCAGATATTATGGAGAAGATAAGATAAGATTAAGTGGTAACCTGCATGCGGCGTCTGGCTGACGGTCTAAAGTAAACACAGGTGGACCACAGATTGTGAGGTAAGGGGGAGGGAGGGGGTGTGAGGTATGAGCAAGAGATGCGGGGGAAGACAGTGAAATGATTCAGATATACAAACCTCTAAAATCTCAGAAATTATTTTCCTCATAAGAATTCCTTAATTCCAAATCTGTGACTGCCCAAATTCACCTGAAACCCCCAACACGCCACACACGATATTTGAATTTCTCCCATAAGAACTTTAACAAACTTGTATGAACTTATTTTGAGCATAAGAACTTTTAACAAAACTCGTATGACATTATTTTCATCATAAGAACTTTAACAAACTCGTATGACATTATTTTCATCATAAGAACTTTAACAAACTCGTATGACATTATTTTCATCATAAGAACTTTAACAAACTCGTATGACATTATTTCATCATAAGAATTCCAAATCTATGACTGACAAAATTTACCTGAAAAACCCTGGCTCATAAACACGAATTTGAATTTCTCCCATAAGAACTTTAACAAACTTCTAAGTCTCGGAAATTATTTTCATCATAAGAACTTTAACAACTTCTAAAATCTGTGTCTGACAAAATTTACCTGAAAAACCCTGGCTCACACGAGGGATATTGGAACCTGAAAACCATGACTCACACGCGTGATTTTGGACCTGAAAACCATGGCTCACACAGAACATTTTTTCCCCAGAAAAAAAAAATGTTCTGTGCGTTGCCATCCCTACTACTTTTATGTCATCAGAAAGGTAGAAATATAGGCTACATTTAAAATCCTTTGTCATAAATATAACTGAATTGAAAACGAAGATATATGCGTTTTGATAGTTACTTGATGGCTAGCTCTGAGAGTGTGAAGCCCTGCACACCAGCCAATAAATTGTATAATTAGTTTCCATATATTTTAATTAATCTTAAAAATCTATATGTCAGAAGAAAGGAAGATGTAGCCGTTAATGTGACAACATTTAAAAATATATATCTCTTAAGTTAAATAAATAATACCACCTTATCGCCGGTGTCCGGACACATGAAAACTACCTAGGTATCAGTATCCAGCCAGGCGGGATCACAGGCTGCACAATACTGATAAATTATGTAATGCACTACTTGTGGTCGATCTCAAACCCATTTATGATGTGACGACTTATAGTGAATTTTGTAACTAGCTCATCAAGATTGTATCTTGCTTAGCTAAATGAATTGTGGGGTTCGGTCCATTCATTTTCTTTCTTTATTATGCACCCCATAATACCCATGCCGTGGGCGGTGGTGTAAAGGATTACAGAGGCACATAATCGGTTCAGGAACTGAACCCTCTAGTTCGTTTAGCTAAGCAAATAACAATCTTTTGGCGCTAGTTACAAAATTATTAATGTACACATACTTATGCATACATGTACATATACATGCGCATACATATATACATACACATACATATTTAATCACCCACACAAATACACACATCAGTAATCTTTTGTGTCACAAGTGATTCAACAAGAGGCTCACAACAGTCACTATACAAGGCACTTTACATCTATGAGGAATCGCACAGTTACTAGTCTTGCTCCACACCCACCCAACTGGGCTGCAGCTTTACAGACATGTGCTCCACACCCACCCAACTGGGCGGCAGCTTTACAGTCATGTGCTGCACACTCACCCAACTGGGCGGCAGCTTTACAGTCATTTGCTGCATACTTACCCAACTGTGCAGGAGCTTTACATTTATTTGCTGCATACCTACCCAACTGGGCGGCAGCTTTACAGTCATGTGCTCCACACCCACCCAACTGGGCGGCAGCTTTACAGTCATGTGCTCCACACCCACCCAACTGGGGGCAGCTTTACAGTCATGTGCATGCATTACCTACAGTAAGCAAATTTTGGATACTTCGCTAAGATTTCGGGCAGCACATCATTATGAATGAAGTACTTATACACATTTCATGGACACTATTGATGTTGTTATCTTTAAATTCCGAGATTTTTTCACATTCCATTATATAATGACGCAAAGTATGCGAATAGTTCTGCTGACAGTTTACATTTAGTCAAATCTACATCATCAGATGTTACAAACTGCCAGAGGTACTTGTAGCCGAGCCTAAACCCAGCAGTGGTAACATCTAGAAGTCTGCTAACATTATTGGATGACCCATTGACGTGCGATTCATCAAAATTTACACAATATTGTGAAATTGAGAGTCAGTGAAAATAAATTGGTAAATCATAAATATTGTAAGTTAAGAATCTGATGCATGTGTTTGTGTGTTGGAGGGGGGTGGCTTATACCCTTGGTAAGCGAGAGTGAAAAGTAACCTTAGACGTTCTGCGGTCAATGTTGGGGGCGAGGGAGGGTGGGAGAGTCAAACCCACCCTCGAACATCTGGACATAGTACCAGCATCCTCCACAACACTCCATCAGCCTCCAGCCTCTACAACCTTCATTGTCCCCTTCTTACCAAGCAAGTAACTGACAAAAGATTAAACAATCCTTGGCTCACAAGTGGCATTCTCAACTCAATCAACAAGAAACATGAATATGAAAAGAAAGTTAGGATTGGCCTAGTCTCAAAGGAAGTAGCTAAAAGGTACTCATCAATGCTTACCAGTATCATAAGAAAGGCAAAACTTGCATATTATGTGAATAGATTCAATGAAGCAAAAGGCAACATGAAAAGCACTTGGAAAACTATCTCTAGTATCCTAGGAACTAAACAACACTCACATAACCAAATAAAACTCTACAAGGATGGGGATATACCGTCAACTGATTTAGAAATGGCAAATGAATTTAATAGTTTCTTTTCATCGGTTGGTGCTAATCTTGCCAGTAAAATCCCACAGACTCAGACACATATTAACACATATCTCTCAGGCAGCTATCCAAACTCTCTTCTCCTTTCACCAATCAGCCCGGCAGATGTTGTGTCCATCATACATTCTCTAAAAACCAAGGCAGGGAACACTAGTGAAATTCCGTCCATTGTGTACAAGAGAGCCTCCCATGCCCTTGCCCCACCCATAGCACTACTGTTCAACAAATCTTTAGAGTATCACACCTTCCGTGATATCCTCAAAAAAGCAAGAGTAACGCCAGTCCATAAAGGAGGCAATCCGGCGGACATAAACAATTATAGACCAATATCAAATCTACCCATTCTATCAAAAATATTTGAAAAAATTATTTACAAACAGCTCTATTCCTACCTCGTAAAATTCGACATACTCAGCCCCTGCCAGTTTGGCTTCCGGTCCCAAAAGAGCACCAACGATGCAATCATTAATCAATGCACCAATCAATGCAGTCTCCGTGGTGTAGTGGTAAGACACTCGCCTGGCGTTCCGCGAGCGCTATGTCATGGGTTCGTATCCTGGCCGGGGAGGATTTACTGGGCGCAATTCCTTAACTGTAGCCTCTGTTTAACGCAACAGTAAAATGTGTACTTGGATGAAAAAACGATTCTTCGCGGCAGGGGATCGTATTCCAGGGACCATAGGATTAAGGACTTGCCCGAAACGCTACGCGTACTAGTGGCTGTACAAGAATGTAACAACTCTTGTATATATCTCAAAAAAAAAAAAAAAAAAAAAAAATTAGTCTCCTTGACATTATCTACTCAGCCCTTGACAAAAATGAGTTTCCGATTGGACTCTTCATTGACCTAAGAAAAGCCTTTGATACTGTTAATCACAACTACCTCTTACTTAAACTCCAGCATTATGGAATATGAGGCCTTGCCCTTGACTACATCCGATCCTATCTTAATGACAGACACCAATATGTAACCATCAATGATACAACTTCTTCCACTCTACCAATTACCGTTGGAGTGCCACAGGGCAGCATCTTAGGCCCTCTTCTATTTCTTATATATATAAATGATCTGCCTAATGTCTCTAATATTCTCAAACCTATATTGTTTGCTGACGATACTACCCTTATCTACTCAAACCTCAACCCACATACACTAAATAATGTTGTGAATAATGAATTTAAAAAAGTTTACTTATGGATGTCAACGAACAAAACTAACATTAAACATCGAAAAGACTTACTACATCTTATTTGGAAGCAAATCATCAAATGCAATTCAGCTACAGATAGACAACATTAACATCAGTAATAAAAATGATGGCAAGTTTCTTGGCCTATTCCTAGACAAGAGACTCAACTTCAGCACCCACATTCAACACATAACTAAGAAAGTCTCTAAGACAGTTGGTATACTCTCCAAAATCAGATATTATGTTCCTAACTCTGCTCTCCTCTCACTATATTATGCACTAATCTACCCCTATCTTAATTATGGTATCTGTGCATGGGGGTCTACCACTGCAAACCACCTTAAGCCCATCATCACACAGCAAAAATCTGCTATCAGAATAATAACTAACTCTGTTTTCAGACAACACTCAGCTCCCTTGTTTAAATCCCTAAACTTGCTAAATATTAACTCCCTCCACACATTCTCTTGTGTCAGCTACATTTACAAAACCCTGTTCTTAAATGCAAACCATGCTCTGAAACTCTCCCTGGACAGATGTAATAGGACCCATTATCACCACACCAGAAATAAATATCTCTTTGATATCCCCAGGGTCAAACTTAATCTGTGTAAACACTATGCAAATTAAGGGACCTAGTCTATGGAACTCACTCTCTAGTGAATTGAGAAACTGTAAAACTTTTGCCTTATTTAAAAGCAAAACCAAAAAGTACCTAACTTCATCTTCTTAGTTTCCTACACTGAGCTTTAAATTTCCTCTGTACCTAGTGTTACCCAATCTCCTAATTTTTATGTAATATCAAACAACCTTATCATTGTGTTCATTGCTGTCTTCTTTTATGTGCTAGCCATATGCTGTATTGTGACTACCAATTTTTGTCAACTACCATTCAAACTGTCATTGCAATCAATCTTATATTGTTTCTGCTGTATTGTGCCTACCAATTTGTTGTCAACTACCATTCAAGCTGTCATTGCAATCAATCTTAGCTACCTATGTGCTTTAATATACTGTACCTACAATTTTCTCTCATCTTTTTTTTTCCATTTCATGTAATCTGTTATCATTTTTTTTGTCTATAAATTTTGCAAGTATTTTACCTCCTTAAAATTTTCTTAGATTAAGGACCTGCCCGAAACGCTGCGCGTGCTAGTGGCTTTACAAGACTGTAATTACCATATTTGTATCCTCACATTCCTTATGTACATTCTTGTATATGCATAAATAAATAATAATAATAATAATATAATAATAATAATTTTTATTTAGGCAAAGGTACATACATAAAGAGATTTTACAAAGTTTGTTGGCTTTATAGATAGAGCTAGTACATACAATGCCTAAAGCCACTATTACGCAAAGCGTTTCGGGCAGGAAAAAACACTACTGACTAAAGCTTAAAACTAATGGGTAAAAAGAAAAAAATGCGTTGAGTACAAATAAAAATAGAGGTAAAAGAGGGGGGAACATTGTTGAAAAAACAGCACAAATACAATTACAAATTATTACAGAAAATTACATTAAAACAGCGTTGATTTGTAAAACAAAAAAAAAAAAAAAAAAACATACATGGGTTGACAATAGAGAGGTAAGGTAGGTTACATGGAATTTATTAGGTATAGCTTCGTTTTTAACTTAAACTGGTTGAGAGAGGTACAGTCTTTAACATGGTTGGGAAGGTCATTCCACATTCTGGGCCCCTTGATTTGTAGAGCATTTCTGGTTTGATTAAGTCGTACTCTAGGAATATCAAAACTGTATTTATTTCTGGTGTGGTGCTCATGGGTTCTGTTACAACCTTCTATGAAGCTTTTGAGATCAGGATTGGCATTACAATTTAGCGTTTTGTATATGTATAGTACACATGAGAGAATGTGCAGTGACTTAATGTCTAACATATTCAGAGATTTGAATAGGGGTACCGAGTGATGTCTGGGGCCAGAATTGGATATTGTCCTAATAGCAGCTTTGTGTTGAGTAATTAGAGGACGTAAGTGATTTTGGGTAGTAGAGCCCCAAGCACAAATACCATAGTTGAGATATGGATAGATAAGGGAGTAATAGAGAGTCACTAGGGCAGGGCGTGGTACATAATATCTGATCTTAGAAAGAATGCCCACAGTTTTTGAAACTTTTTTTGATATGTTTAGAATGTGTCCCTGGAAATTCAGCTTGTGGTCAATGAGAATGCCAAGGAATTTGCCATCTAATTTGTTACAAATTTGGGTATTGTTTATTTTGAGATTTATTTGATTAGAGGATTTATTGCCAAACAGAATATAGAAAGTTTTGTCAATGTTAAGGGTGAGTTTGTTGGCAGTTAGCCACAGATGGACTTTATTTAGCTCAGTATTTACTGTGGCATTTAGAGCAAGGGGATCAGGACTGGAGTAAATGAAGGTTGTGTCGTCAGCAAATAGGATTGGTTTGAGGTGTTGGGAGACATTTGGAAGGTCATTAATGTAGATGAGAAAGAGGAGAGGGCCAAGTATGCTGCCCTGGGGAACACCAATGTTGATGGGTAGGGTGGGCGAAATTGTATTATTCACAGAAACACATTGGAGCCTGTCAGTAAGGTAGGATTTGAGGTATTGTAGGGAGTGTCCTCTGACACCATAATGATGTAATTTAAGAAGAAGGTTTTGGTGGTTGACAGTATCGAAAGCTTTACGCAGGTCCACAAATAACCCAACAGGGAACTCATTTTTATCAAGAGCTGTATGAATCGAGTTAAGCATACTAATAAGTGCATCGTTAGTGCTTTTTTTGGGCCTGAAGCCATATTGGCAAGGGCTAAGTATATTGAGTTTGGCTAGATATGAGTAAAGCTGCTTATAGATTAGTTTTTCAAAAATTTTTGACAAGTTTGGCAGGATTGATATAGGTCTGTAGTTGTTAACATCTGTGAGATCACCACATTTGTGGACAGGCGTTACTCTCGCTTTTTTTAGAATATCTGGAAAGGTTTGGAGTTCAAGTGACTTGTTGAAGAGCAAAGCAATAGCAGGGGCTAAAGATCTGGAGGCTTTTTTGTAAATTAAAGTTGGTATCTCCTCAAGGGCACCAGACTTGGTTTTAAGGGAAAGGATTATCTCAATAATAAATAAAGTAAAAAATAAAAAAAAATAAATAAAATAAAGAAATAAAATAAATAAAAAATAAATATATAAATAAATAAAATCAAAATAAAAAATAAACAAATAAATCAAATATAAATATACAAATATATACAAATTTATAATATAAATCAAATATAAATATACAAATATAAAAATAAATAAATAAATAAAAAATCATCTCAAAAATAAATAAATAAAGCCGATGCTTGTAGATGCCTCATCTAACCTCACTTATGTCACACATTAACCTACAGTTCCTGTGATATTTAAACTCATCACAGTGGCGTCTCACCAATATACACTGTATTGGATTTTGTCCCGAAATAGCTATATGCTGACTGGACGTGTATGTATGTATGTATGTATGTATGTATGTATTCTCAATCACGTTAAAGACTCCCCCTCTATCATCCAATTAAAGAGAAAAACAACAATGTACTAAATAATGCTATTGCTACCCAATCTCCCAACCTTTATGTTCCCAATTTGAACATCTTTACCATTGTGATCATTGCTGTCTTCTTATATGTGCTGCCAATCTGCTGTATGGTGTTTATAAATCTTGTTTATCTGTATCTTTTGCTACCCAGTCTCCCAATCTTTATGTACCCAATCTGAACATCTTTACCATTGTGATCATTGCTGTCTTATATGTGCTGTCAATCTGCTGTATGGTGTCTATTAATCTTGTTTAAATTACTAATCAAGCTGTCAATGTAATCAATTAGAGCTTTAATATAACAATGTGCTTTAATATACTTACTAAGCTCTCTCATCTCATTTTTCTCTTGCAATGTATCTTTATCATTTATCAATTCCGATAGGAATTACCTACTTAAAATTATCTGCTAGATTAAGGACCTGCCCGAAACGCTGCGCGTACTAGTGGCTTTACAAGAATGTAAATACTGTACTATCCAATGTATTCTCACAAACCCAATGTACCTTCTTGTATATATTGTGACGGTAACGTGTTGGTGTTCGGCTGTTTCAAAAGCTAGGGGCATGGCCTCGTCACAAAAGAAAAAAAAAGAGAAAAGCTGGAACTTTCGTCTGTGGTAAGGTAATGGGAAGACACACAAAACACAAGTAAATTTAACAATGAAATTTTAATTACGTTAGAAAAGCAAGACATGAATAAAATTGAGCATAAAAATGTAACAGATAAATCAACAAACAAAATAATAAGAATAATCACTGGCAAATGGAAAGTTACGTTAAGACAAGTGAATAATAGCAAAGTAAATGATGATGCAGGAATATTGGCTTCAAGCTGCCACCTCCCTTAGTACACGTAAGCCAAGGCTTAGTCTACCAATGAGACGTGTCAACTGTGTGGAGCACTAGGATATTCTGCCTTCCCTAGGTCGCTGTAGCTCAGACATCAGCTCGTGGTGGCAGGTGGTGGGGCAGGTGCGATGGGCACCAGCCAATCAGCGACGGGCAGGCGATGGACAAGCAGTTTGCCGGTTAACGGTGGCGGAGGCGAGCAGGTGCGCCGGATACGTTTTGCTCTATGGGCAAAAAGTTTTGCTGATACTTGTTGGATATATCTTCTATATCATTTGTTAATGGGACGTACTTTGGAGGGAAGAGCAGGCTCAATCTCTCTTGAAAGAGATTATCGTCACAACTCTCCCCCGAAGCCTGCGGTTCTGGAAGAAGTACGTCATTCTGTGGTGGAGTAATAGGTGGAGTTGCTTCTACTTCATAAACTCTGGAGAGGGCATCGGCTATGATGTTGTCAGAACCCTGGTATAGCGGGTCTCCAGGTTGAATTTCTGCAGTTATCAAGCCCATCGTAGAAGACGTTGAGTTTAGAAGTGGGCGTGCTGCAGGAGGTGTAGGGTGGTGTGTTCCATGTTGATGGTAGACCGAGCACTTTTCAGGTGTGGAGTAAAGTGCTGGAGCTTCAGGATGATGAAGAGTAGCTCTTTGCCAATTGTTCCGTAGTTCCTTGTAGCAGTAGTCGCTGACAGGTGTATTCTCCTCGCCTCGTTGCTGCATCACGACACCACCAACGTCGGTACCACTGGCGTCGACATGGAGGATGAAGGGCTTATCTGACGAGGTGAGAGTGGAATTAGAATATGGCAAAGGAGCACTATTATGGTCCTGAAAATGGTTGGGAATATCAGTATGGATTTTTGAATTAGAAAGCGCCGACTCCTTGTCAGTGCTTTCGGGAGGAGAAGCAGGGAAGGTCTCACTGTGGATGTATGGTTCTGTAAAAGCAGAGTAGTTTAGCATGACAGTGGGAGGAGTACCATTATATAGCTTCAGGAGGTTGACGTGGCACAGCTGGGTCTTCCGCCGCCTATCTGGAGTCTCTAGAACGTAGTTATGGTTGTTTCTGCACTCCTTGATGCGGTAGGGTCCTGAAAACCTGTTTTGTAAAGGAGAACCTGGGATAGGGAAGTAAGCGAGCACGAAGTCTCCCGGCTTAAATTTTCTTACTTTGCTGGTCTGGTCGTAATGAGTCTTCATCCTCTCCTGTGCTTTCAATAGATTATCTTGGGCAAAACTGTGGACTCTCTCTAGAATGTGTTGAAGGTTTTGAAGAAACTGGGGCACATTCTGATGCTCACTGAAGGTGGCATCACGTAGAGAGTCTTTGAAAGCCTTGAGGGGAGTACGGCACTTACGGCCGTAGAGCATCTCATAAGGAGATACTCCTAGGGACTCATTGGGAAGACTTCTATATATATGCATTATCAGATCTATTTGCTTATCCCAATCCTTAGAGGTTTCATTACAAAACTTTTTCAGGAGTGCTTTAATAGTCTGATGACTAAGCTCAAGAGAACCCTGTGAAGCAGGATGATAGGGGCTGGACAATACCTGTTTGATGTTGAACTCCTCCAGTGTCCTTTTGAAGAGATCACTGGTGAAGTTGGTACCACAGTCGCTCTGAACCTCCCTGGGAAATCCATACTGGGTGAAGATCTTCAATAAGTGCTTCACAACCGTAGCAGCCGTAACGTTCTTCACTGGAACTGCTATGGGAAATATGGTGGTAGGACACAGGATGGTTAAGATATAGGCGTTACCTGAACTGGTCCGAGGTAAAGGACCAACACAGTCTATAATAAGTCTGTGGAAAGGTTCCGCAGGCACCTGTATGGGAATCAGTGGCGCTCTGGGGATAGAGATGTTCGGTTTACCTGCCATCTGACATGTATGACACTGTTTTACGTACTGTTTGACGCTATTTACCATACCTGGCCAGTAGTAGTCTTGACGAATTCCATGGTAAGTCTTGTTGAAGCCGTAGTGGGAGAGTGCTCCGTGGGCCAGGTGTAGAATAGTGGGCCGCAGGCTGGCAGGAATCACAAGTTGTTCGATGTTGGCCCAATCGTCCTCCTCCTTCAGTTTACTGGGTCTATATCTGCGGTAGAGCAAGTCGTTCTCTAGGAAGAACCCAGGAATACTGTCGGGTTGAGTCTCAGCCTGGAAAAATAATGGTGTTAAGGTAAGATCTTCCCTCTGTAACTTACGGAACTCCAACTTGGTCAGATTCGGGGGGAGTTTCTGAGGGTCTTGAGGGACAGCGGTAGCAGTAGAGTCAGCTGGCTGTGGTCGTGCGGCTTGTGCACGGGTGGTCACTAGAACCGGAGGAGAAACTTCATCACTCTCTTGAACCTTTGCTGGAACATACTTAAATATAGGGTTATCTGGCACAGAGTTACACACCTGGGGTTTGTCCATGACGATCAGGTTGGTCGGTTGCAGGTCTTCTGCCAAGTCGTTGCCTAGGAGAAGTTGCACTCCAGGCATGGGAAAAGGCTTTTCCCTGACGGCGACTTGGACTTCTCCGTTCACGAAGGGACAATCCAGGTGGACTCTGGCGAGAGGATCAGGAGTGGTAGCAGTGAGGTCAGTGATGAAGACAGTTTCTCCGGTGTAGGCGATGTTGGGCACAGCCGACTTCAAGATGATCGATTGAAGAGCCGCTGAGATCTCAAGATCTTCAATTTGAAACGTCCCTCCGGATTTGAACCGTTGGCAGAGACAGTCCCAGTATACAGGTGGTTACTGAAAAGAGAAAGATCATTAACATGAACACCAATATTCATCACAGGCTTACCGGACTTAGGAGGAGTTGGTTTGGGTTTTTGCGTGTCGGTGGTTCCTTTGTATTGAGACTTACCACACTTATCTATGGTATGTCCATAGAGTCTACAATACTTGCAGTACAATTGCGAGCCAGCTTGATCGGTACTCACTTTCTCGTAACTGTACCACGACTTCTTACTGGAGGATGGTTCGGGTGTCAGCCGGTGGATGAGGCTGTAAGTGTCAGCCGACTTAGCAATCTTCAGGTAGTCGGTTTCTTCTTTATCTGCTAAATATAGACGGACAGGAGGCGGCACACGCCTCAAGAATTCTTCAACTAGCATCAGGTTGACGAGTTCTGTAAAGGTAGAGACATGTGCTGCTTCCAGCCATTTCATAAAATATCTCCGTTTTGTGTTAGCAAACTCTAGAAAGGTAGTGGTACTTGCCTTCAGGTGATCACGGAATTTCCTTCGATAACTTTCTGTGGAGAGAAGGTAGGCGTCCAACACTGCTTGTGTCAGTCTGGTAGCCATTCTCAGACGCCAAAGTACTGAGTGTGACTGCAGCTCTACCTGTAAGATGTACTCTGAGAAGTGTGGCCCATTGGTCGGCAGGCCAACTGAGTTGATTAGCAAGGGTTTCAAAGGTGGTAAAAAACACGTCAACTTCTGTTTCTACAAATGATGGCATTAACTTACTTGCATGTGATATATTAAAACTGATGGGAAGATTGGCAGTAGCTTGCTGGCGTTGAGCGAGGTGTGAAGTTTCCAACGCGAATTCTCGTTGACGACACTCCATAGCCAGAGTCGCTTGTTGTTTGTCATGTTCGTGTTGAATCTCCAATTGGCGTTGTTTTGCTTCAAGCTGTACTCGTTCACGTTCACGGAGCATTGCAACCTCACGTTCCTGGAGGGCGATTTCACGTTCGTGTTCTTCTTTCCTCAAGGCAGTTTCACGTTCCTTGAGGGCGATTTCACGTTCCTTGAGGGCGATTTCTCGTTCTTGTTCTTCCTTCCTCAAGGCAGCCTCACGTTCGTGTTCTTCCCTTCGCATGGCAGCTGCTTCTCTTTGCTGCTCGAGGGCTTCCCTTTGCTGCTCACGTTCAATCTTGGCCAGCTCTAGTTTGAGTTTCATCGTTGCCAAATCAGTTTTATCTGCAATATAGTAAGTTTCATGAGTTTGAGTCTATCTTACCTTGCTCTAAGAAATGATCCAGTAACAGGTTGTGTATTTCACTCTTGTTGGCTTAGTAGGGAACTGTTAGTTTATACTCATGTGCAAGAGTTTGTAATTCAGCCCTCTTGGCATGACAAGTCCCAATTGCACCTGCTGGATCTGCACGGAAAGCTTGGAGACGAAACATGGTGAAATTAGCAAATAAATGCACAACGAATATACTGGTGTGATATAGTGAATGTCAGAAACAGGACAACGTGGCAACTGGTACCTATCCTGTGGAATCTTTAACAATTAAAGTTAAGTACAAGATGTTAAATGATTAATTTAAATCAAGGTCGCAGGAAATCTTGTACCCGGTACTCATGTAAGAGGATAAGGGCAAGAAAATCCTACTAAACAAGTGAAACTGAGTTTCTAAAACAAATGAAACAGTTAATTGCCTCAAAAGTAAAATTGGTAGTCCAAGGATGTAGGCATACCTTGCCGAGTCTCTATAGGACATAAGCAAGTTTTCCCACTGAAATTAATATGATACTTACAGAATTAGCGAACTTTTGTGCTCTGAAAAAAGAAAGCTAATTCCCTACCAATGTATGTATCATCATCTCTGACTGACGTGTAGGGGTGCGAGGTGTCAACTGGTGACGAGAACTGCTGCTGAGGTCCCAATTCAGCAACTAAAGACTAGAGGAACTATGGCCCTCTTTATCCTCCTACAGTCAGATTGCAGAAGATTGGGTGCACTTGACCCGGGGACAGACCACAGTACCAGGGTACCAATATGATGATCTGTCAAAAATATGAGAAATATCCAAGGGACAAAAGATGGTAAACACGAGTAATAACACGGAGGGAGAGATGACCAATTAAGAGTATGACTGAGGCCTACAGTCACCACGTAATCCAAAGTTGTCTCACCTTCACCATATGTTACTCTCGGAATGCACAATACACACAGCACCATATAAAAATGAAATTGAATATGAAAAATAGTAAAAGCTACGTTACCAAAGCCAAATACGCTTACCATAAATTACTACTTGGCACCAGTACCTGAGTGAAGCTCCTGGGGCAGGCCCCCACTTTATGTGACGGTAACGCGTTGGTGTTCGGCTGTTTCAAAAGCTAGGGGCATGGCCTCGTCACAAAAGAAAAAAAAAAGAGAAAAGCTGGAACTTTCGTCTGTGGTAAGGTAATGGGAAGACACACAAAACACAAGTAAATTTAACAATGAAATTTTAATTACTTTAGAAAAGCAAGACATGAATAAAATTGAGCATAAAAATGTAACAGATAAATCAACAAACAAAATAATAAGAATAATCACTGGCAAATGGAAAGTTACGTTAAGACAAGTGAATAATAGCAAAGTAAATGATGATGCAGGAATATTGGCTTCAAGCTGCCACCTCCCTTAGTACACGTAAGCCAAGGCTTAGTCTACCAATGAGACGTGTCAACTGTGTGGAGCACTAGGATATTCTGCCTTCCCCAGGTCGCTGTAGCTCAGACATCAACTCGTGGTGGCGGGTGGTGGGGCAGGTGCGACGGGCACCAGCCAATCAGCGACGGGCAGGCGATGGACAAGCAGTTTGCCGGTTAACGGTGGCGGAGGCGAGCAGGTGCGCCGGTGGGCTGGATACGTTTTGCTCTCTGGGCAAAACGTTTTGGTGATACTTGTTGGATATATCTTCTATATTATTTGTTAATGGGACGTACTTTGGAGGGAAGAGCAGGCTCAATCTCTCTTGAAAGAGATTATCATCACAATATATAAATAAATAAATAAATAAATAAATAAATCAACTCCTTGTAACTTTAATTATGCTGACCTTCCTATCTGTATTCAGACTGTGCCTACCATCATTATAGGTGATTATAACGCTAGGCATAGGAATATTGGTAACTCGCAGTTCAGTAATCGTAACGACAACCAACTGGTGTCACTATTAGGTAGTCACGATGATGCACAGATTGTGGGTGACCTTGAACCGACGAATATCTACGGAGGTATTCTTGATCTATGTCTCGGCTTCAACGTCGCTCAAACCGTCTGTGCCACGTCAATATTGCCAGTATTGGCGTCTGATCATCTGTCCATATTAGCCACTGTAAACATTGGAAGCTCTATCCTCCCCGGCGAAGTGTTCAAGCGGAAGAGGCTGGCTGTGTCCATCGACCAAAGAGACAATTTTGTTGCTCATGTGTCAGATTGGTGCAGTTCATCTGAGCCTTCATCAGTTGAAGATTTTAACAATGAGCTCACAGATACTATCGACCAGTTTATAGAATCACTTGATCCATCGTCCAGGCCACGTAACCCAAATTACACTGGTCATAGCACTTATGCTTATTATAATGATTCTAAATTGCATGCACTAAAACGCACGGCCAGAATAATTGGACTAGCTTGTAGAAGGACCCGCACTGCAGAAATGCTTCGGCTCTTTCAAGCGGCTCTGGCTAAGGCCAGGGAACGTATGGTGGAGCTAAGGCAGACAGACTGGGAAACTTTTGTCCGTGGTCTCAATTCTCACACGCCACTAAGTCGGGCATGGAAGGATATCAACAAGATCAAAGGGAAAAATGCTGCAGAGATCTCGTACCCTAATCCTCTGCACAGAGCAAATGAGCTTGTTGATGCTTGGGCCACGACTTCCAGCTTTGACAGTCTTCCTCTACCCTCACAGAATGAATTAAATAATAGATATACTGATAGGGCATGGCTCCTTGACTTCATGCTTCATCAAGAGGATGACTGTGACATGCTTTTACTGAATACGAACTAGATTCTGCTCTACATAAAGGCAAAGTTACATCACCCGGGGAGGATGGAGTTACTTACGGCATACTGCATATGCTTCTGCTAGTTCCAGGGAATACCTTGCTTCAATTGTATAATATGAGCTATGTAACTGGGGAACTTCCTAAGTCATGGACCAACAGTGTTATTATTCCCATTCCTAAACCTCACCAGCCGAGTGCTTTTCGCCCAATCTCCCTCACTAGTTATCTCTATAAGTGTCTTGAGAGGATGGTTCTCAACCGTCTCCTTTACAAAATTAATAATATGTTGTCTCCCCAGATATATGGCTTTACGCGTGGAAAGAGTGTACATCACTGTATTACCACATTCCTCACCCTGCATACTGATAGGTCATATACCACTTTCCTAGATCTTAAGTCAGCCTTTGACATTGCTAACCCACACGTCATTCTGAGAGAACTTGCTAAAATGAATGTTGGAGGATGGCTTCTACGGTGGATAAGAGGCTATCTATCCAACAGGAAGTCATCTGTACTGTTCCAAGAGCATAGGCGTGTAACGAGAGATTTTGAACTTGGCACTCCACAGGGAGGTGTCCTCAGTCGTACTCTGTTCAATGTGTTAATCAATGCACTTTTAAACTTAGTAACTAGAAGGTCCAGCGAACACATCATTAGCTATGTGGATGATATACTGATCCACACCAATGGGTATACCAACACCCAAAATGTTCTGAACTCTGTATTGTACACATGTCAGGAACTATGCTTAGTTATCTCAGTAGAGAAAACAAAGATCCTGAACCGACGGCCACCGAGACGGGGTGGGGCCGTTCGCAAAATGCAGTTAGATGATGGCTCTCTGCTCGACTATGTTACCAGATACAAATACCTTGGTCTTGAGGTTCTACTGTACCGCAATGTTTTAGCCAGACTGGGTCGCCAATGTAGAGAGAGGCTCCGTGCTCTCAAGGCTGTGGCAGGCTGTGGCAGGCTGTGGCAGGCAAACACAACTGTACTGTACAGTGTTATATATTTATTTCAGTTTGAACAATTTTTAACATTAAAGGATGAATCCTTTAATTGGCTGAAATTGGTTTTAACATTCGAAATCTAATTTGTTGATGTTAAATAATATAAGGTTCAAATTTATTAAGATACATACTTTAAAAACTATTTCTATTTGATACCAACAGTATCACGTTAAGAGAAGCGTCTCGCCTTGCTAACCCAAGTATAAAATATATAAAGAAACGGTGCAACTGTACTGGTATCTGCAGTACAAATATATGTTCCTATTTAAAGACAAAATAAACTGCACCAAACACTGCCACTCCTCACACCAATGCAACAATAAGGAGAGTGATAACAGTGCTTCACATTCGACAATGTTAAATTATTTAACAGATAACGAGATAATGAACATTGGAACAAATGTACAGCTCTCTGACCTTCATATAAAATCTGCATGTGACCTCATCAAACAAACTGTGCCAAGCGTAGAAGGCCTTCATGACCCAGCGTTGTAGTGGGACCTCTCCTGGCCAGTTGCAATTGGTGAATTTATTCAAATTATCCAAGTTGATGGTTGTCACTGGGTCACCGTTTCCAACATTGGAGTAACTGGACAAATTAACATATACGGCACCAGGCATAAATTAACATATATGACACCAGGCATAAATTACCATCCAAATCGACTGAAGTTATCTTGTATGCTCTTGCTAATTGCCAGGATGATAAGCTGATATGCAATATAATGAATGTCAGCAGACACAGGGACTCAAGTATGAGTGGGGTATATACTGTGGCGTTTGCTGCATCACTTGCAAGTGGTGTAGATCCGGTGAACCTCGTATGATGTGCAGAATATGAGACAACATCTTCAAGAGAACTTTAAAGGAAAGTGTCTCATCTCATTCCCTGCAGCTCAGACACTGAGAAGAAAACGAATCATCCGGTCATGCTCGATGGAAGTGTACTGCATTTGCAGAAAGCCAAATGATTTGAAGCTGATGGTATGCTGCGACCGTTGCAATATTTGGCACCATGGATCATGTGTAGGTGTTACAGAATGTAATGATGATTCGTGGATTTGTTTCTTGTGCGCTAGCAACTTGTGAATTATAATTTAAAATACTTAATTAATACATTATTATTATTATTATTATTATTATTATTATTATTATTATTATTATTATAACCTTACCAAATGCTTTGCTGAATCAAATAATGTTATTACTTTCAATGTGTTACAATAGCATAATTAAGTGCTGCAAGTGTCAGGTCTTTTATATAGTCGGTATTTGTTATATTCTGTACTCTTTTTATGTTATTTAAATTTCAAATAGAAATAGTTTTTAAAGTATGTATCTTAATAAATTTGAACCTTATATTATTTAACATCAACAAATTAGATTTCGAATGTTAAAACCAATTTCAACCAATTAAAGGATTTATCCGTTAATGTTAAAAATTGTTCAAACTGAAATAAATATATAACACTGTACGGTACAGTTGTGTTTAATTATGTTTTGTGATGCCTTTGGAAAAGGTATTTGTGCACCAAGTACTACTAGGTCATTATGAGATATGCTGAATGTTGTCAATATACCATCTGAATACGCCTCACTTTGCGTTAATCATTGAACGTCCTAATGATTAAGGTCCCCAAAAGGACTTAATCAGACCTCAGTGGATATTTTTACTCTCCCTCTCTCTCTCTCTCTCTCTCTCTCTCTCTCTCTCAGAGCATCCCCTTATGTGTTGTATGTGGGTGCTGAAGTTCACTCTCTTGTCTATGTATAGGTAAAGGAACTTTCCATAATTGTTATGGCTAATGTTTACTTGTAATACTGGGTATACATCCGGTGTTCTTACCCTCGACCGCGGCGAGGGTAAGCCGCGGCCGTATGGTCTGAAACCCACAAATATTTACAATGGGGGGGGGGGGGATAACATTTCCTCTTCAAGCACGCGCGCACAAATGAACTATGTTACTTAACTGGAAGCACTCGTACTACATAATTTACACGATTTCTCAGGATTATTATACTTCTTACCAGCATATATACAGTATAGTACCTAGGAGGTTCTCTTCAATGATATCTAAGATAATTAAAAGAACCCAAACAAACTACTGTGGAAATGTGCAGGACAAACATATCAATTGTGACACTAGCTCTCCACATATGGCATTTGCTTAATTTAGAAACTGTACCTGTGGTCGATCTCGAACCCATGTTGTTGATGTGACGATGTGTTATGAATTTTGTGGCTAGCTCCTCAAGATTGTAACTTGCTTAGATAAATAAATTGTGTGTTCAGTCCCTGAACCCATTATGTGATATATTAACTAAACTAAAAACTATAGTATGGCGACGAAACCTGAACTGCATAATGTAAATAGGGATTAACCAGAAAAAGATATAGGTGAAGAATAACACCAGGTAACTGTAAAGCTGCCGCCCAGTTGGGTGGGTGTGGAGCACATGTCTGTAAAGCTGCCGCCCAGTTGGGTGGGTGTGGAGCACATGTCTGTAAAGCTGCCGCCCAGTTGGGTGGGTGTGGAGCACATGTCTGTAAAGCTGCCGCCCAGTTGGGTGGGTGTGGAGCACATGTCTGTAAAGCTGCCGCCCAGTTGGGTGGGTGTGGAGCAAGACTAGTAACTGTGCGACTCCTCATAGATGTAAAGTGCCTTGTATAGTGACTGTTGTGAGCCTCTTGTTGAATCACTTGTGACACAAAAGATTACTGATGTGTGTATTTGTGTGGGTGATTAAATATGTATACGTATGTAGATGTACATGTATGCATAAGTATGTGTACATTAATAATTTTGTAACTAGCGTCAAAAGATTGTTATTTGCTTAGCTAAACGAACTAGAGGGTTCAGTTCCTGAACCGATTATGTGCCTCTGTAATCCTTTACACCACCTCCCACGGGATGGGTATTATGGGGTGCATAATAAAGAAAGAAAATGAATGGACCGAACCCCACAATTCATTTAGCTAAGCAAGATACAATCTTGATGAGCTAGTTACAAAATTCACTATAAGTCGTCACATCATAAATGGGTTTGAGATCGACCACAAGTAGTGCATTACATAATTTATCAGTATTGTGCAGCCTGTGATCCCGCCTGGCTGGATACTGATACCTAGGTAGTTTTCATGTGTCCGGACACCGGCGATAAGGTGGTATTATTTATTTAACTTAAGAGATATATATTTTTAAATGTTGTCACATTAACGGCTACATCTTCCTTTCTTCTGACATATAGATTTTTAAGATTAATTAAAATATATGGAAACTAATTATACAATTTATTGGCTGGTGTGCAGGGCTTCACACTCTCAGAGCTAGCCATCAAGTAACTATCAAAACGCATATATCTTCGTTTTCAATTCAGTTATATTTATGACAAAGGATTTTAAATGTAGCCTATATTTCTACCTTTCTGATGACATAAATACTTTCGTTAATTACAATATCTAGATCAAACTAACATTGATTTTCAAAAGGTTGTATATTTTCCATCAATGGAGAGCATCAGCCAAGAAGCAGTCTCCGTGGTGTAGTGGTAAGACACTCGCCTGGCGTTCCGCGAGCGCTATGTCATGGGTTCGTATCCTGGCCGGGGAGGATTTACTGGGCGCAATTCCTTAACTGTAGCCTCTGTTTAACGCAACAGTAAAATGTGTACTTGGATGAAAAAACGATTCTTCGCGGCAGGGGATCGTATTCCAGGGACCATAGGATTAAGGACTTGCCCGAAACGCTACGCGTACTAGTGGCTGTACAAGAATGTAACAACTCTTGTATATATCTCCAAAAAAAAAAAAAAAAAAAAAAAAAAAAAAAAAAAAGCCTTCTTTAAAATATGAATATCTTTCCTCACCCAATAAGATCTAATCTCTGAATAAAACGCAAAAAAACGACTTGATTGTAACCTATCCACCGCTGCTTATTGGATGGGGGAGAGGGGGTTATGTGTAGGATAAACATATTAATTGCGACACTAGCCCTCCATATATGTCAGTTGCTTAAATTATAAACTGTACTTGTGGTTGGTCTCGAGCCCATTGTTGATGTGACAATGTGCATTGACTTTTGTAACTAGCTTATCAAGATTATAACTTGCTTGGCTATATGAAAAAAAAAATAAAATAAAATGTTTATTTAGGTAAGGTACATACATACAATAAACTTTTACAAAGTTTGGTTGACTTATAGGTAGAGCTAGTACATACAATGCCTAAAGCCACTATTACGCAAAGCGTTTCGGGCATGATAAACTTAAATGACAAGCTTAATACTAATTGAGCATAATGAGTAGAATGAAAACAAGAAATGAAAACATAGATGAAAAAGCAGCACAAATACAATTATGTCGACAAACAGCGCTCTTAAAAAAACAGACATTGGTTGACAATAGAAGGGTAAGGTAGGTTACAGGGAATTTATTAGGTATAGCTTCGTTTTTAACTTAAACTGGTTGAGAGAGGTACAGTCTTTAACATGGTTGGGAAGGTCATTCCACATTCTGGGCCCCTTGATTTGTAGTGCATTTCTAGTTTGATTAAGTCGTACTCTAGGAATATCAAAACTGTATTTATTTCTGGTGTGGTGCTCATGGGTTCTGTTACAACCTTCTATGAAGCTTTTGAGATCAGGATTGCCATTATAGTTTAGCGTTTTATATATGTATAATACACATGAGAGAATGTGCAGTGACTTAATGTCTAACATATTCAGAGATTTGAATAGGGGTACCGAGTGATGTCTGGGGCCAGAGTTGGATATTGTCCTAATAGCAGCTTTGTGTTGAGTAATTAGAGGACGTAAGTGATTTTGGGTAGTAGAGCCCCAAGCACAAATACCATAGTTGAGATATGGATAGATAAGGGAGTAATAGAGAGTCACCAGGGCAGGGCGTGGTACATAATATCTGATCTTAGAAAGAATGCCCACAGTTTTTGAAACTTTTTTAGATATATTTAGAATGTGTCCCTGGAAATTCAGCTTGTGGTCAATGAGAATGCCAAGGAATTTGCCATCTAATTTGTTACAAATTTGGGTATTGTTTATTTTGAGATTTATTTGATTAGAGGATTTATTGCCAACAGAATATAGAAAGTTTTGTCAATGTTAAGGGTGAGTTTGTTGGCAGTTAGCCAAAGATGGACTTTATTTAGCTCAGTATTTACTGTAGCATTTAGAGCAAGGGGGGTCAGGACTGGAGTAAATGAAGGTTGTGTCGTCAGCAAATAGAATTGGTTTGAAGTGTTGGGAGGCATTTGGAAGGTCATTAATGTAGATGAGAAAGAGGAGAGGGCCAAGTATGCTGCCCTGGGGAACACCAATGTTGATGGGTAGGGGCCATGAATTGTGGGGCTCAGTCCCTGAGCCCATTATGTGCCTCTGTAACACTCCACTATCGCCCATAGGATGGGTATGGGGTGCATAATAAATGATTCAGATTCAGATTCAGATTCAGATGTTTATTCAGGTAAGGTATATACATACAAGTGATGTTACATTAAAGGATTGATATATAGATAGAGCTAGTACATACAATGCCTAAAGCCACCAGAAGACATGGCTACTTCTCACGGCGTTATTAACATGGACCCTGAAAGCAGCCAGTCAGACGAGGAGGGCGAGTATCTAGAAGTTCTGACAAGGAATAAGAAGAAACGAAGAAGACAGGAGGCAAGGCGTAGTGTGGACAGTAATACACTTAACGGAAACGATAAAAGAATGAAGAACGACGCCGAGACTGATGCAGACAAACGGACGGAACGATGTCAGGAAGGTGAGGATCAGCGGAGATGGAGGCTTCTCTTCCCTGCCTCATGCACGCTGGCCTATCATCAGAAGCTGCTGTGGACCGTCAAACTCGGAAGAGAACACCGCAAGTTCGAGCCCCTGCTGAAGGAAGGTGTAAACAGACCTTACTTAACGGTAGGTTCTATGGAAGCAGTGACGTTTCTTAGCCAGCAAGGATATGATGGAATTCTTATGGAAATACCGGAGGGGAACGAGAAGCTGACGAAGGTAATTATCTATAAATACCCTCAGATTCTGGACCCCGAGTTTATACTCGACGACCAACGATTTGTGTGGGCCAAGCGTCACCTTATTAAAGGTGAAGCTACGAGTCAGGTGGTGGCTCTAGTGAGAGGTGACGTACCCGAAAAAGTGTTCATCACCGGGGCTGGCTACAGGCATGTAGCAAAGTATGTGGAAGAGCCCATAATATGCCTGAAATGCTGCAGATGGGGGCATAAATCCTGGAGCTGTCAAAATGATCCACGATGTCGTTTCTGCGGAAAGTCTCACCTCTCTACTGTGTGTAGAAACAGACTGAATCTGGGTGAGAAAATAGTTCCCAGATGCTGCAACTGTGGAGGTGTTCACAATGCGAGCTCGGCTGTGTGTAGCAAGAGGCCGAGTATGGCTGTTCTCCGGCCGGTGAATGTTACAGAGCAAGCAAGAGCTCTTACCCAGACAC
Source organism: Procambarus clarkii (assembly GCF_040958095.1). NCBI lineage: Eukaryota > Metazoa > Arthropoda > Malacostraca > Decapoda > Cambaridae > Procambarus > Procambarus clarkii. The sequence goes on along the minus strand of NC_091226.1, from coordinate 20,829,834 downwards.
CGGGAGCACAGCAAAACAGTCTGCCCCAAACAGTGCCAGTGAACCGGACGAATGCGTGGGTAAAGGAGTCACCTTTACTTAGGCAGGCTCCAGCAACAAGCAGCCACGCCACCACTCAGGACTCCGGCAGTGACAGTGTAACGGTGAGTGAAGTGGCTACTGTGGCTCAGAGAGAGGGTCATAATAATATGGTCAAGGAAGTGTGGGCTGAACTTAAAAAAGTTGGTGAGTTCCTCCAAAATCTGGGGCAGAGAATCGAGTCCATCGAGGCTAAATTAAACGTTCAGGAGGTCAAGGAAAATCACAAAACGGTGAAGGATAGTCAGGATATAGTGGTTGAGGACAAAAATGAAATATTGAGTGATGAAATGAAGGAAAGTGAAGTGTGTGTGAATGATGATAGTCGTAGGGAAAGGAAGAACCCTATAATTACACATAAAATGAAGGAATCATTTGGGCCAATAATGGACGTCTCAGGGCTGAAAAAATCTCTTGAGAATCGCAATGTCGCTTTTACTGGTGAACTTGGGAGGAGGTGGGAGATGTTATACAAGGTATGGCTATCATTTAGTGAACTTATTGGGGATGACTTAGGCAATGAATTGATTAATAATGGATCACCCTAGACTGAAAGTGTTGTCATGGAATGTTAATGGTTTGAGAAACAGGGTTACAGATGTTCATTGTTATGTGATGGGAAATGATATTGATGTTGTAGCTCTCCAAGAGACAGGGGATAGGAATGAAGGATTATTGAAATTAAATGGCTATAAAGGGTTTCACCTCTTCGCTGCAAATAACATCAGAGGCACGTCGATTTATGTTAAGAACTCCATACCAGCAGAGTTAGTAGAACCGCCGTCAAAAACGCAAGGTATAGAGAGTGTCTGTGTTAAATTATCATTAAGGGAAGGGGAATTTATTGTAGTTAATTTGTATGTATCCAGGAACTACTTCGACGCTAACTATTTACCTGACTGCATTTATACTAATCCTTCACTGGTCATAGGGGACCTTAATGCTCGGCACACAAGCCTTGGGACAGTGGGTAGTATTAATGCTAATGGGGTCAAGTGGTTACAGTTTCTACAAGATCATCCAGATACCTGTCTATTGGGAAACAATGAACCAACTCACATCAGGGGAGGACGGCTTGACTATGCCTGCATTTTAAACTCTCAGGGGATTATGGGGGAGGCTCGGGTTGTTCGGGAACTACTTAGTGACCACTTTGCCTTGAACGTTGAATTACCACTGGGGAAAAAACAAGTCCACTTTCAAAGGAAAAGGCTAAATATTAAGAAAGATATGAAAAATTATTTTATTCAAAATATGGGAGATTGGTATCAACATTACACGCCGCTCTGCGTTGATAGTTTTTACGAGGACATGGTCGAGAACATAGAGAAATTAGTACAGAGGGAAAATAACGGGGGCAGGGGAAGCAAGACGCATGGACCTAAGAAATTTAAATATTCCAATGATCAGCAAGTCAAGGGATGGGAGAGAATGCTACGGGGTGCGCATAAAGCATGGTTAAAAAATGGAATGAGGGATGAAGAGAAAAATACAATGTTGGAAGTGGCTAGGGAATGCAGTCAGGTGAGGAAGGAGGCGCGGGACAGATACTGGCAAGACTTTGCTCAGTCCATTGGTAATACTAAGAACCTTAAAGACATATGGAGAGCAGTAAACAAAATCAGGGGTTGTAAGACCAAATTCATTGCTCATTCAGATCCAGGGAAAGTTGCTAATGAGTTAGTAGATAAATGGGCTAGTGCTGCTGGTATGGAGTCCTTACCTGAAGATACGAGAGTCACCATTGAGTCATGGGAAAATATTAGAAATGGAGTAACTTTATGTGCCTTAAATACAAGATCTGTAACATGCACTGAGATAACTCACGATGAGCTACTGGATGCTATAAAAAGTGGCAGCTCCACTGCTCCGGGAAAAGATGGAGTAACGTATGACATACTTAATTATTTAGCCGGTATGAAACCTAATCCCTTACTTGATTTGTTTAATATGAGTTATAGAGAGGGAAAGTTACCAAGAAAATGGAAAGAGGCTGTCATCATTCCTATCCCTAAGTCAAACGGAGGCTACAGACCTGTCTCCTTAATATCCTGCTTTTGTAAAATGATGGAAAGGATTTTGTTAAATAGGCTACTCTACCTTGTAGGTGATAACATGTCCAATAATCTCTTTGGTTTTATCAAAGGCAAAAGTACTGCGGATTGTCTCTTAAAGTGTTTGTCTAATGTGGATGACAATTGTAGAGTTTTTGTTGATCTACAAGGAGCGTTTGATAAAGCCAATGGGGAAGTAATCTTATACGAATTAGCCAATCTGGGAATAACAGGGAGATTGCTACACTGGATAAGGGATTATCTGCAAGGCAGAAAAGGTCAGGTGTATTACCAGGGATACATGTCTGAGGAACGGAGGTTTCAGTTAGGTACCCCACAAGGGGGAGTATTAAGTCCCACCTTATTCAATGTATTAATGAACAGATTAGCATCAGAGATGTATCCTCCAGGGGTCACGACGATCATATATGCTGATGACATTCTTATACAAGGCACTTCTGGGAACAAAATTCAAGATGCTCTTAACATACTTGGTACAACCTGTCACAAGTTAGGCTTAGTTATAAATGCAGATAAAACCAAATACGAGTATAGGAAACGAAGAAATATAACACTTACTCTAAATGGTGTGGAACTGAGCCGTGTACAGAAGTACAAGTATCTGGGCATGTATGTTGGATACACATGTGAGAGTAAAAATGCTGAAATAAATCATATCAGCACCTTATGTAAAGCCCGTCTGCATCCTCTAAAAGCACTGGCTTTTTCTGGTAAAGGTGTTGGGGTACCTATCTTGCGGATGTTATACATAAGCACTGTTCGATCCCTGATAGACTACGCAGCACCCGTATTGTCTTACACAGGCCAAGGCAGAATTCAAAAAATAGAGCTGATACAGAACGAGGCTATGAGGATTATTCTTGGATGTCAAAGAAATGCAATGATTGAAATAATGAGAATGGAATTAAATTTACAGAGTGTGTGTGATAGAGTCCGTGACATTAACACTAGAGTATCTATTCGTTTCATGCGGAGAAAAGGAGGGGATAAGCTGTTTGAGAGCGTTCAGACCTGCTTGAGTGACGTACACACTTCCAGGAAACTGAGGGAGACACGCTATACGAGAGGATTAGCTCATGACCTCAGGGAATACGACGTACTTGACTGCTGTAAACCCTCTCGACAGTGTAATATGTCTGCTCCCTGGAAAGTACAGAAAATAGACGTCGAAATTGTACCCCTCAAGGTGAAAAAGATTCATCATGAACCGGGACAATTACGGTGTTTGTATGGAAGCATGATATCTCGGTTACCAAGAGGCAACAGTTTACATGTATATTGCGACGGGTCGGTGGCGGAGGATGGCAGGGCAGGGTGTGGTGTCCTAATAAGGGATTATACGGAGTTTGGGACTGTGGACAGGATAATTGAACTCCGGCTTAGTAATTATATATCATCCACACAAGCTGAACTGCAGGCCATTCTGGCGTGTTTGGAGGAAGTACGTCATGACGACAAAAATGTTTTTGTATTTGTCGATAGCCGAGGAGCACTGGAGTCCTTAAACAGTCGAAACCCAGTCTTCATGTCTATAGTGGAGGACTGTAAGAGAAGAATAACTGAGATACAGCTGAAAGGTTATAGTGTGAAATTCATGTGGATTCCATCTCATGTTGGAATAGTGCTCAACGAGGTGGCGGATGACTTGGCCAAACGTGCCACATCAAAACCACAAGTTGACATTGAATGTGAATTCACAATGAGACAAATAAGAAGCAAAATCAGAAATATTCAGGCACAGGCGGGAGTGGAGACGAGAGAGATAATGTATGAGAGTAGTCAAACCATGCAACACTACATGTATGTGAGTCAAAACACCCATTTCACTTATGGTAAAAGGAGAAATGCTTGGAGTGACTCTGTGTACATGCGGCTCAGGCTTGGGTACAAATATTACTGGGAATATGGGATAGATGTTCATGGTAATGACACGAAGTGTAAACTATGTGGTATGTTAAGGTCTCACACCCTTGCCCATTATATTCTTGATTGTCCGTTGATTAATGTTGTTACGACCCTGGGTTCTCCAGTGGAAACCAGAGGTCAAAATTGAGCTATTAAACTTCCTGGTAGCACAGTTGGCGCATTTCGAATGGAAATTGTTTGTATCTTCCCTGCCAGACGTAAGACTATTATTGTTTCTCAAAGAGCATTTAAAGACTGAGCTGGGGGTTGATTATTAAATAATAACATAGGCACCAACTTTGCTTACTAATACTTTCTAATCATTCATAAAGTAACAATACGTTGCATAGGGGAAGATCTTTAATGTGCTTAGCTGCACGATCATTTAGGCTCCTTCCGGCACCACGACATGAGGGAGGCCAGGTGGTCGTGAGGAGCGCTCGCTTCTCTCTGGCTGGTGTGTGAGGATAAGACCTACTCTGTGGCTGTATCCCTACGCTTCTCCCTTCTCCTCTTACTTATTTCCCTTACCTGAAGTTCCTGTACCCTTAAGTTAAGTATTATATGGTGTAAGTGTGCCTACTCTGGTAGTAACGATTGGTGAGACCTGGGGATAGTATTTTGCCAGTGTTTGGGTACCCCTAAGTGTTGTGTTTTGTATTAGGGTCCCACGTGGTTTCACTACCCTAAGCTGCATCCAGCTTCAGTGCTTATCCAGTAGTACTTTACCCTAGCTTGTTATTAGTGTAAACCTTGTATCCTGCCTATGTGGACCAAGGCTTTTAACGTAAGATAGTGTGGTAAAGTTATTATTATTATTGTTATTGGTGTGAGTGTATGGGGGGTTGTTAAGGGGTTAATAAATAAGTACATGAATTACAGAGTATCTCTTCTTCCAAGGTGGGAGCGCAGTGATCAACCCTTAGACTAACATATATGGTCTTGTAGCAAGTTATTACTACTGTGGATAGTTTATTTTGGGGGCCGGGCCTTTTAGCTCTCCCATATTTGATACTCTTGTCTTCTAACTACCTATACCCCTTAATAGTACCAGTACCCCATAGAAGCCCCACTCATATCAGGTGTAACAAGTGGTTGGCCAGTCCGGGAGGAACATTATAAGTGTAAAAAATTAGATTCTTGAGTGCCAAATTAAAATTTTTTATTTCCGCAGAACGGTTGTGTGCTAGCCTAGGGTCCAGCTCATCTAGCAAAGGACATTTTTGCACTGACTTGACACCCAGCTGGATCCCTTCACGATTAAGGTTAGTGTGGCCTTGTGTTAGGGGCCGTGCAAATTTTTGTTTTTTTCCAATTTTTATTTTTTAATTTTTTCTTTGGCTGGGAGCTAAAATTATTAGTGATGTCTTCTGAAATGCAGAAACTGGCAAGGGAGCCTTCAGTGGTAGAGATAAAGAAACTTAAAAAGTCTAATTTAGTATTGTTAGGCCAGGAATTTGGCCTAGAATTAAATGTCGCAGATAAAAAGTGGACTTTGGTGAATGAAATATTACAACATTGTATTGATGAACAACTATTGGCAAGTGATACACCTTTATGCCAGCCTAGCCAAGCAGAAAGTGCAACTCATAGGGAAAGTGAATTAGCTTTAGAGTTAGCAAAAATAAAATTAGAGGAGCAAAAACTCAAAACCGAGGAGGCTAGAATTAGAGCGAATGCCACTGGACCTCCACCTGCCGGGGATTCAAACCCCAGGCATTATGAGAAAAAGCATAATTTGCCTGAATTTTCCGAGTCTGACCCTGAAAGGTTTTTCAACCATTTTCAGAGAGTGGCCACGTCCATGAACTGGCCAAAGGAAGAGTGGGTGAAAATCCTACAGGGAAGACTTAGGGGTAAAGCACAAGATATTTTTATAAACATGCCTGACGACGAGTGTTTCGAATATGATAAAGTCAGGGAATGTATTTTGCGGGCATATGAAATTACTCCTGAAGCTCACCGCCAAGTTTATCGTAACCTTAGGCCTACTCACAACCAACCGCTCACTGAATTTGTGAATGATCAAATTCGATTATTTGATAGATGGATTCGCTCGGCGAAAGCCGAAACATACGAGGCTCTCAGGAACTTAATTTTAATGGAGCATTTTATAGATGTTATGCCAGAGAATGTTTCCCAGTATATTAGAGGAAGGATAGAGTTAAATTCTAAAATAGGGGATTTGGCCAAGTGGGCAGAAAACTACCAATTGGCGGGCAAAAGGCCCAATAAAAATAATTATACCCCACAGAGTAGCAAACCTTATACCCACAGCCAGTCCAGACCAGCTCATTCTAACCCTTTACCTAATGCACCTTCTGTTTCAGACATAACTAACCCTGTTAAAGTGTCTAGCCCAACGGCACCTAAAGGTGAACCGAAGGGTAATTCTGTTAGTAATGTCTCTTCTCCCCGACGTTTTTGTGGTCACTGTAATCGTTCAAACCACAATATTAGCCGTTGTTGGCAACTGTACCCTGAAAAAAGACCCAATGCTCTAGTTGTGACACAGGGCTTGAGGCTTTCAGAAGGGTTAGGGAGTAAGACCTCCAACCCACAGTGGTTGGACTTGCTTACCCCATTCTTATCGAAAGGGAGACTACTTTTGTCTGAGGGTTCTTCCTGGAAGGACGTGGTGATCTTCAGAGACACCGGTGCCATCCAGACTTTAATTTTAGAGAGTGCGTTGCAAGGTGCCAACACTCTCGACACTGGAGAGGTGGTACTGGTCGAGGGTGTCACTAGTGATACTCGGGCAGTACCCCTCCATAAGGTTACCCTGGAATCTGATTTCCACAAGGGTGTTTGTACAGTCGGAGTCACTTCATACCTACCTTTCCCTAATGTTGATGTAATAGTTGGTAATGATTTAGCAGGGGATAAGGTAGGGGACTCCAGACTGCCTATTATGTTGCCTACCCCTAAGGTTTGCCTGGATCCACCCGCCGCAGAGGATAATGTTGTGTACCCTGCGTGCGCGGTGACCAGGTCTATGGGACTTAAATGTAAGGGCAGCCCTGTGCTTGCCAAGGTGGTAAATCCCGAGGTCACGAGGAGCTTTCCGAGTGGTGAAAACCAAGTGGACCTCGCGGACACATTCATGGCCCGACTCGATGACGTGGCCGAGGACATTGTGGAGAGCCTGCCACCGCCATCTACTGAGAGTAGTGGGGAGGTGGAGAACACTGTTGAGCCTCGGCCAATGGCATCTGACCAAGGCCTAGATGCCTCCTTGAGTGAGTTACAGAAAGCTGACCCCACTCTTGCAGATTGTCATGAAACAGCCGTCTCTATGGAGGAAATTGTAGAAGCAGCAACTGGGTACTACTACAATGATCGGATTTTGATGAGAAAATGGAGACCACAGAGTGCTCCCTTGTCAAATGAGTGGGAGGTAGTCCACCAGGTTATGTTGCCGACCTGCTATAGAGAAAGAGTTTTGGCAGCTGCTCATGATGATCCTATGGGGGGACATCAAGGTATTAATATTACGTATCACAAAATTTTAAAGTATTTTTTCTGGCCCAAGCTGAAAAGCGACGTGGCAAAATTTTGTAATGCGTGTATTGTTTGTCAACTGGTTGGGAAACCAAACCAGACTCCACCTAAAGCTCCTCTAAGGCCTATTGTCGTGCCAGAGGAACCATTTTCTCATGTGGTAATGGACTGTGTTGGACCATTACCTAGAACTAAGTCTGGTAATATTTACCTAATCACGATGATGTGTATCACTACTCGTTACCCAGAGGCTTTTGCTGTAAGGAACATCCGAGCAAAAACTGTTGTTGCTCGTATGTTGCAATTTTTTTCCACTTTTGGACTGCCTCGGGTCGTGCAAACTGACAATGGTACTAATTTTAAGTCTGATGTTTTCGAGCAATTTTGTAAGGAACATGGAATAACTCATAAGGTTTCCAGCCCATACCATCCACAGAGTCAGGGGGTAATTGAACGTTTCCATCTAACTCTGAAGCAGATGTTGAAGACATCGTGCGAGAGTTCCCACACCTTCTGGGATGAGAATTTACCGTATGTTTTGTTTGCGGCTAGAGAGGGATTACAAAGTTCACTGGGCTGTTCTCCTTTTGAGTTAGTCTTTGGCCATAAAGTTCGTGGACCCTTGCAAATGTTACAGGAGAATCTGTTAGGGAACGTAACGTTATCCGAAGGTTCGGCTTTCTTTGCGCAACACCACCAGAGACTCAAGGACTGCAAGGCGGCTGCATTAAAGTATCTTGGCAAGGCCCAAGAAAAGATGAAAGAACGTAACGATGCTAAATCTAAGTTACGGGTATTTCAGCCTGGCGACCCTGTCCTGGTATTAAAGCCTCGACTAGGGAACACTATGTCCCACAAGTACGAAGGCCCCTACATTGTGACAGAAAAGACTGGGGACCTCACGTACAAAGTGAGGCACTCTGACAAACGTAACCAGGTAATGCTCATACATGTAAATCGACTGAAGAAGTTCCAGGGCCCCAGGCCCATTGCACTAACCAATGTTTCCATTTCCAGTGAGAGAGGGGATGATTGTTCTGGGGACCCAACTAATCTCATTTTCAATAATTCTAGTTCTGTGAATGCTGTGGAGGAACTGTCCCATTTGCAGATGGCCCAACGTGAAGAGGTGCAGTCGTTGGTTGCTGAATTCTCCAGTCTGTTCGGGGATGTCCCGACCCAGACTGATGCCATTTGCCATGATGTCGAATTGACGGACTACACTCCCATTCGCCTTCAACCCTATCGGATGAGTCCAGAAAAGAAGGCCATCGTACGGAAGGAGGTCGACTTCTTGCTCCAGCACGGCCTCATCCGGCCGAGCCAGGGCTCTTGGTGCTCGCCCTGCCTTTTGGTCCCCAAACCAGACGGCTCCTGGCGATTATGCACCGACTATCGGCAGCTCAACAAGGTGACCATTGTGGATGCCTATCCGCTGCCCCTCCTCGAGGACTGCATCGACGAGTTGGGAAATGCCAAGTACGTTTCGAAATTCGACCTCTCGAGGGGGTATTATCAAATCCCACTCACTGAACGTGCTAAACAGCTCACTGCGTTCGTGACACCCGAGGGTGTTTTTGAGTATCAAGTGTTACCGTTCGGCTTGCGTAATGCTCCGGCCACGTTCCAGAGACTCATGAACTCTCTACTCGCTAAGGTGCCAAATTGTCGGGCGCATTTAGATGATATCGTGCTGTTTGACAGTAATTGGGCTGACCACATAGCTAGGTTACGCCAGTTGTTTGCCATCTTGAAAAGGGCAAATCTTACCTTAAATGCTAAAAAGTGTCATTTTGGCCAAGGCACAGTGACGTACCTCGGTTATGAAGTGGGCCAAGGAAAAGTGTTACCTCGGCAAGATAAAATCAGTGCCATTCTGGAGTATCCAGTACTAAAGTCTAAAAAGGACGTTCAAAGATTTATCGGTATGTGTGCGTACTATCGACGTTTTTGTCAGAACTTTTCCAGTGTTGCCACTCCTCTCACAGACTTGTTGCGGAAAGCCGTTAAATTTAAGTGGTCATCAGACTGTGCAGAGGCATTTAAAAATTTGAAATTGATCTTAGCTTCCGCCCCAGTGCTTGCTAGTCCAAGGTTCGACCGACCGTTTAAAATTCATGTTGACGCGTCTGACTCGGGTGCTGGTGCAGTGTTGTTGCAAACTGGGGATGATCAGGTGGAACACCCAGTATATTATTACTCTGTGAAATTCGACAAGGCGCAACGCAATTATTCAGTGGTAGAAAAAGAGGCGTTGGCGCTAGTGTTAACATGTAAAAAGTTCGAAGTTTACCTCACAGGTAATATAGTGGAAGTGTACACGGACCATAACCCACTAGTCTTCCTGACTCAGATGAAGGGTGAGAATAAACGCATCCTCAGGTGGGCATTGTACCTACAGGACTTCAATCTTTCCATTACCCACCTACCGGGCAGCTCAACGTGATAGCCGACGCTCTGTCCCGGTTGCCTGAATAACATTCATCTGAGCCACAGAAAGCCATTTACCAACCGTCATGCTTTAGTTAATTTTTTTTAGGTTCTCCTGTGACATTAAATATTCCGTGTCCAATTTATTTACTTCCCTGTTCTTTTATTTTTGTTGTGTATGTTTTTTTCTTTCATAGAACTCCTTTGTATTTTTTTTTTTTTGCAGAGAAATTGCTTTTGATTGATTTTTTGTTTTTGTCATATGTTTTTCTTTTTGTTCTCTGTATACTCTTACAAAAAAATATGACTACTATTCTAGTAGTCACATTTTTTTTTCTCTGAAGGGGGGAGGAGTGTTACGACCCTGGGTTCTCCAGTGGAAACCAGAGGTCAAAATTGAGCTATTAAACTTCCTGGTAGCACAGTTGGCGCATTTCGAATGGAAATTGTTTGTATCTTCCCTGCCAGACGTAAGACTATTATTGTTTCTCAAAGAGCATTTAAAGACTGAGCTGGGGGTTGATTATTAAATAATAACATAGGCACCAACTTTGCTTACTAATACTTTCTAATCATTCATAAAGTAACAATACGTTGCATAGGGGAAGATCTTTAATGTGCTTAGCTGCACGATCATTTAGGCTCCTTCCGGCACCACGACATGAGGGAGGCCAGGTGGTCGTGAGGAGCGCTCGCTTCTCTCTGGCTGGTGTGTGAGGATAAGACCTACTCTGTGGCTGTATCCCTACGCTTCTCCCTTCTCCTCTTACTTATTTCCCTTACCTGAAGTTCCTGTACCCTTAAGTTAAGTATTATATGGTGTAAGTGTGCCTACTCTGGTAGTAACGATTGGTGAGACCTGGGGATAGTATTTTGCCAGTGTTTGGGTACCCCTAAGTGTTGTGTTTTGTATTAGGGTCCCACGTGGTTTCACTACCCTAAGCTGCATCCAGCTTCAGTGCTTATCCAGTAGTACTTTACCCTAGCTTGTTATTAGTGTAAACCTTGTATCCTGCCTATGTGGACCAAGGCTTTTAACGTAAGATAGTGTGGTAAAGTTATTATTATTATTGTTATTGGTGTGAGTGTATGGGGGGTTGTTAAGGGGTTAATAAATAAGTACATGAATTACAGAGTATCTCTTCTTCCAAGGTGGGAGCGCAGTGATCAACCCTTAGACTAACATATATGGTCTTGTAGCAAGTTATTACTACTGTGGATAGTTTATTTTGGGGGCCGGGCCTTTTAGCTCTCCCATATTTGATACTCTTGTCTTCTAACTACCTATACCCCTTAATAGTACCAGTACCCCATAGAAGCCCCACTCATATCATTTGTAACAAATGTATATAGAAACACTGAGATAAGGACTGTTCCTGAACAAATAGCCTGGATGTGTCACAACGGAAAGGTTGATGATATTCTTGAGAGATATAAGAATTTTGCACCAAGATTGTAATATTTTGTTGAATTATCTGCAGGTGTCTTGCAAATTGTCTATACAGTATACCTAGGTCATAAAAGTATTTGTGTGTACGTCTGATACCATACTACTTGTGAAGGAGGAAATGTATATGTTTACCTCTCAGAATGTTTGGTAATGTGTTTATTTGTGATGTGTGTCTATGTATATATTAACACGTTGTACTGAATGGGGTGAGAATAGCTTGAGCTACCTCATCCCTTTGTGTGTATTTTACCTCAATAAACTTATTTAAATTTCAATTTCAATTTCAATGCCTAAAGCCACTATTACGCAATGCGTTTCGGGCAAGAAAAACATTAATATCTAGAACTTAATACTAATTGAGCATAAAGAATAAAAAGTGTTGAGAACAAATACAAATAAAGATAAAAAAAGGGGGAACATGACTGAAAAAGCAGCACAAATACAATAGGTTGACAAACAGTGTTGATTAAAAAAAAAAGAAAATAACAGACATGGGTTGACAATAGAGGAGTGAGGTAGATTACAGGGAATTTATTAGGTAGTGTTTAGTTTTTATCTTAAACTGGTTGAGAGAGGTAGTCTTTAACATGGTTGGGAAGGTCATTCCACATTCTGGGCCCCTTGATTTGCAGAGCATTTCTAGTTTGATTAAGACGTACTCTAGGAATATCAAAACTGTATTTATTTCTGGTGTGGTGCTCATGGGTTCTGTTACAACCTTCTATGAAGCTTTTAAGATCAGGATTGGCATTATAGTTTAGCGTTTTATATATGTATAATACACATGAGAGAATGTGCAGTGACTTAATATCTAACATATTCAGAGATTTGAGTAGGGGTACCGAGTGATGTCTGGGGCCACAGTTGGATATTGTTCTAATAGCAGCTTTGTGTTGGGTAATTAGAGGACGTAAGTGATTTTGGGTAGTAGAACCCCAAGCACAAATACCATACTTGAGATAAGGATAGATAAGGGAGTAATAGAGAGTCACCAGGGCAGGGCGTGGTACATAATATCTGATCTTAGAAAGAATGCCCACAGTTTTTGAAACTTTTTTTGATATATTTAGAATGTGTCCCTGGAAATTCAGCTTGTGGTCAATGAGAATGCCAAGGAATTTGCCATCTAATTTGTTACAAATTTGGGTATTGTTTATTTTGAGATTTATATGACTAGAGGATTTATTGCCAAACAGAATATAGAAAGTTTTGTCAATGTTAAGGGTGAGTTTGTTGGCAGTTAGCCAAAGATGGACTTTATTTAGCTCAGTATTTACTGTGGCATTTAGAGCAAGAGGGTCAGGACTGGACTAAATGAACTAAACTAAGCTTTGCCTTTTTGATAACATATACAATTATAAGTTTTATTTGTGAATCTCAATTAATTAAACAATATATCACAGAGCCTGTATAGTTCAGTGAGATGAGCGAAAAGACATGGGGGATTTTACATAATTACAGTACATGGTAGTTTAAGTAGCGAACGCATGTCAACGTATAACGAGTATATATAACAAAACTATTGCGGTCCGTCTAATTACCACAAGCTACCACAAACTACACAAGCTTCAGAAAGCTTCCTGGCAATACGTTAGTAATGAATAAATATGATATATTTACTCATTATAATGTTGGTGCTGAATGTGCAACACGAAAAAACATAATTTTAATCTGAAAAAGTATCTTTTTATAAAGAAATTAGACGAAAATAAAAAGCTGGTGACGCCAAATCAAGTCGACGATCCAAGCTTCGGTTAGGTTAGGTTAGGTTTGGTTAAGTTAGGTTAGGTTAGGTTAGGTTAGGTTAGGTTAAGATAGGTTAGGATAGGTTAGGTTAGGTTAGGTCAGCCTAACTTAACATATCATATTTATTCATTACTAACGTATTGCCAGGAAGCTTTCTGAAGCTTGTGTAGCTTGTGGTAGCTTGTTGTAATTAGACGGACCCAACTATTGTCCTATGAAGTTGATTTAACTTCCAAACATATATTTTTTCAGATTCAGATTCAGATGTTTATTCAGGTAAGGTATATACATACAAGTGATGTTACATTAATGGATTGATATATAGATAGAGCTAGTTCACACAATGCCTAAAGCCACTATTACGCAATGCGTTTCGGGCAAGAAAAACATTAATATCTAGAACTTAATACTAATTGAGCATAAAGAATAAAAGATGTTGAGAACAAATACAAATAAAGATAAAAAAAAAGGGGGAACATGACTGAAAAAGCAGCACAAATACAATAGGTTGACAAACAGTGTTGATTAAAAAAAAAAAAAAAAAAAAAAAAAAAAAAATAACAGACATGGGTTGACAATAGAGGAGTGAGGTAGATTACAGGGAATTTATTAGGTAGTGTTTAGTTTTTATCTTAAACTGGTTGAGAGAGGTACAGTCTTTAACATGGTTGGGAAGGTCATTCCACATTCTGGGCCCCTTGATTTGCAGAGCATTTCTAGTTAGATTAAGACGTACTCTAGGAATATCAAAACTGTATTTATTTCTGGTGTGGTGCTCATGGGTTCTGTTACAACCTTCTATGAAGCTTTTAAGATCAGGATTGGCATTATAGTTTAGCGTTTTATATATGTATAATACACATGAGAGAATGTGCAGTGACTTAATATCTAACATATTAAGAGATTTGAGTAGGGGTACCGAGTGATGTCTGGGGCCAGAGTTGGATATTGTTCTAATAGCGGCTTTGTGTTGGGTAATTAGAGGACGTAAGTGATTTTGGGTAGTAGAACCCCAAGCACAAATACCATAGTTGAGATAAGGATAGATAAGGGAGTAATAGAGAGTCACCAGGGCAGGGCGTGGTACATAATATCTGATCTTAGAAAGAATGCCCACAGTTTTTGAAACTTTTTTTGATATATTTAGAATGTGTCCCTGGAAATTCAGCTTGTGGTCAATGAGAATGCCAAGGAATTTGCCATCTAATTTGTTACAAATTTGGGTATTGTTTATTTTGAGATTTATATGACTAGAGGATTTATTGCCAAACAGAATATAGAAAGTTTTGTCAATGTTAAGGGTGAGTTTGTTGGCAGTTAGCCAAAGATGGACTTTATTTAGCTCAGTATTTACTGTGGCATTTAGAGCAAGAGGGTCAGGACTGGACTAAATGAACTAAACTAAACTTTGCCTTTTTGATAACATATACAATTATAAGTTTTATTTGTGAATCTCAATTAATTAAACAATATATCACAGAGCCTGTATAGTTCAGTGAGATGAGCGAAAAGACATGGGGGATTTTACATAATTACAGTACATGGTAGTTTAAGTAGCGAACGCATGTCAACGTATAACGAGTATATATAACAAAACTATTGCGGTCCGTCTAATTACCACAAGCTACCACAAACTACACAAGCTTCAGAAAGCTTCCTGGCAATACGTTAGTAATGAATAAATATGATATATTTACTCGTTATAATGTTGGTGCTGAATGTGCAACACGAAAAAACATAATTTTAATCTGAAAAAGTATCTTTTTATAAAGAAATTAGACGAAAATAAAAAGCTGGTGACGCCAAATCAAGTCGACGATCCAAGCTTCGGTTAGGTTAGGTTAGGTTTGGTTAAGTTAGGTTAGGTTAGGTTAGGTTAGGTTAGGTTAAGATAGGTTAGGATAGGTTAGGTTAGGTTAGGTCAGCCTAACTTAACATATCATATTTATTCATTACTAACGTATTGCCAGGAAGCTTTCTGAAGCTTGTGTAGCTTGTGGTAGCTTGTTGTAATTAGACGGACCCAACTATTGTCCTATGAAGTTGATTTAACTTCCAAACATATATTTTTTCAGATTCAGATTCAGATGTTTATTCAGGTAAGGTATATACATACAAGTGATGTTACATTAATGGATTGATATATAGATAGAGCTAGTACACACAATGCCTAAAGCCACTATTACGCAATGCGTTTCGGGCAAGAAAAACATTAATATCTAGAACTTAATACTAATTGAGCATAAAGAATAAAAGATGTTGAGAACAAATACAAATAAAGATAAAAAAAAAGGGGGAACATGACTGAAAAAGCAGCACAAATACAATAGGTTGACAAACATTGTTGATTAAAAAAAAAAAAAAAAAAAAAAAAAATAACAGACATGGGTTGACAATAGAGGAGTGAGGTAGATTACAGGGAATTTATTAGGTAGTGTTTAGTTTTTATCTTAAACTGGTTGAGAGAGGTACAGTCTTTAACATGGTTGGGAAGGTCATTCCACATTCTGGGCCCCTTGATTTGCAGAGCATTTCTAGTTAGATTAAGACGTACTCTAGGAATATCAAAACTGTATTTATTTCTGGTGTGGTGCTCATGGGTTCTGTTACAACCTTCTATGAAGCTTTTAAGATCAGGATTGGCATTATAGTTTAGCGTTTTATATATGTATAATACACATGAGAGAATGTGCAGTGACTTAATATCTAACATATTAAGAGATTTGAGTAGGGGTACCGAGTGATGTCTGGGGCCAGAGTTGGATATTGTTCTAATAGCGGCTTTGTGTTGGGTAATTAGAGGACGTAAGTGATTTTGGGTAGTAGAACCCCAAGCACAAATACCATAGTTGAGATAAGGATAGATAAGGGAGTAATAGAGAGTCACCAGGGCAGGGCGTGGTACATAATATCTGATCTTAGAAAGAATGCCCACAGTTTTTGAAACTTTTTTTGATATATTTAGAATGTGTCCCTGGAAATTCAGCTTGTGGTCAATGAGAATGCCAAGGAATTTGCCATCTAATTTGTTACAAATTTGGGTATTGTTTATTTTGAGATTTATAAGACTAGAGGATTTATTGCCAAACAGAATATAGGAAGGTTTTTAATAAATGTTAAATGTTTTCTAGCTAGTTATGTTAGATTTTATTAAAAATACGTATTCTACTTGTTAACATTATAATTTAAATTTGTGCAGAGAAGTGCGACAACTGGATATGCCAACAAACACTTACCAAACAACGATATATCTTGGATAAATCGCTCCACAACATTGACGCTTGGACCGTCGACTTCCTTTGATGCTACTTATTTCATAATGAAATTATATTAGTTTGGAGTAAATATATGTTTTCTCATGTTCTGCATTCAGCACCCACATTATAGTGAGTTAATATACCATATTACTTCATTACTTAAATAATGCTAAGAGGGTTTGAGTAGCTTTGGGTTTTTAGTGGACAGAATCTCCAATAGATGGGGCGAGAGTCGCCCCATCTCTCTCGCCCGAGCAAGAGTCGAAACTTAATTTAAAATTGATATATCTTTGTTCTCGGACATGATATATTTCATTTGGTGCAATCATAATAATGTTC
This sequence comes from Procambarus clarkii, assembly GCF_040958095.1. NCBI lineage: Eukaryota > Metazoa > Arthropoda > Malacostraca > Decapoda > Cambaridae > Procambarus > Procambarus clarkii. The sequence goes on along the minus strand of NC_091226.1, from coordinate 20,813,053 downwards.
ATATCTCGGTCTTTCTGGAGGCATATAAGATTTTAGGCTTTATTAGCGTATCTTTGTTAATTATACAATATATTGGCAAGTGCGTAGGCGTCTGCACTCCATGCCCGACAAGCTACTGAGCGCTACTATAGATGATTCAGATTCAGATTCAGATGTTTATTCAGGTAAGGTATATACATACAAGTGATGTTACATTAATGGATTGATATATAGATAGAGCTAGTACATACAATGCCTAAAGCCACTATTACGCAATGCGTTTCGGGCAAGAAAAAACATTAATATCTAGAACTTAATACTAATTGAGCATAAAGAATAAAAGATGTTGAGAACAAATACAAATAAAGATAAAAAAAAAGGGGGAACATGACTGAAAAAGCAGCACAAATACAATAGGTTGACAAACAGTGTTGATTAAAAAAAAGAAAAAAAAAAGAAAATAACAGACATGGGTTGACAATAGAGGAGTGAGGTAGATTACAGGGAATTTATTAGGTAGTGTTTAGTTTTTATCTTAAACTGGTTGAGAGAGGTACAGTCTTTAACATGGTTGGGAAGGTCATTCCACATTCTGGGCCCCTTGATTTGCAGAGCATTTCTAGTTTGATTAAGACGTACTCTAGGAATATCAAAACTGTATTTATTTCTGGTGTGGTGCTCATGGGTTCTGTTACAACCTTCTATGAAGCTTTTAAGATCAGGATTGGCATTATAGTTTAGCGTTTTATATATGTATAATACACATGAGAGAATGTGCAGTGACTTAATATCTAACATATTAAGAGATTTGAGTAGGGGTACCGAGTGATGTCTGGGGCCAGAGTTGGATATTGTTCTAATAGCGGCTTTGTGTTGGGTAATTAGAGGACGTAAGTGATTTTGGGTAGTAGAACCCCAAGCACAAATACCATAGTTGAGATAAGGATAGATAAGGGAGTAATAGAGAGTCACCAGAGCAGGGCGTGGTACATAATATCTGATCTTAGAAAGAATGCCCACAGTTTTTGAAACTTTTTTTGATATATTTAGAATGTGTCCCTGGAAATTCAGCTTGTGGTCAATGAGAATGCCAAGGAATTTGCCATCTAATTTGTTACAAATTTGGGTATTGTTTATTTTGAGATTTATAAGACTAGAGGATTTATTGCCAAACAGAATATAGAAGGTTTTGTCAATGTTAAGGGTGAGTTTGTTGGCAGTTAGCCAAAGATGGACTTTATTTAGCTCAGTATTTACTGTGGCATTTAGAGCAAGAGGGTCAGGACTGGAGTAAATGAAGGTTGTGTCGTCAGCAAATAGAATTGGTTTGAGGTGTTGGGAGGCATTTAGAAGGTCATTAATGTAGATGAGAAAGAGGAGAGGGCCAAGTATGCTGCCCTGAGGAACACCAATGTTGATGGGTAGGGTGGGAGAAATTGTATTATTCACAGAAACATATTGGAGCCTGTCAGTAAGGTAGGACTCGAGGTATTGTAGGGAGTGTCCTCTGACTCCATAATGATGTAGTTTAAGAAGAAGGTTTTGGTGGTTGACAGTATCAAAAGCTTTACGCAGGTCCACAAATAACCCAACAGGGAGCTCCTTTTTATCAAGAGCTGTATGAATCGAGTTAAGCATACTAATAAGTGCATCGTTAGTGCTTTTTTTGGGTCTGAAGCCATATTGGCAAGGGCTAAGTATATTGAGTTTGGCTAGATATGAGTAAAGCTGCTTGTATATAAGTTTTTCAAAAATTTTTGACAAGTTTGGCAGGATTGATATAGGTCTGTAGTTGTTAACATCTGTGGGGTCACCACATTTGTGGACAGGCGTTACTCTCGCTTTTTTTAGAATATCTGGAAAAGTTTGGAGTTCAAGTGACTTGTTGAAGAGCAAAGCAATAGCAGGGGCTAAAGATCTGGAGGCTTTTTTGTAAATTAAAGTTGGTATCTCCTCAAGGGCACCAGACTTGGTTTTAAGGGAAAGGATTATCTCATTGACGTCAGTGGAGTTAATAGGCTTTAGGTACAGAGACTGTGGATAGTTACCTGTAAGATAGTCCTTAATGTCAGTACTGGAAGATGGAATATCATTTGCAAGGGATGAACCAATGGAAGAGAAGAACCTATTGAACTCAATAGCAGAATCAGAGGCTGAAAGCTGACCATCGTTATTAGACAGGAGAGTCGGTTTGTTATTTAAAGATTTCTTTGATCCCAATATTTGTGAAATTGTGCTCCAAGTTTGTTTAATGTTGCTCTTTATTTGAGTAAATTTATCTTCGTAGTAATTAGTTTTGGCTCGTCTAATTATCTTAGTTAGCAATAATGAGTAATTCTTTGAGAATTCTTTGGAGACAATTCCTAACCTATACTTCTTCTCAAGGTCGTGTTTTTTGTTAATGGATTTCAGTATTCCCTTTGTAAGCCAAGGATTGTTAAGCCTTTTGCTTGTGACTTGTTTTGTAAGCCTAGGACAGTGGGTGTTATAAAGGCTAAGAGTTGTTTGTAGAAAAGATTGCACTGCTAGGTTGATGTCCCCTATGTTACCTAATTCGGACTCCCAGTTGACATTATCAGCAGCAGTTATAAAATTGTTTATAGCAGTTTCATTGTGCAGCCTAAAGCTTAACTCCCTTGTTTCTAGAGGTGGTTTGCTAATGTTAGTTAAGAGAAATGTGGGGTAGTGGTCTGTAGTGCTATCGGTGATTATACCTGAAGTAAGCGGAGAGGTTATGTTGGTCCAGATGTGATCTAGAGTCGTGGCAGTGCTATCAGTGATTCTAGTAGGTCTAGTGATTAAGGGTATGAGGAGGCAGGAATTCATACAGTTGAGGAAGCTAACAGCAGTAGGGTGTTCTGGCTCGCAGAGGTCAATATTAAAGTCCCCTGCGATAATTAGGTGGTTTTTGTTCAGTCTGTTATCAAGTATTAGATTTCTAAGGTTTGAGTTGAATACAGACACATCAGTGTTGGGAATTCTATAGACTGCACCCACAGACAGGACAGACTCGGCACCCTTGACTCTGAAGCTGGCGAAGATATACTCCCCATAGCAGTCTCTAGTTCTAATTTCTTTTAGGCATGTTAGTTCTTGGTGGTAGTAAAGAGCAGTGCCACCACCTCTCTGAAGTTGACGACAGTTGTGAATTGCTGAGTAGTTAGGCATGTTAAAGAGTTGAGTAGTATCCTCTTTCAACCATGTTTCAGTAAGTATAATAAAAGAGAATTTGTTGCCAATAGTTTCAATCAAGGCACTAACATCATCGAAGTGTTTACCTAGGGATCTAACGTTCAAATTGATTACAGAGATATTGTGATTATGAGTTAATACATTGTTTACATCATGTGCTGCAAAATATCTGCAATTTAGATCATTAAAGTGATTATTGTCATAGATAGTGGATAAGAGGTTAAGTTCTGGGTCTATACTTGACTGCATAAAAGAAGCTGATTGTAGAATCAGAAATAAGTAGAAAAAAGCTATAAAATAGGGAAAAATATATACACAATACTGTACAAAACAAACACAAAAGGGGCTTACAGGGGTACAATGGAGTAAGGGAGTATGGCTAGGCTAGGCAACCTAGGCAATTAATGAGATTAAAGAAAAAACATGTAAACATGGACTATACAAAACACAAGATATGGAAATACAAAACAAAAAATATAAGCAAGACTAAGCAATACAAAAAAACAAAAAAACAAATTGAGCAAAAATGAGGTAGATTGCTTACGAGTACTCACAGGTACACTGTAAGTAACAATTTGCAATTTGAGATGCAGGCAAAGCCAGGGGTACAATGGAGTAAGGGAGCATGGCAAGGCTAGGCAACCTAGGTAATAAATGAAATCAAAGAAAAGTTGAATAATAAACATAGGCAAATTTAAGCTAATGATTAATAACTATAGATAGTTCAGTAATGACTGTATAATTAAAAAGACCTGAAGAACTACTTAATAACTCAATTAAATAATTTCGGTAAATGACTAGGTAAGAGTAAGTTAAAAATTAAGTCAGAAAATGAACCAAGGAGACTTAGGATACCTAGCCCCACTAGTTGACAGGGGGTTAATTAAGTTAATTCATTGGGAGTGATAAGGTGAGACAAACCACATTGGGAGAGGAAAGTGTTGAGGTTTTCTTCTCTAGTAATAGTAAACATTTTGCCCTCTGCGGTTTTTCTCACCTTTATCAGACCATCTCTAACGAAGCACTGATGAATAGCATCTGGGTTTTGTTGCCGGATTTGACGCAGGCGGTAGAGGATTTGCTGTCTGTTCCTGGTCAAGCACTCGTTGATGTATAATCCCTTCCGTAGGGATGCAGCTGTCCGGACTAGATTGGATTTCGTGAACTGGGAAGACAGCTTCAGGCGAATTTTCCGTTGATTTAGACCTGATGGATTCTTTTTGCCTACTCTGTAGGCAGCAACAACGTCAGTTTTGTTTAGATTGAGCTGCAATTTATTTTTTAAGAGATCCTGAGCTATTTCGAAACAATTTTCACCTTCATGTTCCACAGGTATATCTTGGGACGACACGATAACAGAGTCTAGCAGCTTTTGCTGGTCTTGTTCCTCCTGGGAGACGGAACGTTGAGCTGAAAATGTACTGATACATGCAGTCATTTTGCTGAGAGCTTCCTCCTGCTTTTTTAAGGCTTCATCAGTTTTCCGAAGGTTGTTTACCTCATGGAGATCATTCAAATCATGCTGTAGTTGGTCTTGGCTAGCCTTGTAGTTTCTAATATCCTCGCGGAGGAGGGTTATTTCTTGTTGTTGTTGTTGTTGGAGATTAGCGCGGTTCGCTAGATTCTCGTTGAGAAGACTCAAGATGATAGAATTTTGTGATTCGAGGACTAGGCACAACTTTTTGAACCACAGATTCTCGGTCCAGTTAGTGAATTCCGGTGAGGGACCGGAAGCTCGCTTGAGTTGATTATACTGGGATGCTAGCATGTTCATAGGACAATATAAAAACATATGTATCTTCACTTGAGCTATAAATATGACTATTGTAATGTATTTAAAATGAAGCTCTTATTTTTATCTTGCTTAAGACATATAAAACATTTGTGTTTATTAACGAATTTACGTGATATAAACATTGATCTGAGAGAGAGTTGCTCTGTCGTTCAGTCTGTACGGGGTGGGAGCTCCGTAATTTTTAAAATACATGTATCTTCATTAGAACCTTAAATATGTCTATGGTAAAGTGTTTAAAGTGAAGCTTATATGTCTGCCTTTCTTGAGACATATAAAACATATATGTTTATTAACGAATTCACGTGAAATAAACATTGTTCTGAAAGAGAGTTGCTCGGTCGATCGATCTGTCCGGGGTCGGAGCTCGGCTATTATAAAAGTACATGTATCTTCGCTTTAAATTTAAATATGCCCATGGTAAGGTATTTAGAATGAAGCTTATATTTCTATCTTTCTTGTGACATATACAACTCTTACGTTTATTTAGGAATCTGCTTGAAATAGGCATGGTTCTGAGATGAATGTAGCGGTTTTCGAGCTAGACGCGCGGCAATGGACGCCATGCACATCCAGTGGGTGTTATTGGACCCCATACCCATTCTATGGGTGGTTGGAGCCCCATACCCATCCTGTGGGTTGTAGTGGACGCCATACTCATCCTGTGGGTGGTATTGGACCCCATACCCTTCCTGTGGGTGGATGTGATCCCCATACTCATCCTGTGGGTGTATGTGACCCTCATACCCATCCTGTGGGTGGTATTGGACCCCTTACCCACCTAACAGGTGGTAGTGGACAATATACCCATCCTATAGTTGGTATATAGTAGACACAATACCATCCTGTTTACAGTAGTTTACCCCATAGACATTCCAACGTAACATCGTTTTCTGTTAGCGTTCCTACAAAACATCCTTTAAAGATTTGTAAAGCACAAACTATGGTATATATTATTGATTGGTGAAGGACTGTTATTCTATGTAATAATTTTTAGTGCTTATTATAATTTACTAAGAACAACTAATATTTCTCAAAACAAAACTACGAGCCTTCAATAGGAAGTAGCTGATATGTAATATTCTAAGAGCATGGACAGCATTTGACGATTCTTCGCGGCAGGGGATCGTATTCCAGGGACCATAGGATTAAGGACCTGCCCGAAACGCTACGCGTACTAGTGGCTGTACAAGAATGTAACAACTCTTGTATATATCTCAAAAAAAAAAAAAAAAAAAAAAAAAAAAAAAAAAAAAAACAACAATAGTAGGTAAATTTGACAACCCATGTGGGACCTGAAAACTACAATTTTCATTACAATTTTTCATACAATTTTCACGCCCTGCCCTGGTGACTCTCTATTACTCCCTTATCTATCCATATCTCAACTATGGTATTTGTGCTTGGGGCTCTACTACCCAAAATCACTTACGTCCTCTAATTACTCAACACAAAGCTGCTATTAGGACAATATCCAATTCTGGCCCCAGACATCACTCGGTACCCCTACTCAAATCTCTGAATATGTTAGACATTAAGTCACTGCACATTCTCTCATGTGTATTATACATATATAAAACGCTAAACTATAATGCCAATCCTGATCTCAAAAGCTTCATAGAAGGTTGTAACAGAACCCATGAGCACCACAGCAGAAATAAATACAGTTTTGATATTCCTAGAGTACGACTTAATCAAACTAGAAATGCTCTACAAATCAAGGGGCCCAGAATGTGGAATGACCTTCCCAACCATGTTAAAGACTGTACCTCTCTCAACCAGTTTAAGTTAAAAGCGAAGCTATACCTAATAAATTCCCTGTAACCTACCTTACCCTTCTATTGTCAACCAATGTCTGTTTTTTTAAGAGCGCTGTTTGTCGACATAATTGTATTTGTGCTGCTTTTTCATCTATGTTTTCATTTCTTGTTTTCATTCTACTCATTATGCTCAATTAGTATTAAGCTTGTCATTTAAGTTTATCATGCCCGAAACGCTTTGCGTAATAGTGGCTTTAGGCATTGTATGTACTAGCTATACCTATAAGTTAAACAATCCTTGTAAATATTTATTGTATGTATGTACCTTACCAAAATAAAATTGTATTGTATTGTATTGTATTGTATTATATTTGAACCAATCACGACTATTCTGCTATCTAGGTTGACGGACGGGTACTGTGAGATGTAAATTGGTACGTGAGGAAGAGTTTGGGCCTTGGAAAAAAAAGTAACTGGGAATATATCACATATTTACTAATTCATATTCAACATATTGACTTTAAGCATTAAGTCATATATGTGCTGTCTTGTGTGAGAACGGGTTGCGGGGGGAGAGGCAGTGAGGCACCGAGGGCGGAGAGGCAGTGAGGCACCGAGGGGGGAGAGGCAGTGAGGCACCGAGGGGGGAGAGGCAGTGAGGCACCGAGGGGGGAGAGGCAGTGAGGCACCGAGGGGGGAGAGGCAGTGATCGAGGCACCGATCGAGGGGGGAGAGGCAGTGAGGCACCGAGGGGGGAGAGGCAGTGAGGCACCGAGGGGGGAGAGGCAGTGAGGCACCAAGGGGGGAGAGGCAGTGAGGCACCGAGGGGGGAGAGGCAGTGAGGCACCGAGGGGGGGGGAGGCAGTGAGGCACCGAGGGGGGAGAGGCAGTGAGGCACCGAGGGGGGAGAGGCAGTGAGGCACCGAGGGGGGAGAGGCAGTGAGGCACCGAGGGGGGATGCAGTGAGGCACCGAGGGGGGAGAGGCAGTGAGGCACCAAGGGGGGAGAGGCAGTGAGGCACCGAGGGGGGGATGCAGTGAGGCACCGAGGGGGGGAGGCAGTGAGGCACCGAGGGGGGAGAGGCAGTGAGGCACCGAGGGGGGAGAGGCAGTGAGGCACCGAGGGGGGATGCAGTGAGGCACCGAGGGGGGGGAGGCAGTGAGGCACAGAGGGGGGAGAGGCAGTGAGGCACCGAGGGGGGAGAGGCAGTGAGGCACCGAGGGGGGGAGGCAGTGAGGCTCCGAGGGGGGAGAGGCAGTGAGGCACCGAGGGGGGGATGCAGTGAGGCACCGAGGGGGGAGGCAGTGAGGCACCGAGGGGGGAGAGGCAGTGAGGCACCGAGGGGGGGGGAGGCAGTGAGGCACCGAGGGGGGAGAGGCAGTGAGGCACCGAGGGGGGGGAGGCAGTGAGGCACCGAGGGGAGAGAGGCAGTGAGGCACCGAGGGGGGAGAGGCAGTGAGGCACCGAGGGGGGGATGCAGTGAGGCTCCGAGGGGGGAGAGGCAGTGAGGCACCGAGGGGGGAGAGGCAGTGAGGCACCGAGGGGGGGATGCAGTGAGGCACCGAGGGGGGGAGGCAGTGAGGCACCGAGGGGGGAGAGGCAGTGAGGCACCGAGGGGGGAGAGGCAGTGAGGCTCCGAGGGGGGAGAGGCAGTGAGGCACCGAGGGGGGGATGCAGTGAGGCACCGAGGGGGGGAGGCAGTGAGGCACCGAGGGGGGGAGGCAGTGAGGCTCCGAGGGGGGAGAGGCAGTGAGGCACCGAGGGGGGGATGCAGTGAGGCACCGAGGGGGGGAGGCAGTGAGGCACCGAGGGGGGAGAGGCAGTGAGGCACCGATCGAGGGGGGAGAGGCAGTGAGGCACCGAGGGGGGAGAGGCAGTGAGGCACCGAGGGGGGAGAGGCAGTGAGGCACCGAGGGGGCGGGAGGCAGTGAGGCACCGAGGGGGGAGAGGCAGTGAGGCTCCGAGGGGGGAGAGGCAGTGAGGCACCGAGGGGGGAGAGGCAGTGAGGCACCGAGGGGGGAGAGGCAGTGAGGCACCGAGGGGGAGAGGCAGTGAGGCACCGAGGGGGGATGCAGTGAGGCACCGAGGGGGGAGAGGCAGTGAGGCACCGAGGGGGGAGAGGCAGTGAGGCACCGAGGAGGGATGCAGTGAGGCACCGAGGGGGGAGAGGTAGTGAGGCACCAAGGGGGGAGAGGCAGTGAGGCACCGAGGGGGGGATGCAGTGAGGCACCGAGGGGGGGAGGCAGTGAGGCACCGAGGGGGGAGAGGCAGTGAGGCACCGAGGCGGGAGAGGCAGTGAGGCACCGAGGGGGGATGCAGTGAGGCACCGAGGGGGGGAGGCAGTGAGGCACCGAGGGGGGAGAGGCAGTGAGGCACCGAGGGGGGAGAGGCAGTGAGGCACCGAGGGGGGAGAGGCAGTGAGGCACCGAGGGGCGATGCAGTGAGGCACCGAGGGGGGAGAGGCAGTGAGGCACCGAGGGGGGAGAGGCAGTGAGGCACCGAGGGGGGATGCAGTGAGGCACCGAGCGGGGAGAGGCAGTGAGGCACCAAGGGGGGAGAGGCAGTGAGGCACCGAGGGGGGGATGCAGTGAGGCACCGAGGGGGGGAGGCAGTGAGGCACCGAGGGGGGAGAGGCAGTGAGGCACCGAGGGGGGAGAGGCAGTGAGGCACCGAGGGGGGGGAGGCAGTGAGGCACCGAGGGGGGAGAGGCAGTGAGGCACCGAGGGGGGAGAGGCAGTGAGGCACCGAGGGGGGAGAGGCAGTGAGGCACCGAGGGGGGAGAGGCAGTGAGGCACCGAGGGGGGAGAGGCAGTGAGGCACCGAGGGGGGGATGCAGTGAGGCACCGAGGGGGGGGAGGCAGTGAGGCACCGAGGGGGGAGAGGCAGTGAGGCACCGAGGGGGGAGAGGCAGTGAGGCACCGAGGGGGGAGAGGCAGTGAGGCACCGAGGGGGGATGCAGTGAGGCACCGAGGGGGGAGAGGCAGTGAGGCACCGAGGGGGGAGAGGCAGTGAGGCACCGAGGGGGGATGCAGTGAGGCACCGAGGGGGGAGAGGCAGTGAGGCACCGAGGGGGGGATGCAGTGAGGCACCGAGGGGGGGAGGCAGTGATGCACCGAGGGGGGAGAGGCAGTGAGGCACCGAGGGGGGAGAGGCAGTGAGGTACCGAGGGGGGATGCAGTGAGGCACCGAGGGGGGGAGGCAGTGAGGCACCGAGGGGGGAGAGGCAGTGAGGCACCGAGGGGGGAGAGGCAGTGAGGCACCGAGGGGGGAGAGGCAGTGAGGCACCGAGGGGCGATGCAGTGAGGCACCGAGGGGGGAGAGGCAGTGAGGCACCGAGGGGGGAGAGGCAGTGAGGCACCGAGGGGGGATGCAGTGAGGCACCGAGGGGGGAGAGGCAGTGAGGCACCAAGGGGGGAGAGGCAGTGAGGCACCGAGGGGGGGATGCAGTGAGGCACCGAGGGGGGGAGGCAGTGAGGCACCGAGGGGGGAGAGGCAGTGAGGCACCGAGGGGGGAGAGGCAGTGAGGCACCGAGGGGGGGGAGGCAGTGAGGCACCGAGGGGGGAGAGGCAGTGAGGCACCGAGGGGGGAGAGGCAGTGAGGCACCGAGGGGGGAGAGGCAGTGAGGCACCGAGGGGGGAGAGGCAGTGAGGCACCGAGGGGGGAGAGGCAGTGAGGCACCGAGGGGGGGATGCAGTGAGGCACCGAGGGGGGGGGAGGCAGTGAGGCACCGAGGGGGGAGAGGCAGTGAGGCACCGAGGGGGGGGAGGCAGTGAGGCACCGAGGGGGGAGAGGCAGTGAGGCACCGAGAGGGGGGAGGCAGTGAGGCACCGAGGGGGGAGAGGCAGTGAGGGGGGGAGGCAGTGAGGGGGAAATGCAGTGAGAGATAGAAGCAGTGAGGGTGGGAAGGATGGGGGTGAGTGAACGCAAATGAACTTTATTTCATTTGTTGCATTTATGCTTTGAATCTGTCGATTTTTTCCCTTAGAATTTTGTTAAATTAAAAAAAAATTCTCTGTCCATTTTCCTCCATTCTCGTTTACGAACTTACACGATAACCGACGGGTCTCATCCCCCAAAAGGTTCGGAAACCAAGTGGTGCTCTGTACCTCAATTCTGGTCCTAGGTCTATCATTTTGGTGTCAATGTATTCGCAATGAAATTCCCAACGGGTGTATATGCATATAATATCCAAAACCACGGCAAAACCTTCCCGAAAACGCCGCTACTGTTGCCGCACGGAGGACTTGATGCCGAGTCCTCACCGGACTTAACCATTTTACAGAGGACTCAATGCTGATGCGTTGCCGAGCGAAAGTGTTAACCGTTAAACAATATTTCAAATAAGTGCGAAGATACATATGATTTATTAATGGTTTCCTATAGTCTAGTTAGTTTATAATAAATGGATATTAGAGTTTAACCCAAGCAAATGTAAAGGAATGAAGATAGATATAGGAAGCAGAAAGCCAGATACAGTACACAATATCATTTAGGAGATGAAATCCTTCAAGAAGCCAACCCGTCCTCCTACAAATTACGTCACTCTTCGCTTGTATGCCCTATGGCCAAATATCGACGTAATTCAATATGGAAATTTATTTTACAATTAAATTTCTGAATTTTGATTTCCAACACAGCAAGTTAAGGGTCCTCTGGTCTGTTAGGAGGGCAGAAAGTTCTCCTAAAGTTTCAAAACGTCATGAAAACTGTTAATTGGATGTTTCCTCTCCTAACCTAACAGCCTAAGCCAGAAGACCCAAAACAGAAAACAAAACCGTACGTCACTTTTGTGGGCCGATTTCATTTTAAATTACGTTGATTTTTAGCCTGAGCGACGTAATTTATAAGAGGACGGGTTGAAGAAACAGGGGAGGGAGAATGACCTGGGGGTTGATAGCAGGCCAGACTTGCCCCCTGAAGCCCACATTAAGAGGATATCATAAGCAGTTTGCTTTGTCAACATAAGAACTGCTTTTAGAAACTTGTGTATGGAATCATATTGAAAATTGTATACCAAATATGTCAGGCCAATCCTGGAGTATGCATTCCAGTGTGAAGTCCGTAGCTAGTCAAGCAAATGACTAAATTTAAAAAAGTTCCAAGGAATGCAACTAAACTAGTACCCAAGCTGAGGAGTATGAGCTACAAACTCACACCAAGGACTACCATAATGGTGAAATATGGATTTCAGACTACAATCTTTTCAGATGTGACAGGAAACAGGCTACAGGGTGGGGTTAGCCTGCACATCAAGGACACACTCATCTGTACTGAGCTGCTAAACACCACAAATGATATGGTGGAAGTGCTAATAATCTCTAATAATCTAGAAGTGCTAATAATCTAGAAGTGCTCTCTAATAATCAAAATAGAGATCTTATATGTAGTTATTGTCCTTGTATATAAGTCACCGGAGGCAAATCATCAGCAGTTTAAAGACCAACTAATGAAAATAGAGCACTGTTTGGAAAACCTCACAAATCCAGCCCCAAACATCATCCTGCTTGGGGACTTCAACCTACGGCACTTGAAATGGAAGACCATAGCTGATACGGTTGTATCAGAGAGAATTCCAGGAAGTAGCCTAAATGAACAGGCACATGCAAATGACCTGGTACGGATGTGCAACAGGTTTGCCCTAAACCAGCAAATAGTAGAACCAACTAGGAAGGAGAACACGCTGGACCTCATTTTCACTAATAATGATGAATTGATCCAGAACATAATGATTACAAATACCTGTTACTCAGATCACAACTTAATTCAAGTTCTGACTAGCATGGGGAATAAACCTTCAAAACCAGTCCCGATTCCCGGTGGAGGAGATTTCAGCAAATTCAACTTCAATAATAAACAGATAAACAGGGAACAAATAAGCCAAGACTTCACAGAAATAAACTTGGAAGAACAGCTAGAAAATGCAAACCTGAACCAATGCCTGGAAAAAATAAGCTCAGTAGCACTAGATATATGTTCAAACTGCATAACTCTAAGAAAAAAAGAGGAAGAGATGCAGATTGGAACGGGAACATCGTTCTCTTTATAGGCGAAGAAAACGAATCGTGGGACAACTTGAGAGTCGCACCCTATCTCAAGAACGGCGAAGAAGGTTAGGTAGAGAAATAGAAACAATTGAACTAAAGCTACAAGAATCATACAAAACCCAGGAGAGGCAGAGAGAGCAAAAGGCCATCAGTGAAATAGAGAGAAATCCAAAATATTTTTTCTCCTACGCAAAATCAAGATAACAAAACACATCTAGTATCAGGCCCCTGCGAAAGAGAGATGTAACTTTCACTGATGACAACAAAGAAATGAGCGAAATACTGAGGAATCAGTACGACTGTTTTCAGCGAGCCACTGAACACACTGAAGATTGATAACCCAAATGAATTTTTCACGGATATGATACCAACATCAAATCATGGCAACATAGAGGACACGACGAACCTCCAGTCAGATGTAGATCAGGTCTTTCTATGGGCTACAGAAAATAATATGGTGTTTAACGAAGATAAGTTCCAGCTCATGCGCTATGGAAAAAATGAAAATATAAAAACGGAAACCACGTACAAAACTCAGGCAAATCATAACATAGAACGAAAAGGCAATGTAAAGGATCTGGGTGTACTCATGTCGGAAGACCTTACCTTTAAAGAACACAATAAAGTAGCCGTCACAACTGCAAGAAAAATGAAAGGTTGGATAACAAGAACTTTTCACACTAGAGATGCTATACCGATGATGATACTTTTCAAAACGCTTGTGCTCTCTAGAGTGGAGTACTGCTGCACAATGACAGCCCCTTTCAAAGCTGGAGAAATTGCTGGCCTGGAGAGCGTGCAGAGATCCTTTACTGCTAGAATCCACTCAGTAAAACATCTAAACTATTGGGACCGACTAAAGAGCCTAAATCTGTACTCCCTTGAGCGCAGGCGGGAGAGATACATAATAATTTACACGTGGAAAATATTGGAGGGGCTGGTCCCAAACCTGCACACAGAAATAACATCACATGAGACCAGAAGACATGGCAGGATGTGCAGAATACCCCCGTTGAAAAGCAGAGGTGCAACAGGTATTCTGAGAGAGAACTCAACATCAGAGGCCCGAGACTGTTCAACACGCTTCCACTACACATAAGGGGCATAACTGGCCGACCCTTCACAGTGTTCAAGAGAGAACTATCAACATCAGAGGCCCGAGACTGTTCAACACGCTTCCACTACACATAAGGGGCATAACTGGCCGACCCCTCACAGTGTTCAAGAGAGAACTATCAACATCAGAGGCCCGAGACTGTTCAACACGCTTCCACTACACATAAGGGGCATAACTGGCCGACCCTTCACAGTGTTCAAGAGAGAACTATCAACATCAGAGGCCCGAGACTGTTCAACACGCTTCCACTACACATAAGGGGCATAACTGGCCGACCCCTCACAGTGTTCAAGAGAGAACTGGATAAGCACCTCCAAAGGATACCTGATCAACCAGGCTGTGACTCATACGTCAGGCTGCGGGCAGCCGCGTCCAACAGCCTGGTTGATCAGTCCAGCAACCAGGAGGCCTGGTCGACGACCGGGCCGCGGGGACGCTAAGCCCCGGAAGCACCTCAAGGTAACCTCAAGGTAAGGTAGCAGCCCATAATGTTCTTATGTCAACCCATGTCTGCTATTTTAAACAATACTGTTTGTCGACCAAATTTTATTTTTGCTATTTTTCTGCCACGTTCCCCCTTTTTTATTTTTATATTTTCTCAACTTAATTTATACTTTAATATCAATTAGTATTTGTTTTAGTCTTTAGTGTTTTTCCTGCCCGATCGCTCTGCGTAATAGTGGCTTTAGGCATTGTATGTACAATACAATACAATACAATTTTATTTTGGTAAGGTACATACATACAATAAATATTTACAAGGATTGTTTAACTTATAGGTATAGCTAGTACATACAATGCCTAAAGCCACTATTACGCAAAGCGTTTCGGGCATGATAAACTTAAATGACAAGCTTAATACTAATTGAGCATAATGAGTAGAATGAAAACAAGAAATGAAAACATAGATGAAAAAGCAGCACAAATACAATTATGTCGACAAACAGCGCTCTTAAAAAAACAGACATTGGTTGACAATAGAAGGGTAAGGTAGGTTACAGGGAATTTATTAGGTATAGCTTCGCTTTTAACTTAAACTGGTTGAGAGAGGTACAGTCTTTAACATGGTTGGGAAGGTCATTCCACATTCTGGGCCCCTTGATTTGTAGAGCATTTCTAGTTTGATTAAGTCGTACTCTAGGAATATCAAAACTGTATTTATTTCTGGTGTGATGCTCATGGGTTCTGATACAACCTTCTATGAAGCTTTTGAGATCAGGATTGGCATTATAGTTTAGCGTTTTATATATGTATAATACACATGAGAGAATGTGCAGTGACTTAATGTCTAACATATTCAGAGATTTAAGTAGGGGTACCGAGTGATGTCTGGGGCCAGAATTGGATATTGTCCTAATAGCAGCTTTGTGTTGAGTAATTAGAGGACGTAAGTGATTTTGGGTAGTAGAGCCCCAAGCACAAATACCATAGTTGAGATATGGATAGATAAGGGAGTAATAGAGAGTCACCAGGGCAGGGCGTGGTACATAATATCTGATCTTAGAAAGAATGCCCACAGTTTTTGAAACTTTTTTTGATATGTTTAGAATGTGTCCCTGGAAATTCAGCTTGTGGTCAATGAGAATGCCAAGGAATTTGCCATCTAATTTGTTACAAATTTGGGTATTGTTTATTTTGAGATTTATTTGATTAGAGGATTTATTGCCAAACAGAATATAAAAGGTTTTGTCAATGTTAAGGGTGAGTTTGTTGGCAGTTAGCCACAGATGAACTTTATTTAGCTCAGTATTTAGTGTGGCATTTAGAGCAAGGGGATCAGGACTGGAGTAAATGAAGGTTGTGTCGTCAGCAAATAGAATTGGTTTGAGGTGTTGGGAGGCATTTGGAAGGTCATTAATGTAGATGAGAAAGAGGAGAGGGCCAAGTATGCTGCCCTGGGGAACACCAATGTTGATGGGTAGGGTGGGAGAAATTGTATTATTCACAGAAACATATTGGAGCCTGTCAGTAAGGTAGGATTTGAGGTATTGTAGGGAGTGTCCTCTGACTCCATAATGATGTAATTTAAGAAGAAGGTTTTGGTGGTTGACAGTGTCAAAAGCTTTACGCAGGTCCACAAACAACCCAACAGAGAACTCATTTTTATCAAGAGCTGTATGAATCGAGTTAAGCATACTAATAAGTGCATCGTTAGTGCTTTTTTTGGGTCTGAAGCCATATTGGCAAGGGCTAAGTATATTGAGTTTGGCTAGATATGAGTAAAGCTGCTTATAGATTAGTTTTTCAAAAATTTTTGACAAGTTTGGCAGGATAGATATAGGTCTGTAGTTGTTATGTACTAGCTCTATCTATTAATCCATCAATGTTTGTATCACACCTTGTATGTATGTACTTACAAAAACCTGAATAAACATTTGAATTTTTTTAATTTGAATTTGAACGTGTTTGTTTTTCCCCACACCTTGCCCGAAACGCTTTGTATATTATTGGCTTTAGATATTGTATATACTAGCGCTATCTATAAATCCAACATTATGTTTGTAACTCATCTTGTATGTAATTTTACCTGTATAAACATTTTGATTTTGATGATTTTTTTGGGTAGCAGCACATTGCTGTGTAAACCTAAATTTTGCTAATTAAAAAAAATGGTCTGCTGAAGTCACTTATATCAGGGTAATCTCAGATATAGTTATAGTGAGTATGTCCCAGCTCTTGTTCACATAGTTTACAATTGTAATGTTCACCATTATAAATAAATAAATATTTATTTTTAAATAAATAAGTTTACCACTTTATCCAATGAGAGGAATAAAGTCATATGTACTGACTATATCTTTGATAATTGTATTTTTAAAATGTATACATTTCCGCACATATAAGAACTATTTTGGTAGAATATTGCAATTTTAAAAATAATTTTTATGTTTTCACTTAGTGTTTTGATCATTAACGCAGGTAATAATGTTATAATATTTTTTATCTGACTTAAGAACCTGGAATTAATACGAAGGAGGAGCGGGAAGGTCGAAGCTGCTACAGGCGCTGGTTGATGCTCCGGGTGTCGGTTTCTGGAGCGGTACTTGGTTCATGCAGCGGCCAGGTTAGTGCTATACTCTCCACACCTTGATTACACAAAGCCACATTAAATATTTACCAAAAGTACACATGGGGTTGACGTAAAGTCGTGTGTGGCAGGTTTGGCTAGAAGAGATACCATGTTGATGGTGGTCCCGTCATAAGCAGGCTGCAGGCAGTCCTCGGGTGTTGAGATCCAGAAAAGCAGACCAATTGTTGACAAGGCATGTGTGCTAATATTTGGAGTACAGATACCTGAGAACTGCGGCTGTGTGGGATGCAGTGTCGGGACACGTTGCTTCTACTTTTAATCTAATATCCTGTTATGTAATCACAGCAGTCCTTGCCTAGCTCAACACATTTAGAAAGTCCACAAAAGTTAGACACATTGGATGGAGGAAAGTGCTAAAGGGGTGACTTACCTGATTGGGTTCGAAACAGTCCTAAGAGTACCTTATCTAACTTAATGAGAATTGTCATCCACACATTCCCTGGAAATAAACATTCCATTCATCTTTGGACTGTATGGTTTATTTTCACAGAAGTGTAGATGACAATTTATATGACATGAGCATGGACCACTAATTCCTCTTGAGAGCTTCAGTAGTAGTCAGGGGAAAGTAAAAAATTCCAGTTTGGTAGCAAGATACTACTACTAAAATCTTTCTTTTTTAAGACCACTCATAGCCCAGTCAATAGAGCTTCGGCCTCACTCGTGTGGAGCCCAGGGTTCGAAACCTCATACACCCCAGGTGAATGAAACCTAACGAGAATGACATTTTTGTTTTTATATACTCTACACGAAGTGTGTTACATGTACAGTAATTGGAGTGCATCTTGGGACCTTTTTGTATACTATTGCTATGGAATGTTAAGCTACTTGCGTCAAGCCTGGCCTCGTTCCGGGCTTGGGGAGTAGAACTCCCAGAACCCAATCAAGCAAATTACAAGATGAAATAATTGTAACACTCGTACAAGTACAGTTACATCATCCTGATTTATGCTATCATAATAGTGCCAAAAGGCATATATCAAAAGTTAATTTTTAAATTACCTATAGAAATTTTATCAATTTCCTCAAGTAGGGTTCAGAACCTGGCTCAAATTGGAGACACTGATGGCACAAGTGATAAATAGGGATATGGACTACTGTACAGATCTGTGTTGTACAGTATTGTAAGGGATATATTAGTTTATAATGTCACAGCTATATTAGAACATTAAATAATAAATAAATAAATAAATGTTTATTCAGGTAAAGTACATACATACAAGAGGTTTTACAAAAATTGATAGATTTATAGATAGAGCTAGTACATACAATGCCTAAAGCCACTATTACGCAAAGCGTTTCGGGCAGGAAAAACATTAAAGACTAAAACTTAATACTAAATGAGATTAAAGTATAAAATGTGTTTAGAACAAATAAAAATTAAAAAAGGAAAAAAGGGGGAACATGGCAGAAAAAGCAGCACAAATACAATTAGGTCGACAAACAGCATTGTTTGAAAAAACAGATATGGGGTTGACAATATAGGGGTAAGGTAGGTTACAGGGAATTTATTAGGTAGTGTTTAGTTTTTATCTTAAACTGGTTGAGAGATGTAGTCTTTAACATGGTTGGGAAGGTCATTCCACATTCTGGGTCCCTTGATTTGTAGAGCATTTCTAGTTTGATTAAGTCGTGCTCTTGAAATATCAAAACTGTATTTGTTTCTGGTGTGGTGCTCATGGGTTCTGTTACAACCTTCAATGAAGCTTTTGAGGTCAGGATTGGCATTACAGTTCAGCGTTTTATATATGTATAATACACAGAGAATATGCAGTGATTTAATATCTAACATATTCAGAGATTTGAGTAGGGGTACCGAGTGATGTCTGGGGCCAGAGTTGGATATTGTCCTAATAGCAACTTTGTGTTGAGTAATTAGAGGACGTAGATGATTTTGTGTAGTAGAACCCCAAGCACAAATACCATAGTTGAGATATGGATAGATGAGGGAGTAATAGAGCGTCACCAGGGCACGGCGGGGTACATAATATCTGATCTTAGAAAGAATGCCAACAGTTTTTGAAACTTTTTTGATATATTTAGAATGCGTCCCTGGAAATTCAGCTTGTGGTCAATGAGAACCCCAAGGAATTTGCCATCTATTTTGTTACAAATTTTGGTATTATTTATCCTGAGATTTATTTGATTAGAGGATTTATTGCCAAACAGAATATAGAAAGTTTTGTCAATGTTAAGGGTGAGTTTGTTGGCAGTTAGCCACAGATGGACTTTATTTAGCTCAGTATTCACTGTGGCATTTAGAGCAAGGGGGTCAGGACTGGAGTAAATGAAGGTTGTGTCGTCAGCAAATAGAAATGGTTTGAGGTGTTGGGAGGGATTTGGAAGATCATTAAAGTAGATGAGAAAGAGGAGGAACTGAGGAACACCGATGTTGATGGGTAGGGTGGGAGAAATTGAATTATTCACAGAAACATACTGGAGCCTGTCAGTAAGGTAAGGTTTGAGGTATTGTAGGGAGTGTCCTCTGACTCCATAATGATGTAATTTAAGAAGAAGGTTTTGGTGGTTGACAGTGTCAAAAGCCTTTCGCAGGTCCACAAATAACCCAACAGGGAACTCATCTTTATCAAGAGCTGCATGAATCAAGTTAATCATACTAATAAGTGCATCGTTAGTGCTTTTTTTGGGTCTGAAGCCATATTGACAAGAGCTAAGTATATTGTGTTTGGCTAGATAAGAGTAAAGCTGCTTGTAGATTAGTTTTTGAAATATTTTTGACAAGTTAGGCAGGATTGATATAGGTCTGTAGTTGTTAACATCGGTGAGATCACCCCATTTGTGGACAGGGGTTACTCTCGCTTTTTTTTAGAATATCTGGAAAGGTTTGGAATTGAAGTGACTTGTTGAAGAGCAATACAATATCAGGGGCTAAAGATCTGGAGGCTTTTTTGTAAATTAAAGTTGGTATCTCCTCAAGGGCACTAGACTTGGTTTTAAGGGAAAGGATTATCTCATTGAGAATCCTTATTTAAGATAAGGATTGTGGATGCAAGATACACGTCATGATGATCAGGAAAAATGGAGGAACTTTTGAAATGCTACCGGCTTCCTGTCCTCTTCAAGACCACTAGGGAAATAGTGGCCCTCAGGTAAATTCAGGTAAATTGTTTGGATGCTGTGCTGCTTGATTACAAGATTATGTAATGTGACATTTGGCCTGAGAACTGGGGTATCACTGATGATGATTGGTCTGCCTGTTCTGGGACAAGTTTTGTACTCTACACAGGATAAAGTTACTGGTCCCTGAATACATAGTTATTGATGGTGGAGGTGGACTAAAAAATAATTATTTAATATTGTTACAAATATTATGGTATAAATTGAAAGAGGAGACATTATTCTATAAAATGACATAATAATAGATACTGTACAGTATTTACAATGCTCATGTAGATGTTAACAAAAAACTGGTGGTGGTTTTGATGCACGTCAGGTGTCTAGACACCTGGCGCCAGTCTGCAGACAAATGGCTATTTTACCATTTCTACATCCTGTAGTTACAGTAATATGTAACGCTCGATGCTTTCCCAGATGCCTCGGTTATAGATTTGGACTTTATGCCCACAGCTCACCAGTCTGGCCAGGGTTGTTGGCGCTTTCCCTTTGTTGGGGTCTCAGCACAGAGCGGGAGTATGTGTCAGTGTGACTGTGACAGTGCAAGGGTTGGATTCCTCGGGACTTGGTGATCTGGCTCCATTCAGACTGTTCCCCTGTGGTTCCTTGTCTCATCCGGTGGAAGTCTCTTCAATCCGTGCCTCTGTGGAGCTGGTCACTTCGAGTAGCTCCTCTGCTGAGTTCTTGGGGTTTGGCTCTGTGCTGTTCACGTCCAGGAAGTGTCCAACATCCTGACCGATGATCTGTCTCGTTCTTTCCCCTCTCTGTGGAGTGGAAACCCGAATGTTGACTTCTTAACACTTTCGCGCTCTCGGCGCTCAAAAAAAAACAATACCCCAGATGCTTTCGGCACTTCGCGCGCCTACGCGGTAAGACCGAAAAGTGTACACTCTTTTGACTGTCCTGAAAATAATTGAAGGCGCACGTATTTAAATTTGGTATCACTGTGTTCGCAATGAAATTGTCTATAAGAGCATACCTATAAAATGCCGCCCAAGCATAAGGAGTATCAACACCAAATAAAAAACTATGCAGATCACTCGCCGAGAGCGCCAAACAGCAACAAAATGTTTCCACTCTCTTAATGGTTGCGAAGCCTACAGTTGTCCTACATCGCTAATTTTGGTATCATTGGAATCGCAATAAAATTCTCTACACGGACATATGCATATGAATGTTTAATATAGGTAATTGCCCACCCGCAAGAGTGTGTGAAGTGGAGAGTAGTTAGCCGCGAGCGCACTGGCGAAAACACAGGGGGGAAATCATGCTTGGAAAGTTTATACGTTTCCTGACCCTACTTTTCTATGTACGTATTTCTTTTTTATACCAATGTGTTCGCAATAAAATTTTCTATAAGATGAACTGTATAACATTTGTACAAAGCATGTGTAAGAGAAGCGCCAAATATAGAACCACGTCGCTCAGTAGGCGTTCGCGGCAGAAACGAACGCATTGTTTTCGTTCGTTTGATGTTTGTCATGTTTATACTTGTTGAAACATTTTATAATTTGTATGACAGTGATCGCAGTAAAATTCCCTACACAGACATATACATAACACATACAAATATTTCCCACGTGTTGGATATATCAACGGCTAAAGGGAACCCACTGCCACACGCTCGCCACACCCCCAAACATACTTTATGTATTTTTTTTTTACTCATAGAAGTTTATGTGATATAATATTCATTCTGGTACCAAAACATTCGCAAATAAATTCCCTACAAAACAAAAGTATCCCCATCCATTTCGGTTAAAAAATGGAATTTATAGAGATATTTTTTCGATGGACGAGAAAACTCGGCTGTTATGCGGAATCGTAAGAGAAAACGGCGACGAGTTATCTCTAATCTAATGCGCGAAAGTGTTAACTTGGGCATTCTCTCTCCCTCTGCCACCTTCCATAGTGTCATTCCCCAGATGCAGAGCTCTAGCAGTGGACATCTTTCTACAGGACTGGTTGAGGTTAGGGTGCATTTCCCTCTTTCCTCTGCACCAGCTGTTGCTCCGGGTTATGGTACATTTGGAGTCTTACACGGAAAGAGGGATTCTTCTGTCTCCTTGGAGACCAGCCCAGCCATAGTTTCAAGTACTTCTTCCACAGTTTCCCACCTGTGCCCTTTTCCACGGCTCTGCCTTATGAGAGGGTCAGGCGAGTGAAGTAAGTGAAGTTACCTTATGAAGTAAGGGTCAGGCGAGTGAAGTAACTCCAAAACAACCTTGTTGTTTTGGAGTTATCTTCTGCTTTTCACGTCTGGTGTGTCGATGCATGTGGACCAACCTCTCTGTGCTGATAAGGTGGTTTGTTATAGTTATCTCACCTGCAGTTCTTTTGGCAATAGTACGGACTCTTGGCATTCTTTTTGCTGTTTTCTATCCTTTTGTCGTCGTTCTTCAGTTCTGGTGGGTTATTTTGCTCTTTCTTTCCGTGTCTTGGTCGGCGTCTTTTGCTGAATTCTGTAGCCTCTTTTTCTGCGGTGTTGGTGGAGGCACTCTAGCTTGCATTCGGGGTTGTGGAGTCCTTGGTCTGTTTTTCAATGCTTTTCGTGCTGTTTCACCTCTAGCCTGCTCATGTGCTGCTTGAGCCTGCCTGGTCTATGTCTGGGTACCCTATTTTCTCGCTTTTGCTCATTTTATGGTGGCCTCTAAGGTCCAGGATTGTTTTTGGTGGCTTTTTGTTCCTTGGCCCTGGTGGGAGTTTTGCTTGGTTGCAGCCGGCTACTTTTCTGGCGATGGATGTGGTGACTGGCTTCAGGAGGAGTCCTTTGGTTTGGATGCTTGCATGGTTCAGCCAGGGGGGTTTTTAGTGCATTATGTCTGGTGGAGGTTTTCTGCCGCTTACTTTGTGCCACTGGTTCTGCTTCGGTAGGAGCTTTGTGGGTTGTTCTAGTTACCCTGGGCCCCTGTTCCATGGCATTTGTGTGTGTGTCATGTCGTCCATAGTGACTTTCTGTTTAGCCAGCCTGCTGTCTATCCTCATGCTTTCTGTGTGTATGCTGCTCTGACGGCTGTTTTCGCTCATGTCTTTGGCCAATATTCAGGAGCGAGGGGGTTTTGGTGGGTGAATGGGGTCTTGGCGATTTGGTTTCATGTCACCGTCCCTGGTTTCTCGGCGGCCTTGTGTTTCATAACTTCAGGGAGTTGCCAGGATTTGCCCAGAAACTGGCGTTTCATTACATTCAACGTTGCTTTTTGCAGTAATATTCAATCGTGTGTCATTTGAGAAATTTATGTAACTGGAATATCGATATGCTCCAACGTACTGTAACCACTCGATTATCCAGGATTCGAACATTCGGAAAACGCCCTTATACGGCCAAAATCGTGACCGGATAAAGTTATCTCAATATCCGGCCAAAATGGCCATGGGAGCCGGATAAAAAATCTGAGCCGGTTAACTTGCTGCCGATGTTACACTATCCGGACAGTCAGCTGGATAATTACAGTATCCACTCAATTTAACGGCCTCTTTTATACCGATCTGCCGGTATTAACGACCGGTTTGGGAGCCCAGTATCTGGAGCCTGCTATACCGGTCTGCGGTCGATATTACCGACGGTCTGTATTGGGTTTGTTGTGGCATCAGCGTCCCCTCACATGGCGACCAGGCCGCCACCGACCTGGATCGTCCAGAGTCATATATTACATCTTAATTTTCTTTTAAAATGATTCACTTTAATGAAGAAAATTGTAAATTATTATTAATAAAATATTTTGAAACAGTTTTTATTATGCAAAAGTCTTTGTTTTCTTATTAAATACCTTTTGTAGTATGTATAGGCACTAGGTATTTTTTTCCCACGGACCTAGTATGTACTCCGCCGGGCCATGTGTTCCCATTGTTTACCGTGAACTCGCGCGGCTAGCTTCAATTGTGAAGGATATTACTGTACTGTAATTGTGATCTTTTTAATTTACAAAATGAGAAAAGTTACCCAAAGGAAGCGCCTGACGGTTGCACAGAAGCTGGAGTTAATTAAGAAACTTGATAAAGGATATTCTCATGCACGAGCAGCAGCAGAGTTTAACATTCAACATAATTGTCAATAGTGAAGTAGAATTAGAACTCATGTGAATTAGTAGTAAGGCTAGCTGTTGTGTGAAGTGAGTGCCTGAAAATAAGTGTACTGTACATACAGTATGTACCCTGTATACAATATAAACAATATAAAACAAGCGCTGCAGAGGATGACGTAATCATCACAGCTTCGTAATCTTCAGCTTCATTAAAAGTAAGTCAATTTACCAATTTTATTATAGTATTACAAGATATTGTTTTTTTTCAATAAAAGCTACATATTAGTCTCTGCAAATGTATATTCTATCGTCAGCAGAGAAAAGGTGAGCTCAAAATATTTCGTCTTGGCTAGCTCTCAGTGACAAGGCTCGATCGCCATTGTTATGGCATGGCCGCCACAGCCTGTGTCGTAACATTAAAAGTAAGTCAATTTACCAATTTTATTATAGTATTACAAGATATTAATTGTTTTTTTTCAACAAAAGCTACATATTAGTCTCTGCAAATGTATATTCTATCGTCAGCAGAGAAAAGGTGAGCTCAAAATATTTCGTCTTGGCTAGCTCTCAGTGACAAGGCTCGATCACCATTGTTATGGCATGGCTGCCACAGCCTGTGTCGTAACATTAAAAATACATTACCTGCACTGTTCAGGGTAAATCAAAACACATCTCTAAAATTTTATTAAGACAATATTAACTCACTGATTGATACATGAAATATTTTTCAATACAAAGGAATGAATCAATTTTTTCCCACCCATCTGGACTTGATCAGAGTGTGTTCACACATCATCCATGCAGCAGCCAGCAACTGGCGTAATCGTCGGCCGTGCACTAAATTAGAATGCAATTACACAATGAACTTTATTTAATTTTAGTTATACAGTATAAAATATATCCTACCTGAATGTTACTTGAGAAATTACCCGACCCGACTTAACTTCGGAAATAACGGAGCTCCGTAAATAACGACTAGGGCTCAGCCCCATATAGGCTGTTAAATTGAGTGGATACTGTATTGAATTGTCCGGATGTGAATAAAATGGGGCGGGCCTTACCGTATTAATCCCGTTTGCCTGTGGCTTGAAGAGCATGGTGGGGGTGGGGGTGGGGTGGGTGGGTGGTGTCGGGAGAGAGGGGAGCGTTGGGAGGGACCACCTGGGGGGATAAGGGGGATGTGGAGCAGCCTATACACTACAGTACAGGAATTACCATTAATTTTAGAACAATTCATCATAGCCAAAATCAAAAGAAATACTAGTAATTATGTAATAAAAAATACCATACAAGTTTCCTAAAAGCAATTTGCACAGGCTGAAGTTTCCTTCAAAAATATTGTTATTTTCTGGGGGGAGCCCCGTCGGCTCCCCGGAGCTATCCCAGGCTGATATGCTAATGTCAGACTTTGGCATCAGTCATGTGTATGAAGTTCTTAGGCCTACCGGGGACCACGGCCAGAACCGGGCCCCCTCAGAGAGGCAAGGGGAGCAATGGCCTATAGAAGCCCCCGTGTGGTTGGAAGCATTCTATGTCTGCCATGGACCGGAACAGGCACCCAGAAAGGTAAGCGCCTCAAAACAAACCCCTATTCTGGTTAAAATTGCTACCAAAAGCCGAACTAGTGGATAGAACTCCCCAATAGAAAACAAGCAAACTAGTGTGACGTCACACACCGCCTCGCAGCTGTCTGCACAGCTCCCCCCTCCCCGGGAGGGGGAAGGGGGAGCCCCAGACCCTCCTCGCTGGCTACCCACACCTCGGTTCTTGAGGCTGATGCTATAGGCGATGGTCGTGTGCTCTGGCTCCGGTGTCGCTACTGCACTGTGCTTTGCGTGTGGTGTTTTGTGGGTGCGAGAGCCAGGAGTTATCTTCAGTACTCGGGCTGCATGCGCCTAGGGCTGCCTTCCCTAGGTGCCCTGTAAGTACTGCTCTTGGGGCCACCTTCCACAGGCTCCTCGGGGTCTGCCACGGCTGGTCCGTTTTACCTTTCGGTTTTCGGCCGCCTGTTGGGCTCTTGGGTGTTATGTTCTCCCTTGTTACCGGCAGGTAAGAGGCAGTTTGCACTGGTAGGGGCGCAGGGTGCTGCACAGCTTGTATTCCCGACATAGCAGCCGGCTCTGTTCCTTGGGGTTCGCTGTCCTCTTGCGGGGTTTTGTTTTTGTTTTTGTTTTTGCCTGGTGGGGGGTTCTGTCATTTTATTCAGTTTGTTTTTGCCCTTCCACTGTTCTCCTCGGTGGCGCCCCCTGCTAGGTCCCTGTGAGTGTACACGTCCATGGGGTTCAGCTATAGAAGTTCGCTTGGTAGTTTTGGGCGCCGGTTTGCAGCACCCTGCCTGGGACTACCTGAGCGCGAGTCCTCTTAAAGTAAACACTCAGGACTGGGAATCCCCTAGGGGGCGCTTGGGTCCGATGGATGTGACCCTGGAGTCCTCACTTGCTGTGTGCGAGTTTGAGGGTTGCTCGGCCCCCTTGTCTCAGGGTGACCCTCATTGTTTTTGCCTCTGCCACCCTGCCTGTTGGGTCGTTGATACTTTTGACCCTGAGTCCTGTGAGTGTTGCTGCTTGCTTGCGACTCAATTTACCCAATCCTCCGATGATTCTCTTCGGGTACAGACAGCGCGTGCGTTGCAGTCTAGGTTTCGTCTGTTGCAACGCGCTCGGTTGGTTGCTCACCCGGATGCCCCAGGTCTGCCCCGCTTTGCTTTTCGAGACCCGGACTTGGGGGTGGGGGTCGCTTCGATCCTGGTTCAGTCTGCACCTCCTCGTCCATCCCCTTCTGTTCGTTCTGGTCCCCCTCCCCCCCCTGCTTCCTGCCCCGAAGCATCTGAGGGTTTCGGGGTCGGAGCAGGGGTTACTTGATCTTGAGACTCGGGCAGCTTTGGGGGTGCCCCTTCTGGGGGGCGGCAGAGGCATTCGAGTCTTGTCTCCCGGCCGAAGCTTCTGGGTCTGACCAGTGGGCCCCCCCTTCCTCCAGCTTTTCCGGCTGCTCCGTCCTAGTCTTGTGGGTTCGGGGCTTGGGGGAGAGGACTCGGCCTCGGGTCCTGTGGTAAAGGACCTCGAGGCTGGGGAGGGGCTGACTTGGGGGCCTTGGGCCCCGTTGGACCCTGCCTGGGTTTTTCTTCCCTCTGAGCGGGGCTTATTGTTACAAGGAGTGGGGTTTTCTTTTCCCCCTTCTGCGTACGAGTTGGATTTGGTGTCGGCCCCTCCCCGGGTTCAGTTCCGTGTTCCCCGGGTACGTCGGTTCCGTCCTTCCGGAGGTTTTCGGCTTATCGCATCCAACCTGGTGTGGTGCGAACGGCCTTTGCAGCTTACCTCCTGCGTGACCCGGATTATGCCTCGGAAATGGATCCGTCCGAGTTCAGGTTTGGGACTTCGTTCCCTTTCTGGCTCCGTTATGAGGTTCTGGAGTCGTCCTGGCTAGCAGACTGCCCCTTGTTTGTTCTGGATTCCTGGCATTCCTTCTGTCGTTCCCGCACGCTGGAGTGGCGGGAAGCTTCCACGGTGCTTCAGGTTTTCCTGGGGGGCGAGCTTGAGTACCTGAATGAGTGCTTGTTTGCCCCTGCCCTTCCCCGCGATGTGGGCGTTATTCAGCTCCATGTGCAGGTTCCCACCCTTTCGGCGGCGCTCGTTGCGGAGGACTTGCGCGCCCGGGGCCTTTTGTGTTCGGCCTTGCGGTTCTTTTCCCTCCTGGAGCTGTCCTCGGATTGGCTCAAGGAGGATGTGAGGACGCTTGGGTCCGTCCCGGGGTCCGGCATCTTGTCTTCGGCTGCGCGTTCGTCGGCTGCCTTGTTGAAGCTGTTCACGCCGATTTTGCGGGATGCGGTTTCCCTGTTTTATGCTTCCCGTCTCGCGTGTCGGCAGACGATGCTGGGTTCCTCCGTGGAATCTGCTTGGGCTCTGGCTCTTAGGCGTTCTTCACCTTTTTGTCCTCTTCTGTTTGAGGAGTCGGCTGTGGCGCAGTTTATTCAGGCTGCGTCGGCGGCTTGTCGTCCGATGTCGGACTTGTTGGTTTTCCGGGGGTCCCGGGGTGGGTCTTCCCGGAAAGGTCGTGCCAGGGCTCGGGGTTCCTCTCGTCGTGGTAGGCCTCTGGTGTCAGGTTCGGGTTTGGCTGCTCCTGCGGACCCTCCCTCGTCTGGTCGACGCGGTGTTCGCTCTGTGCGGGGTTCTGGGTCTCGTAAGGGTCGCCGGCCCTTTCGCGGTTTGCCCCATTGACGGGGCGATGGGGGGGTGGCTTGCACTGTTCGCCCGCGCCTGGTCCCACGATTCGTGGGCCTTTCGGGTCGTGTCTCGCGGCCTGCGGTGGCGTTGGGTGGCCCCTCCCAACCTTGGGGGGGTTGGGGCTAGCAGGGCAGGTTTCTTCCCCTGCGCTCTGTCGAGTCGTCTTGGAGTGGGTACGCTTGGGCGTCGTCGAAACGACGTCGTCCCTCAGATGGGTTTCACGACTGTTTCCGGTTCCAAAACGGGACTGCGCGGACCTGCGGTTCATTCTGGACTTGTCCCGTTTGAACCCCTGGGTTCATTGCCCCTCCTTTCGGATGACTACGCTGTCTCAGGTTCGGCTCCTCTTGGAGCCGGGCGCTTGGATGGTGTCCCTGGAGCTCCGGGACGCTTATTGGCATGTCCCAATTCATCCATGGTTCAGGGACTGGCTCAGTTTTGTTGTGGGGCGTCTTGAGTTACCGCTTTCGTTGTCTCCCGTTCGGGTTGAACCTGGCACCTCACGTGTTCACGCGCCTTACACGGGTTGTGGTGACTCGTTTGTCTCCTAGGTGTTCGGGTGTTGGCCTACCTCGACGACTGGCTGGTTTGGCCTCCCAGCCGGTCAGCTTGCTTGCTAGCCAGGGATTTGGTTCTTTCCCAGCTCGCCGGGTTCAGGTTCTTGGTGAACTGGAGGAAGTCCCATCTGGTTCCCTCTCAGGTTCGGACTTGGCTGGGTCTCGTTTGGGACTCTCGAACCGCCTCCTTGTCTCTCCCTCCGGAGTCTCTCCTGCGGCTGCGGTCCCGCCTTCGTCTGTTTCTGGAGGGCCCTCGGGTCACCCGGCTGTTGCTCGAGGGGCTGTGCAGGAGCCTGAACTTCGCGATGGTGGTCTACCCGCCGGGTCGGGTTTGGCTTCGACGGCTGTTCTGGTTCCTTTGGGGTCCCACCCCTTCCGCCTCTCTTGCGATAGCAGAGTTCGACCCCCGGGGGCCTTGCGTTGGTTGCTGCGTCACCGGCTTCCTCTTCGGGTTTTTCGGGGTTCAGTGCCTTAGTGCCTACTCGAGCCCTCGCTTGATGTGTACACGGATGCGTCGTCTCTCGGCTGGGGTTTTGTGACCTGTGCTCACCAGGCCGGCCAGGGGCGTTGGGATCCGTCCTTCCGTCGAGCTCACAGCACGGTGCGGGAGTTCGCGGCAGTGTGGTTTGCTCTGGGGAGGATTCGGGAGGCCCGCGGATCGATGATTCGGCTCTATTCAGACTGCTCTCTGGTGGTTCATTCCCTGAACCGCGGGGGTTCGATGCGGTCCTTGTCGCTTTGGGGTTGGTCGCTTCGGGTGACTCGTCTGCTGAGTTCTCGGGGTTTGGCTCTCCTGGCGGTTCATGTACAGGGCGTGTCCAATGTCTTGGCTGACTTCTTCTGCCCCCTTGGTGGCCGGCCCAACCTTGGTTTCGGGCGCTGATTGCTCGATGTCCGAACCCCAGGGTTTTCCCGCGGCTCCGCCTCTTTCAGCAGATCGGGCCGGTACGTCACGTGGCTGGTTTGATCTCCTCGAGTCTTCGCGTATAGGTTTTTTGACTCGAGTCTATCATCATCTCCATGGTGATCAGGTGGCCTCCTTGTTGGTGTCCCACCTGATGGCTTCTTTTCGGCGGCAGTATGAAGTTTCCTGGCGGTCCTTCTGTTTCTTTTTGCGTCCTCGCTAGTTCCTTGTCTGCTCGGGTGGTCTTGTCCTTCCTCTCGTGGTTGTTTCAGGACCGTCATCTTATGCCTAACACTGTTGCCTCATATCGTGCGGCGCTGGCGGAGCCGCTTCAGCTTGCCTTCGGTATTGATGTTACGTCTGCGCCGGTATTGATGTTACGTCTGCGCCGTTTCGCAAGCTGTCTCGTGCATTGTTTCACCTCCGGCCTGCTCATGCGTCGCCTGAGCCGTCCTGGTCTTTGGAGAGTGCTCGCTTTCCTTTCGTCTCCTCGTTTCGTTGTGGCCCCTTCGGTCCAGGATTGTTTTTCCAAGGCACTTTTCTTGTTGGCTTTGGCCTCTGGGGGTCGGGTAGGGGAGCTTCATGCTCTCCTCCGGCGCAGGGGTTTCTGCTTTTTTGGTCGTGGTGATTGTTTTGTTCGCTTGCAGCCGTCTCCTTCTTTTCTGGCGAAGAATGAGACTGCTGCATTCCGGAGGGGTCCATGGGTGGACCCAGGTACCTATTTTACTGCTAGCTAACAGGGGCATAGGGTGAAAGAAACTCTGCCCATTGTTTCTCGCCGGCGCCCGGGATCGAACCCGGGACCACAGGATCACGAGTCCAGGGTGCTGTCCGCTTGGCCGACCGGCTCTCTCGGCCTACGTAACGTGCCTCCTTGCCCCAAGTGAACCCGTCCATGCCTGGTCAAGCCATGTGCTCTCAACCCTCGTGATATACCACACTGCCGCGCCATTAGTGAAATATTTTTTTTAAATAACTTTGTTATTTTGATAGTAACTTTGAACATTTTTGGCCAAGACTATGTCTGGTAGCAGCATCAATCGTTCTGGAGGTATTAAGAGGAAGAAGATTGTTCTAACAATTAAGGACAAGTTACATGTTATACAACTTTGTGAAAATAGCCGGTCTACTTCAAGTGTTGCCAAAGAATTTAATATAGGCACTAGTATTGTTTCTGATATAAGGAAACAAAAAGAGAAAATTCTGAAATACATTTCAACCTGTGAAAGTGAAGGTGCAAGCACTACCAGAGGGTGTGGTAGGAAAACTATGAAAACTTCGACGCATGTACAGTTGGATGAGGCTGTGTACAAGTGATTTGCTCAGCACCGCACATCTAGTGTGACAATTCGCGGCCCAGAAATACAAAATGCTGGAAGCAGGTTTGCAGCAAGCCTTGGAATAAAGGATTTCGAAGCCAGTGAAGGGTGGGTTGCAAGGTTCAAAGGTTGGCACAATATTGTGAAGAGGAAAATTGTCGGTGAAAAATTGAGTGCAGATGAAAGCCGTGTAGAACCATTTAAACAGATATTAAGAGCATACATTTTGTCAAATAATTTATATTCTTATCAAATTTATAATGCTGATGAAACTGGGCTACTATTGGAGTAGGTTACCAGAAAAAACTCTAGCAATGAGGAGTGAGGGTTGTGTGCCAGGCCGTAAGGTCAACAAGGACAGGCTATTGGTCACGATGTGTGCGAATGCCGACGGCACAGACAGAATCACGTGTGCAATTGTTGGAAAATCAAAGAAACCAAGAGCCTTGCAACATTGCATGGACAGACTGCCAGTCAAATATCATAGCTCACAAAATGCATGGTTTACACAGGAGATCTTTCTTTCCTGGTTTCATGACGTATTCTGCAGGGAAGTTTGTGACTATCAAGTTAAGAAACTCAAATACAAGTTTGGCCAAGCAAAGTTCGGGCTTTGCTGCTGCTTGATAATGCGCCTGCCCACCCCAAAATTGACACGTTAACCTCACATGATGGCAAGATAACGTATATGGCACTTCCTCCTAACACAACCTCTCTCATCCAGCCTATGGATCAGGGAGTTATCTGTGCCATGAAGAGGTTGTACACCAAAAAGATGCTGAACGAAGTTTTGGAGGTTTTGCCTCCTCCGGAAGATATTGAACTCGGTGTGGATTACAGGGCTAAAAAAAAATTTGAGAATTTGAAGAACTATGCAATCAAGGAAGCCATCTATAACTGGGTCAAGGTGTGGAGTGAAGTAAAGGAATCGACTTTGAAAAATTCCTGGAAAAAACTTCTCACGTCTGCAGTCAGAAATGAGGAGGATGAAGAAATGGATTTTGAAGGATTTACAGATGAAATCCATGGAATGTTCAGAAATGCCGGCAAAAACTTAGAAAGACAGGATATGGTTGATTGGCTTGAAAAAGACGCCATAATGACCCAGGATATGGTGTGATGAGTGAAGACGAGATTCTCCAGTCTATTACTGGTGAGGTCGACGAAGAGGTGGAGGGTGAAGAAGGCAGTGAAGAACCAACACCAATGACCACAAAATACAGTGTTCTCATGACCTATGTTGACGGATTAATAAATTTTTCATCCAATTGTTCTCATTCAGAAGTTGGAAACATGTATCAGTACCTGAGGCGAACCAAAGAGCTGATCATACAACTGGCCAGTGAACACAGAAGGCAAGCTACACTTGATTCTTATATGGTACGAAAATCAAGCCAAGCGCCTTCATCAAGTGAGGCATCACAGGCAACCCAAGCGCCTTCAACAAGTGAGGAGTCACCAGCAAGCCAAATGCCTTCAACCAGTTAGGCTTCTGCAGCTGGCAGTCAAAACTAACTTTGCTTAATGCACTGTACAGTAATTTTAAGTGTTAATTTTAGTGTTGTGTTAGTATAGGTTACGTAAATTGTCAAGACTTTTTAACTTCAAGATGTGTGGCATCAATCAAGAAGATGAACAACAACAAGGTAAGTTGAGATTTCTAGTTGAATATTTAATAATTATGTGGCAAGGCAATTCAAATTATGTTGTTTGTAGTATAAAAATAGTTGGAAATGGTTAGTTTTGGACTCGTAGGTGAAAAAGTACCATTAACTGGAACACGTGATAATCCGGCTGGAGGTCCTTCCCATATAGTCCAGATAATCGAGTGGAGACAGTACTTGTGTTACTAATATGCACACAGTACCGTATTATATTCTTTGAAATCATTATTATTTTCTTTTCACGTACGTTTTTGCTGTTTATTACACTGTGTACACGTTATATATATATCTATCTACATTTTATACATCAATATGAACCACTAAGTAGTTATGGTGGGTGTGGTAATCTCATAACCCAAGCACAGCATAGCACCACCTGCCAGTTAGTTGCCGACTGCATCTGACAAAGCAAAGTGCCTCCTGATATACTACGCACTTTGCTAACTCTAGCCACAGCACTGCTATTATTATCTGAATCTTGGTCACTAATAAATCATGAATATGAATAATTTTCCACAAGGTCATTTTCTAAAATTTCATAGTGCATAGAAGTACCAAATTGGTGTTATTTACTGTGGATGTCTGCCTCTATGAACATGTTAACCAGCATTGGGTTCATTGATATCTGAACCTTGTACATAGTCTTTATCACAGTCAGGATCTTCTGTGACACTCATCGTTAAATAATTGCAGTTACTCGTCTATTTCATCATTGTTAAGTGATGCTGTGGGCATAAGCTGCATGGCAGTGCTGTGAGCTGCTGCTGCATACACTACTTATGGTCACTTTCAGTACTGAAGCCCCTCACACTCAGGAGGAGTACCCACAGAATTGTTCCAAAATGGCATCTCTTTGCTGGAGGCCTGAGGAAGCAGATGTGAAGTACTGGGTTCACACCTATACAGATGTGAGCCCTGCGAGCAGCCGGACTCAAAGGGAGTCATAGAGAATGGATGGAACTGGATTCTAGATGGAACTGGATGCCAGACCCACTTGCATACCAGAATCACAGATACAATTACACAATTACACACAGTAGTAGTGAAATATACGCCTAGAGCGACGCGCGCCATCTGGGCGGGTGGGATCCCCGCGAATAGTGCGACGCGCGACATCTAGGCAGTTGGAGCACAATGGGTTTTGGGGGATTTTCCCGGAAGTTGTGGCGTGTCGGACGCGTGTGAGCGTCCGGTGTTTGGGTATGCGGTCAGGAAAGATGGGAGGTCATGTTGTTGGGGGTGTAGGAGAGTATGTGGGGTAAGTGGTAGAGTAAGAAATACAAGGATATGAGTGGAATATGAGGATAATAGTAAATGAATATGTATGTGTGTTTGCCGTAGACTTAATCCTGTGTGTAGATAATAGTTTTGATTAAAAGAAGATAGTAAGTAAGCTATGTAGAGGCTGTGTGTAGGTGTGAGGGGTCCCAACATAGGCGGATATGTTGTTTGGGGTGGGGGAGGGGTGAGGGAAGGGTGAGGGGAGCTTCCCCTCGGCGTGAGAGTGCTTAGGGCCATTTGTGGTTTGTGGTTTTTGGACGGGCATTATTCTTTTCTTCGAGAGAGCAGAGTCCAGGAGGAGATGAGAGCTGCAGCAGGAGGGATGTGGTCCATTTGCCTTAATGGTGACTTCAACTTGAAATCCATAGACTGGGAGGCATATGAAGCTAAAACAGAAGATTTTTGGACCTGTAAATTTGTAGACCTCATCCTGGAAACATTCTTGTATCAACATGTTAAACAAGCTACGAGGATGAGGGAAGGGGACGTTCCCTCCATGCTAGATTTGATATTTACCAGGAAGGAGGAAGAGATATTTGACATTCAGTACCTTCCTCCCTTGGGTAAAAGTGACCATGTCTTTTTGGGAATAAAGTATGCAATGCGTTATAAGCTGGAAGAAAATAAGGAGGTTGAAGCAGTTGAAAAACCAGACTTCAGGAGGGGACATTATGGTGACCTTAGAAATTTTTTTAGTGAGTATAATTGGACAGACTTGATGCTAGGCAAGGAAGTGAATAAGATGTATGTCAAGTTTTGTGAAATATATGATAAAGGCACAAAAAAATTTATACCAAAACAGAGATGCAGAACTAGGAAACAGGATTGAGGTTACCTTGAGGTGCTTCCGGGGCTTAGCGTCCCCGTGGCCCGGTCGTCGACCAGGCCTGGTTGCTGGACTGATCAACCAGGCTGTTGGACGCGGCCGCTCGCAGCCTGACGTATGAGTCACAGCCTGGTTGATCAGGTATCCTTTGGAGGTGCTTATCCAGTTCTCTCTTGAACACTGTGAGGGGTCTGCCAGTTATGCCCCTTATGTATTGTGGAAGCGTGTTGAACAGTCTCGGGCGTCTGATGTTGATAGAGTTCTCTCTCAGAGTACCTGTTGCACCTCTGCTTTTAAACGGGGGTATTCTGCACATTCTGCCATGTCTTCTGGTGTCATGTAATGTTATTTCTGTGTGCAGGTTTGGGACCAGTCCCTTAATTATTTTCCACGTATAGATTATTATGTGTCTCCCACCGCTCAAGGGAATACAGATTTAGGCTCTTTAGTCGGTCCCAGTAGTTTAGATGTTTTACTGAGTGGATTCTAGCAGTAAAGGATCTCTGCACGCTCTCCAGGTCAGCAATTTCTCCAGCTTTGAAAGGGGCTGTCATTGTGCAGCAGTACTCCACTCTAGCTTCAAGTGGGCTGTTCTTTAGATATGACATGACGGCTCCAGTAGCAGGGTGATGTAACAGTGTATTCCGAACATAAAGACTACCATTGTATGTCATCTCTTCTGCAAACTGTCGTTTATATGTAAGGTTTGTGTTGGGATAGAATTAATCCCTCTACCACTTGCTCCTCTTGTTTGGTAACCCTTGGAGATCTCTATATGTCAGTAGATATACATACTGTATTGTGGACATACAATGAGAGTGAGTTAACTTTAGTCCTGGACTATGTTCAAGACTAAAGTATATTGACTGGGTTGTCAGTATGTTGTTACTAGTTATCAGCTGTACTTCATTTTATTTAGTAATTGCATCTTTAGTGATGGCTTTGTCAAGTTTGACCTTTGGTTGGATGTGATGGAAGTTGGGCAGGCAGAGGCAGCATAGAGGGGGCTGTACCCTCTGGGACTGTCATGGATGTGGGGCAAGCAGAGGCAGCATAGGGGGCTGTACCCTCTGGGACTGTAATGGATGTGAGTGAGGCAGAGACAGCATAGGGGGCTGTACCCTCTGGGACTGTGATGGATGTGGGGCAAGCAGAGGCAGCATTGGGGGCTGTACCCTCTGGGACTGTAATGGATGTGAGTGAGGCAGACAGAGCATAGGGGGCTGTACCCTCTGGGACTGTGATGGATGTGGGGCAAGCAGAGGCAGCATTGGGGGCTGTACCCTCTGGGACTGTAATGGATGTGAGTGAGGCAGAGGCAGCATAGGGGGCTGTACCCTCTGGGATTGTAATGGCTGTGGGTGAGGCAGACAGCATAGGGGGCTGTACCCTCTGGGACTGTAATGGATGTGGGTGAGGCAGAGGCAGCATAGGGGGCTGTACCCTCTGGGACTGTAATGGATGTGAGTGAG
Organism: Procambarus clarkii; assembly: GCF_040958095.1. Classification (NCBI taxonomy): domain Eukaryota; kingdom Metazoa; phylum Arthropoda; class Malacostraca; order Decapoda; family Cambaridae; genus Procambarus; species Procambarus clarkii. The sequence goes on along the minus strand of NC_091226.1, from coordinate 20,776,677 downwards.
GCAGAGACAGCATAGGGGGCTGTACCCTCTGGGACTGTAATGGATGTGAGTGAGGCAGAGACAGCATAGGGGGCTGTACCCTCTGGGACTGTAATGGATGTGGGTGAGGCAGAGACAGCATAGGGGGCTGTACCCTCTGGGACTGTAATGGATGTGGGTGAGGCAGAGACAGCATAGGGGGCTGTACACTCTGGGACTGTAATGGATGTGGGTGAGGCAGAGGCAGCATAGGGAGCTGTACCCTCTGGGACTGTAATGGATGTGAGTGAGGCAGAGGCAGCATTGGGGGCTGTACCCTCTGGGACTGTAATGGATGTGGGTGAGGCAGAGGCAGCATAGGGGGCTGTACCCTCTGGGACTGTAATGGATGTGGGGCAGGCAGAGGCAGCATAGGGAGCTGTACCCTCTGGGACTGTGATGGAAGATGGGCAGGCAAAGGCAGCATAGGGAGCTGTACCCTCTGGGACTGTGATGGATGTGGGGCAGGCAGAGACAGCATAGGGAGCTGTACCCTCTGGGACTGTGATGGAAGATGGGCAGGCAAAGGCAGCATAGGGGGCTGTACCCTCTGGGACTGTAATGGATGTGGGTGAGGCAGAGGCAGCATAGGGAGCTGTACCCTCTGGGACTGTAATGGATGTGAGTGAGGCAGAGGCAGCATTGGGGGCTGTACCCTCTGGGACTGTAATGGATGTGGGTGAGGCAGAGGCAGCATAGGGGGCTGTACCCTCTGGGACTGTAATGGATGTGGGGCAGGCAGAGGCAGCATAGGGAGCTGTACCCTCTGGGACTGTGATGGAAGATGGGCAGGCAAAGGCAGCATAGGGGGCTGTACCCTCTGGGACTGTAATGGATGTGGGTGAGGCAGAGGCAGCATAGGGGGCTGTACCCTCTGAGACTGTGATGGATGTGGGGCATGCAGAGACAGCATAGGGGGCTGTACCCTCTGGGACTGTAATGGATGTGGGGCAGGCAGAGGCAGCATAGGGAGCTGTACCCTCTGGGACTGTGATGGAAGTTGGGCTGGCAAAGGCAGCATAGGGAGCTGTACCCTCTGGGACTGTGATGGAAGTTGGGCAGGCAGAGGCAGCATAGGGAGCTGTACCCTCTGGGACTGTGATGGATGTGGGGCAGGCAGAGACAGCATAGGGAGCTGTACCCTCTGGGACTGTGATGGATGTGGGGCAGGCAGAGACAGCATAGGGGGCTATACCATCTGGGACTGTGATGGTGGCTGAGAGGCCTACTCTCCTTAATTGCTTTTCTTATCTTTCTGTCAGAGTAATATTAATGTCTGTGTTGCCTTTCCTCTAATTGTTGATTTACCTAATGTCAGTAATAAGTAATTCCCATTGATTATTAACTAGCATCATGTATATTAAAGGAAAAATGTACACTAGTGTGGATTATGAAGTGAAGTTGTTATAAAGTAAGTATGTAATTCAGAACATGATATAACACCTATTATGACTATTGGTCTTGGAATTTCTGTTCAAATAACTTAAAGATAATTTTCTTTCCAGATTGAGTCATCAGTGCTTAAATATTTTATCAGATGTTGAATTCACCATGAACTCCAGAATGGCAGAAAATGTGTATGTATTACTAAAGATTAACAATTCAATGTATATGTATACAGAGGAGTCTCGGTTAACGAATTTAATTTGTTCTGGCACCGAGCTCATCATGTGAAACACTCATCTTGCGAAACAAATATAAAATTATGGAAATACAATTATTCTGTTCCACCCCGAAAAACATCAATATGAAATTTTATAATGTAATTATAATACATGTAATTATCATAAATGTTTTGTTTTACTGTTTTCAATTGTACTTTACCTTATGAAGAGTCGTTGCTGAGACAGTGGGGAGGAGGAGAGGGGTTACGGTATGGATACTCCGTACTGCCTGGCGAGATAAGTCACACAGACACCATCTTGAGGTTATCTTGAAATGATTTCGGGGCTTTAGTGTCCCCGTGGCCCGGTCCTTGACCAGGCCTCCACCCCCAGGAAGCAGCCCGTGACAGCTGACTAACACCCAGGTACCTATTTTTACTGCTAGGTAACAGGGGCATAGGGTGAAAGAAACTCTGCCCATTGTTTCTTGCCGGCGCCTGGGATCGAACTCGGGACCACAGGATCACAAGTCTAGCGTGCTGTCCGCTCGGCCGACCGGCTCCCCACGAAAGCAAACCATGCTCATAGTTTGCTATGATTTATTTCAAGTATACAGTAATTGTGTCTTTCTTTCTCTTGGCAACACTATCTTTAGCAAGCAGCTTCTTTGGCGATATCATGGGTTACAAATTCTAGTCAAAAAACCACAAAAAGAAACAAATAAAAGCACAAATAAATACAGAGGGATGCTTATCCTGCATGATAAAATAACACTGTCGTCGGAGGTGTCCGAGAATTTGCTAGAACCAGTGGAAATACTAGGAAGCCCCACGTGGTTTTCTCGTTAACGGAACTGATGCACATCAGTCGAGATAAATTTTCTGCGAGTGACTCGCTTGTTATCTGAAGTGCTTGTAGATGCGGCTGCTCATCACCCGAGGTTCCTCTGTATATGCTAATGATTATGACTGAATAATGTTTAGCTTTATTGCTTGGACTTTGTTCTAAAAAGTTTATAATTAAATGAACATTGCTCTGTTCATTGACATTCTTCAAGTTATACAATACAGCATAATACAAATGTCTTGTGTATGACCTGCTACCTTAAGCAAATGCTTGGCACTTAATCCTTGCAGGTAAACATTAGTAATGTTTGTTAATGTACTGATGTTGATCTTGTTCACTTTTAGAATAATTTACTGGGGGAAGCCCCTTTGACTCCCTGGAGCTATCCAGGCTGATATGTTTACAGTATTATTAGACTTTGGCATCAGTCAGTGTGACTAGAGTTCTAGGTCTACCGGAGACCACAAGCCAGAACCTGGCCCCCTCAGAGAGGCACGAGGAGCAATGGATGATTTCGGGGCTTTTTTTTTTTAGTGTCCCCGCGGCCCAGTCCTCGACGAGGTCTCCACCCCCAGGAAGCAGCCTGTGACAGCTGACTAACACCCAGGTACCCAATTTACTGCTAGGTAACAGGGGCATAGGGTGAAAGAAACTCTGCCCATTGTTTCTCGCCATCACCTGGGATCGAACCCAGGACCATAGGATCACAAGTCCCGCGTGCTGTCCGCTCCGCCGACCGGCTCCCCATCACGTCGGCTATCCACCTGTCATTTCTCGGCTGATGTGATCCTGCTCGGTCGTGTGACTCCAACTCCAGTTTCCCTCTGTGTTGTGCTTTGTCTTGTCCAGAACTGCTCTTATGGTGGCATGTGAGCTGGGAGTAATTTTTACAGGTACTCGGACTACATGTGCTTAGGGTTTCCTTCCCTGAGTGCCCTGTAAGTTCCACCCTTGAGGCTTGGGGTTCTACCTCTGTTGGTCTTTTGCTGCTTGGTGATTGACCATCCTGGGAATGTTGGGGGTTTCCTCCTCCATTGTTACCTTGGGGTAAGTGGTAGTTTTTGCATTGGCGCTGGATTCCGCGCAGCTAGTTTTCACGTATTACAGTGGCAGGCAGGCTTTGTTCCTCCTGGATATGTTGTCCTCTTGCGGGTTTTTTCTTTTCATTTTTGTTTGTGCCTAGTGTGGGGGGTCTGCTTTTGTTTCCCTGCCCCCCTATTATATTAGAGTCTTGCCCTCCTGTGTTTGGTAGTACCCCTTGCTTGGCCCTCCGTGAGTGGACACATCCCGGGGGTTCAGTTTTAGAAGTTTGTTTGGTAGACTTGGGTGCCGGTTAGCAGTATCCTACCTGGGCTTACCCATAGCGATACCAGTCTAAGGGCCCTGGGAAACCCGGCGGGGGCGCAAAGGGTCCGATGGATGCGACCTCTGGGTTCCCTCTTAGTTTGTGCGAGTTTGAGGGTTGCTCTGTCCCTTTGTCTTAGGGCGACACTCATTATTTTTGCCTCCATCATGCTGCCTATTGGGTCGGTGACACCATCGACCTAGAGTTGTGCGAGCATTGTTGCTTGTTTGTGACTATTCACCCAATCAACTGATGACATTATTCGGATGCAGGCAGCTCAGGCGTTGCATGCTAGGTATAGGTTGCTGCATTGTGCTAGGTTGGTTGCCACCCCGGATGCCTTGAGGCTGTCCCAGTTTGCTTATAGGGACCCAGACTTGGAGAGGGTGGGTCACTTCGGCCTTGGTTCAGTCCGCACCCCCCTCGTTCTTCCCCTGTTGTGGTTCATTCTGGTCCCCCCCTCCCCCTTTTGCTTCTGGTTCCGAAGTGTCTGTGGGCTTCGAGGTCGGGGCAGGGTTTAGAGGATTCTGAGACTTGGGCAGTTTCAGGGATTGCCAATTCTGGGGTGGTGACTGAGGCATTCAAGTCGGTTCCTCCAGCCGTGGCGACAGGCTCTGACGAGTGGGCCTTTTTTCTTCGTGCTTTTCCGGCTGCCCTGGCTTTTTCTTGTGGGGCAGGGGCTTTGGAGGATGACTCGTCTCCGGAGCCTGATGTGGAGGTTCATGAGGTTGGGGAGGGGACTAACTTGGGGCACCTTGTGCCCTGCTAAACCCCGCCTGGGTTTTCCCACCCTCAATATGGGGCTTTTTGTTGCAAGTAGTGGGGTTTTCCTCCCCCCCCTTCCCCATCCAGTGTGCGTACGAGGTGGATTTGGGTTTGGCAACTCTCTGGGTTCGGTTCTGTATCCCTTCGTGTTCTTCAGTTCCATCCCTCCGAAGGTTTTCGACTTCCTACGTCTTACCTACTGAGGTCCAGGCAGCTATTGCGGCTTACCTCCTGCGCGACCCAGAATTTGCCTCTATTATGGATCCGTTATCCTTCAGGTTTGCATCTTCTGTCTCCATACTGGGTTCGTTATGAGATTCCAGAGTCGTCCTGGCTTGTGGACTGCTCGTTGTTGTTATTGGATGCTTGGAGTACTTTGTTGTACCCGCACGCTTGAGTGGCGGAAGGCATTTGACTGTGGTCCAGGTTTTCCTGGTGGGGCGACTTTGAGTACCTCAGTGTGTGTGTGTGTGTTTTTGCCCCTACCCTTCTGTGGGATGTAGGTATGGTTCAGCTTCACGTGCAGGTTCCCTCCCTTTCGGCTGCCCTTGTGGCTGAGGACTTGCACGCTCGTGACTTGTTGGCTTTGGTCTTGCGTTTCTTTTCCCTCCTGCAACTGTCTTCGAATTGGCATGCAGAGGATGTAGGTTGAGGTTGTTCCTGGGTCTGGTGCCTTGGTCTCCGCTGCTCATGCGTCGTCTTTAATTACCTAAGTGTAATTACCTAAGTGTAGTTACAGGATGAGAGCTACGCTCGTGGTGTCCCGTCTTCCCAACACTCTTTGTCATATAACGCTTTGAAACTACTTGCCTGCACTGCTTGAGATGTTTGTGCCGATCCTGCGGCGCAAACAGCTTCATGGTTGGTGAAATAGTATCCACTCAATTTAATGGCCTTTTATTTACCGATTTGCCGGTTCCATCGACTGGTTTGGGAGACCGGTATCTGGAGCCTCATATACCGGACTGGTGGTCGATGTAACTGTACGTTGGTATTGGGTTTGTTTTGGCATGGCGGGCCCTCACATGGCAACAGGCCATCCACCTCAATCATCCGAGCGTAAATCTTAACTTTCTTTTAAAATGGTACAGTTTAATGAAGCAAATTCTAAATTATTATTAATTAAATGTTTTTAAACAATTGTTATTAAGCAAATTTTCTATGGGGAGCCCCTACGTCTCCCTGGAGCTTATCGGGCTAATGTATGTTATATTAGACCGGGACATTAGCTAAGGAGTTCAGACCTACCAGGGACCAGCGCCAGAACCTGGCCCCTTTAGAGAGGTTTCAGGGAGCAATGGCCCTGGAAAACCCCCTTGTGGTTGGGGTTTTCCTTATCTGCCATCGACCAGGGTTAGGCACCCAGAAAGGTAGGCATAACAAAACAAACCCCACATGGTAAACAACTAAAACAAAAAACCGAACAGAGGCAGAAACTCCCTACAATCCCAAGGAAACAAGCAAACATCACACTTTACTGCCGCGCCGATCATCCGCGCAGCCCTCCCCGCCCCGAGAGGGGGAGGGGGGAGCCCCGGACCTACCGCGCCGGCTGCCTAGCTTCATTTCATAAGTTAATGTCAGCAGGGATAGACGCTTCTCTGGCCTCAGTTTCCTAGGCGGTGTTTGCCTTGTGTGGCGTTCACTGCCGTGTGTTGTGTTGTGCGGTGGCCAGGAGTACCTCATCAGTGCTGGGGCTGCATGCGCTTAGGGGCTTCCTTCCCTAAGCGCCCTGTTAGTACTGCCCTTGCGTGACAGGGTTATCTTCCCTGGGGCGTTCTGGAACCATTCCCGTAGAGGTTCTTGCTGCTCGGCATTTGCCTCGCCCTTGGGGCCAGCTGGGGCTTGGGGCCCTTGTTTGGCCCTGGGTAGGGACTGGTATTGTGCTGGTTAGGGCATCAAGGTGTTGCGCGACCTGCCACCTAAGCGGCGACCGGTTCCTGTTGCCTCTGGAGACCGGTTCCTGTTGCCTCTGGAGACGGTGTACTTTTGCGGGGTTTTTCTTTTGTTTTTATTTTCATTTGCCTGGTGGGGGTCTGCCTAGTGTGGCTATAGTTCCACTGGTAGTGTTTGGTGGCCCTCTGCTAGGCCCCCGTGATTGTACACGTCACAGGGGTTTTCAGTGCTATCCTCTACCCTCTTGTTATTTTTGGTTTCTTAACTGGTTAGCAACACCTTGCCCGGGCTTCCCGTAACAGTCAGCCTACGGGCCCTGGAAACCCCTGTCTGGCCTCGGTGGACCATTGAATGTGTCTTCCAGGTTCCAACCCGTTTTGTACGGGATTGTTGGTTGCTGTGCCCTTGTCTCCGGGTGACAGACGCCACTTTTACCTCCATCATGCTGCCTGTTGGGTCACTGACACTTTGACCCGGAATCTTGCGAGAGAGATTCTCTGCTTGTTCTCCAGTACTCTCCTGATGTTATTACTGTTCAGAGTACAGGCGGCATCCGTGTTGCAAGCTAGGTTAGGTTGCAGCAACACGCTAGGTTGGTTTCCCACTCGGATGCCCCGAGGCCGCCCCGTTTTGGTTAGGTGCTGTTCGCCCCTTTCCCTCCCTGTTCCCAGCTCCGGACTGTCTGCAGGTTTCGGGGTCGAGGCGGGGTTTAGCTGGGCCCGAGACTTGGGCGGTTTTCGGGGGCTGCCCCGTTCTTGTTGGGGACGGAGGTTTTCGGGCCTGTTCCTCCTGCCAAGGCTTCTGGGTCTTACCAGCGGCCCTTTCTTGCTGCCTTTCCCATGGACTCTTCCTTTTCTTTAAGGGCGGAGGGCTTGGAGGACGCTCTGCCCCGGGGCCTCTGTTGCTGGTTCCCAGGGCTGTGGGGGATGCCTGCTAGCAGTTCTGGGGCGGTTTGCCCCTGCCTGGGTTTTCTGCTTTTGGGCTGAGTTTTTTGCCCATCCAATCTGCTTGCTTCCCAATTTTGCTGGCGTATTTTCACATCTTTTGCGTCGGTCACAGCCCACTGTTCTGGTGGCCATTTTCTTCTGCCGATTTCCCAGCGTGGCCACCACGGCGGCGTTGCGGTTTGTTTACGGGCGCCTGGGTGTGCGAGCGAGCGTCTGGGGTGAGTTTTTTCACCCTTTTTCAGGGGTTTTATTCTCCTGTTGTCATTTCTTTGCTTTTCTGGTGTTTTCTGCCTGTTCCTGTTCCTCTGGGAACGTTTGAGTGTTGATTTTACACCGGGTTTTCCATTTTGTCTGTTTTGGGTCTGGGCCCTTGGGGTTTGGGCTCAGTGTCCCTGGCTGTTGCGCTTGCTCCCACACCTTGTCCCTCGGTTTTCGGTCTGTTTTGACTGTTTCCCTGGGGGTTCTGTCTGAGGGCTGTGCTTTGCCTTTCTGTGGTGTATCTCTGCCGGCAAATGTGGTGGTTTGGGCTCCCCCTGGTTTGATTCCGAGTTCCTTTGGGTTCTTTGGTTTCGTTCCGGAGGTTTCTTCCTCTTGGTGCCCCCTTTGTGGGTTCAGGGGGGCTTTGTTTCCTCGTGTGTGACCCGGTTCTGCCTTCTGGAGTTCCGAGGTCTTCCTGGCTTGCAGACTGATCTTTTTGCGTTTTGGCACGTGTTGTGGTCGTGCTGCGACTTTGAGGTTTTGTTGTCGAGGTGGGCCTTTTGATGCAGTTTTGTGCCTTCTTCGCCTGACCGGCGTGGTGCTCTCTGCCCACTGGTCGGCGGCTTGTAATTTTCTTTTCACGTGTATGTGTGTGCATATGAACATGTGTACACTGTGTGTGTGTGCACATGTGTATGTGCATACACACGTGTGTAACATACCTTGTGTGTATGTGTATATGTATGTGAATGTGTATATTCATATGTAATTACCTAAGTGTAGTTACAGGATGAGAGCTACGCTCGTGGTGTCCTGTCTTCCCAGCACTCTTTGTCATATAACGCTTTGTCATATAAACTACTGACCGTCTTGGCCTCCACCACCTTCTCACCTAACTTGTTCCAATCGTCTACCACTCTGTTTGCGAAAGTGAATTTTCTTATATTTCTTCGGCATCTGTGTTTAGCTAGTTTATACAGGGTATCTATGACCTCTTGTTCTTAAAGTTCCAGGTCTCAGGAAATCTTCCCTATCGATTTTATCAATTCCTGTTACTATTTTGTATGTAGTGATCATATCACCTCTTTTTCTTCTGTCTTCCAGTTTTGGCATATTTAATGCCTCTAACCTCTCTTCGTAGCTCTTGCCCTTCAGTTCTGGGATCCACTTAGTAGCATGTCTTTGCACCTTTTCCAGTTTGTTGATTTGCTTCTTAAGATATGGGCACCACACAACCACTGCATATTCTAGCTTTGGCCTAACAAAAGTCGTGAACAATTTCTTTAGTATACTGTATCGCTATCCATGTATTTAAAAGCAATTCTGAAGTTAGAAAGTGTGGCATAGGCTCCTCGCACAATATTCTTTATGTGGTCCTCAGGTGATAGTTTTCTATCTAGAACCACCCCTAGATCTCTTTCTTTATCAGAATTCTTTAAAGATTTCTCACATAATATATAGGTTGTGTGGGGTCTATGTTCTCCTATTCCACATTCCAAAACATGGCATTTATTAACATTAAATTCCATTTGCCAAGTGGTGCTCCATATACTTATTTTGTCCAGGTCTTCTTCTATATATACACATATGTATATATGTGTATATATAGACATATACACATATGTATATATAGACACATATACACATACAGTGGTACCTCGGAATGCGATTGTCCCTGTATGCGAGGTTTTCGGAAGGCGAGGTGTATTTACTCCAAAAATTTGTCTCGGAAGGCGATGGTTACTTCGGGAGGCGAGTTTGGACGCGAGTTTGTTGATACGCGTACAGCCGACCTAGCGCGTTCGTCGCCCCTCCGCCCCGCCGCCCCTCAGTTTATTATTGTCTCGCGCTCAGTGACTACCCCCACATCAATTCTTCTCGCGGATTTTCAGTGTTTTGTTGGATTTTTGGTGATTTGTCTATACAATTTGTTATTATATATCTCACCATGGGTCCCAAGAAAGCCAGTGGTAAGGATAAAGGCCAGAAAGCTCATGTGAGGATGACAATAGAGGAGAAACAAGAGATCATTCGGAAGCATGAGAACGGTACACGTGTTGTTGAACTTTGTAGGCAGTACAACAAAGCCACATCAACAATATGCACTATACTTAAGAAGAAAAATAAGATTATGGGTGCTAAAGTGGCAAAAGGAGTAAGAACATTAACGGCACAAAGACCACAAATACTTGAAGAAGTGGAAAAGTTGTTATTAATTTGGATACACGACAAGGAGTTGAGGGGTGATAGTGTTTCGGAGGCCATTATTTGTGAGAAAGCCAGGGTGTTGCACGAAGACCTTCTAAAGAATACCCCTGCAACAAGTGATGCAGATAAGAAAGAGTTTAAGGCAAGCAGGGGCTGGTTTGAAAAATTTAGAAAGAGAAGTGGTATCCATAGTGTTACAAGGCATGGGGTTATGTGATGTGATTATGGAAGGGGACTCCCCTTCCAAACAGTAACTCCTCTCCTCCTCCCCCCTCCTCACCATCTTCCATACGCCTACAGCACTCGACAGCAAGGTAAGTAATAACTGGAACACAGTTTTGTAGGTTTATTTAGATGAATTAGGTATAAAAATTTAGTTTGATGTGGGGTTTTTGGGGTAGTCAGGAACGGATTAATTCATTTCCCTTTATTTCTTATGGGGAAATTAACTTCGGAATGCGAGTTTTCGGAAGGCGAGGCGTCTCCAGGAACGGATTAAACTCTTATTCTGAGGTATGCCTGTATGTATATATGTGTATATGTGTCTGTGTACCTCTTCTTTCAGAAGGGGCTCTGTTCCCTTCTCTGTTGACGGGGCGCTGGGGGAGCAGCTTGCTCTGTTGACCCTCGCATGGTCCCACAGTTAGTGGGCACTAACTTTTTGGTTTTCTTCCGGCCTCTGGTGGCTGCGGTGGACGGCTTCTCCCCCCTTTGGGGGGTTCAGGGCTGGCGGGGTGGGTTTCTTCCCCTGCGCTTCATCATGTCATCTTAGTGGGTGCGTTCAGTCTTACCTGGGATGCGGTCGGGTCAAGATACCTGCTCTGCGACTAGGGGTGAAGTTAGTGTTTAGCTAAGTCTACACATAAGGAGACTGACTAGTATTAATCGCCTTCTACACATCTCCCCCCATGCTGGGTACTGAGATGGAGACTCATTCACCAAAAGAACTGGCTACTTCCCACAGCAATATTAACATGGACTCAGAAAGCAGCCAGTCAGTCGAGGAGGGTGAGTTTCAAGAATTTCTAACCAGGCAACAGAAGAAACAGAGAAGACAGGATGCAAGGCGTAGTGTTGACAGTGATAATACACTTAACGGAAACGACAAGAGAATGAAGAACGACGCCGAGACTGATGTCGACGAACGAACGGAACGATGTCAGGAAGGTGAGGGTCAGCGGAGATGGAGGCTTCTCTTCCCTTCCTCATGCATGCTGGCCTATCATCAGAAGCTGCTGTGGACAGTCAAACTTGGAAGAGAACACCGCAAGTTCGAGCCCCTGCTGAAGGAAGGTGTAAACAGACCTTACTTAACGGTAGGTTCTATGGAGGCAGTTGCATTTCTTACCCAGCAAGGATATGATGGAATTGTTATGGAAATACCGGAGGAGAATGAGAAGCTGACGAAGGTAATTATCTACAAATACCCTCAGATTCTAGATCCCGAATTCATCCTCGACGACCAACGATTTGTGTGGGCCAAGAGTCACCTTATTAAAGGTGAAGCTAGGAATCAGGTGGTGGCTCTAGTGAGAGGTGAAGTTCCCGAGAGAGTGTTCATCACCGGGGCTGGCTACAGGCATGTAGCAAAGTATGTGGAAGAGCCCATAATATGCCTGAAATGCTGCAGATGGGGGCATAAATCCTGGAGCTGTCAACATGATCCAAGATGTCGTTTCTGCGGAGTCTCTAATGTGTGTAGAAACAGACTTAATCTGGGTGAGAAAATAGTTCCCAGATGCTGCAACTGTGGAGGTGTTCACAATGCCAGCTCGGCTGTGTGTAGCAAGAGGCCGAGTATGGATGTTCCCCGGCTGGTGAATGTTACAGAGCAAGCAAGAGCTCTTACCCAGACACCGGGAGCACAGCAAAACAGTCTGCCCCAAACAGTGCCAGTGAACCGGACGAATGCGTGGGTAAAGGAGTCACCTTTACTTCGTCAGGCTCAAGCAACAAGCAGCCACGCCAACACTCAGGACTCCGGCAGTGACAGTGTAACGGTGAGTGAAGTGGCTACTGTGGCTCAGAAAGAGGGCCATAATGATATGGTCAAGGAGGTGTTGGCTGAACTAAGAAAAGTTGGTGATTTCCTCCGAAATCTTGGGCAAAGAATCGAGTCCATCGAGGCGAAATTAAACGTTCAGGTGAAGGTTAAGGAAAGTCACAAAACAGTGAAGGAAAGTCAGGATATAGTGACTGAGGACAATAATGAAATATTGAGTGATGAAATGAAGGAAAGTGAAGTGTGTGTGAATGATGATAGTCGTAGTGAAAGGAAGAACTCTATAATTACACATAAAATGAAGGAATCATTTGGGCCAATAATGGACGTTGCAGGACTGAAAAAATCTCTTGAGAAACGCAATGTTGCTTTTACTGGTGAACTTGGGAGGAGATGGGAGATGTTATACACGGTATGGCTATCATTTAGTGAACTTATTGGGGATGACTTAGAAAGTGAATTGCTTAATAATGGATCACCCTAGACTGAAAGTGTTGTCATGGAATGTTAATGGTTTAAGAAACAGGGTTACAGATGTTCATTGTTATGTGATGGGAAATGATATTGATGTTGTAGCTCTCCAGGAGGAGACAGGGGTTGGAATGACAATGTTGGAATGAAGGCTTATTGAAATTAAATGGCTATAAAGGGTTTCACCTCTTCGCCGCAAATAACATCAGAGGGACGTCGATTTATGTTAAGAACTCCATACCAGCAGAGTTAGTAGAACCGCCGTCAAAAACGCAAGGTATAGAGAGTGTCTGTGTTAAATTATCATTAAGGGAAGGGGAATTTATTGTAGTTAATTTGTATGTATCCAGGAACTGCTTCGATGCTCACTATCTACCTGACTGCATTTATACTAATCCTTTACTGGTCATTGGGGACCTTAATGCTCGGCACACAAGCCTTGGGACAGTGGGTAGTATTAATACTAATGGGGTCAAGTGGTTACAGTTTCTACAAGATCATCCAGATACCTGTCTCTTGGGAAACAATGAACCAACTCACATCAGGGGAGGACGGCATGACTATGCCTGCATTTTAAACTCTCAGGGGATTATGGGGGAGGCTCGGGTTGTACGGGAACTACTTAGTGACCACTTTGCCTTGAACGTTGAATTACCACTGGGGAAAAAGCGTCCACTTTCAAAGGAAAAGGCTAAATATTAATAAAGATATGAAAAGTTATTTTATTCAAAATATGGGAGATTGGTATCAACAATACGCGCTCTGCGTTGATAGTTTTTACGAGGACATGGTCGAGAACATAGAGAAATTAGTACAGAGGGAAAATAACGGGGGCAGGGGAAGCAAGATGCATGGACCTAAGAAATTTAAATATTCCAATGATCAGCAAGTTAAGGGGTGGGAGAGAATGCTACGGAGTGCACATAAAGAATGGTTAAAAAATGGAATGAGGGATGAAGAGAAAAATACAATGTTGGAAGTGGCTAGGGAATGCAGTCAGGTGAGGAAGGAGGCGCGGGACAGATACTGGCAAGACTTTGCTCAGTCCATTGGTAATACTAAGTACTAAGAACCTTAAAGACATATGGAGAGCAGTAAATAAAATCAGGGGTTGTAAGACCAAATTCATTGCTCATTCAGATCCAGGGAAGGTTGTTAATGAGTTAGTAGATAAATGGGCTAGTGCTGCTGGTATGGAGTCCTTACCTGAAGATACGAGAGTCACCATTGAGTCATGGGAAAATATTAGAAATGGAGTAACTTTATGTGCCTTAAATACAAGATCTATAGCATGCACTGAGATAACCCACGATGAGCTACTGGATGCTATAAAAAGTGGCAGCTCCACTGCTCCGGGAAAAGATGGAGTAACGTATGACATTCTCAATTATTTAGCCGGTATGAAACCTAGTCCCTTACTTGATTTGTTTAATATGAGTTATAGAGAGGGAAAGTTACCAAGAAAATGGAAAGAGGCTATCATCATTCCTATCCCTAAGTCAAACGGAGGCCTCAGGCATGTCTCCTTAATATCGTGCTTTTGTAAAATGATGGAAAGGATTTTGTTAAATAGGCTACTCTACCTTGTAGGTGATAACATGTCCAGTAATCTCTTTGGTTTTATCAAAGGCAAAAGTACTGCGGATTGTCTCTTAAAGTGTTTGTCTAATGTGGATGACAATTGTAGAGTTTTTGTTGATCTACAAGGAGCATTTGATAAAGCCAATGGGGAAGTAATCTTATACGAATTAGCCAATCTGGGAATAACAGGGAGATTGCTACATTGGATAAGGGATTATCTACAAGGCAGATGAGGTCAGGTGTATTACCAGGGATACATGTCTAAGGAACGGATGTTTCAGTTAGGTACCCCCCAAGGGGGAGTTTTAAGTCCCACCTTATTCAATGTATTAATGAACAGATTAGCATCAGAGATGTATCCTCCAGGGGTCACGACGATCATATATGCTGATGACATTCTTATACAAGGCACTTCTGGGAACAAAATTCAAACTGCGCTTAACATACTTGGTAAAACCTGTCACAAGTTAGGCTTAGTTATTAATGCAGACAAAACCAAATATGAGTATAGGAAACGAAGAAATATAACACTTACTCTAAATGGTGTGGAACTGAGCCGTGTTCAGAAGTACAAGTATCTGGGCATGTATGTTAGATACACATGCGAGAGTAAAAATGCTGAAATAAATCATATCAGCACCTTATGTAAAGCCCATCTGCATCCTTTAAAAGCACTGGCTTTTTCTGGTAAAGGTGTTGGAGTACCTATCTTGCGGATGTTATACATAAGCACTGTTCGATCCCTGATAGACTACGCAGCACCTGTTTTGTCTTACACAGGCCAAGGCAGAATTAAAAAAATAGAGCTGATACAGAACGAGGCTATGAGGATTATTCTTGGATGTCAAAGAAATGCAATGATTGAAATAATGAGAATGGAATTAAATTTACAGAGTGTGTATGATTGAGTCCGTGACATTAACACTAGAATATCTATTCGTTTCATGCGGAGAAAAGGAGGGGATAAGCTGTTTCAGAGCGTTCAGACCTGCATGAGTGACGTACACACTTTCAGGAAACTGAGGGAGACACACTACACGAGGGGATTAGCTCATGACCTCAGGGAATACGATGTACTTAACTGCTGTAAACCCTCTCACCAGTGTAATAGGTCTGCTCCCTGGAAAGTACAGAAAATAGACGTCGAAATTGTACCCCTCAAGGTGAAAAAGATTCATCATGAACCGGGACAGTTACGATGTTTGTATGGAAGCATGATTTCTTGGTTACCAAGAGGCGACAGTTTACATGTATATTGTGACGGGTCAGTGGCGGAGGATGGCAGGGCAGGGTGTGGTGTCCTAATAAGGGAATATACTGAGTTTGGGACTGTGGACAGGATAATTGAACTCCGACTTAGTAATTATATATCATCCACACAAGCTGAACTGCAGGCCATTCTGGCGTGTTTGGAGGAAGTGCGTCATGACGACAAAAATGTTTTTGTATTTGTCGATAGCCGAGGAGCACTTGATTCCTTAAACAGTCGAAACCCAGTCTTCATGTCCATAGTTGAGGATTGTAAGAAAAGGATAACTGAGATACAGCTGAAAGGTCATAGTGTGAAATTCATGTGGATTCCATCTCATGTTGGAATAGTGCTCAATGAGGTGGCGGATGACTTTGCCAAACGTGCCACATCAAAACCACAAGTTGACATTGAATGTGAATTCACAATGAGACAAATAAGAAGCAAAATCAAAAATATTCAGGCACAGGCAGAAGTGGAGAGAAGTATAATGTATGAGAGAAGTCAAACCATGCAACACTACATGTGAGTCAAAACACCCATTTCACTTATGGTAAAAGGAGAAATGCTTGGAGTGACTCCGTGTACATGCGGCTCAGGCTTGGGTACAAATATTACTGGGAATATGGGATAGGTGTTCATGATAATGACACGAAGTGTAAACTATGTGGTTTGTTAAGGTCTCACACCCTTGCCCATTATGTTCTTGATTGTCCATTGATTAATGTATATAGAAACACTGAGATAAGGACTGTTCCTGTACAATTAGCCTGGATGTGTCACAACGGAAAGGTTGATGATATTCTTGAGAGATATAAGAATTTTGCACCAAGACTGTAATTTTTTGTTGAATGTCTCTTGCAAATTGTCTATACAGTATACCTAGGTCATAAAAGTATTTGTGTACGTCTGGTACCATACTACTTGTGTAAAGGTGGAAATGTAGATGTTTATCTCTCAGAATGTTTGGTAATATGTTTATTGTTTGTGATGTGTTTATATGTATGTATTAACACGATGTACTGAACGGAGTGAGAATAGCTTGAGCTTCCTTATCCCTTTCTGTGTATTTTACCTCAATAAACTTATTCCAATTTCAATTTCAGTGGGTGCGTTGGACGTGGTCGTTCCACCCCATCCTTTTGGGGTTCCCGTCTGCTCTTTGCAGACATGGGCCTGTCGAATCTGCGTTTTTTCTGGACTTCTTCAGTCTACGCCCTGGATTCTATGCCCTCATCGGAGGACTGTTGTCTTCTGTCTGGCTTCTGTTGGGGCCGGGTGCCTGGATGGTGGCCCTGGGTCTCCAGGTCAATTCTTGGCACATTCCTCTCCAGTTTTCTGGGACTGGCACAGTTGGTGGTGGGGCTTCAGGCTTGCCGCTTTTGCTGCCTTCCCTATTTTGTAATTGGCACTTGGTGTATTTTTGCATCTTTACCAGATCTTGGTGCCCTGTCTGAGTCTGCTTGGGATTCGGTGTCTGGCCTACCTCGACAACTGGCTGGTATGGGCTCCCAGTCGGTCCGCTTGTCTGCTCGCCAGGGGTGTGGTTCTTTCCAGATCGCCAGGTTTGGTTTACTGGTGATCTAGAGGCCATTCCACCGGTTTCCGTCCTGGGTTCGGACCTGGCTGGGCCTTGTTTAGGGCTCTTGGGCCGCTCCTTGTCTTTCCCTCCAGAAGTGTTGCTGCGGCTGTGGTCCCGACTTCGGCTGTTCATGAGGGGGTCCCGGGTTGCTCAATGGTTGCTCGAGCAGTTGTGCAGGAGTCTGAACTTCGACGTGATGGTCTGCCCGCAGGGTCGGGTTTGGCTTCGGCGTCTGTTTGGTTCCTTCGGATACTCCCCTTCCGCCTCTTGCAATCGTTGGGTTCATTCCTCCGGGGCTCTTGTGTTGGTGTAGCTTCACCAGCTTCCTTTTTTGAGTTTTCGGGGTTCCGTGCCTTGGCACCTCCCCGAGCCTTCGCTCGATGTGTTCACGGATGGGTCATCTCTCGGCTGGGGCTTTGTGACCAGTGCTCACCAGGTCAGCCGGGGATGGTGGGGTCTGTCCGTCCGTCGGGCTCACAGCACGGTTCGGGAGTTCGTGGCTGTCTGGTTTGCGCTTCGGAGGGTTTGGGTCACTCGGTGCTCTACCATTCAGCTCCATTCGGACTGTTCTCAGGCGGTTCTTTGCCAGAACCACAGGGTTTCTCTTAGGTGTTGACCTTTGGGGTTGGTTCCTTAGGGTGGCTCGTTTACTGGATTCTCAGGGTTTTGGCTAACCATGAGGTTCATGTCCGGGGTGTGTCCTGCGTCCTGGCAGACAGCTGTCTCGGTTCATTCCTCTGTTCGCGGATTGACCAATCGTCACTGACTCGTTTTGTTGGCTCTGCCGGACGTATGGACTCCTGGCCATGAGCGTCTCCGAGTCGGCATGGTCTAGGCGTCGCCCATTTTATGTGGCTCTCTTACCCGCCTGCGAGGCGTTCACGGTGGATGCTTTTTGGCAGGACTGGTCGAGGTGGGGGTACCTGTTCCTCTTTTTCCGGTCCAGCTGTTGCTTCGGGTTCTGGCTCGGTTGGAGCCCATTCCCACGAGAGTAGTCCTTATGGTTCCTTGGTGGCCGGCCCAGCTTTATTTTCAGATGCTGCTTGATAGGTGTCCGAACCCGGGGCGCTTTCCCGCGGCTCCGCCTCTTTCGGCAGGTCGGATTGGTCCTGTACGTGACTGGTTCGGCCTTCTCCTCGGCTCTTCGCGTCTGGTATTTTGACACGGGTATCACCATCTCTGTGGTGATCAGGTGGCTTTGTTAATGGTGTTCCACCTGCAAGCTTCGTCTTGGCTTGGCTAACCGTGACACCACAAGCGTAGTATTACTTTCCTGGTGTTTCTATGCACTTTTTCTTGCTCTTCGTAGGTTGTCTTCTCTTTCGCATCGGGTTGTCTTGTCCTTTCTGGGGTTTTCAGGACTACAGTTATTAGATGTTTTTTACTGTCGCCTCGTTTTGTAATTACCTAACTGTAATTACCTAAGTGTAGTTACAGAATGAGAGCTACGCTTGTGGTGTCCCGTCTTCCCAGCACTCTTTGTCATATAACGCTTTGAAACTACTGACGGTGTTGGCTTCCACCACCTTCTCACCTAACTTGTTCCAACCGTCTACCACTCTGTTTGCGAAAGTGAATTTTCTTATATTTCTCCGGCAGCTTTGTTTCGTTAGTTTAAATCTATGATCTCTTGTTCTTGAAGTTCCGGGTCTCAGGAATTCTTCCCTATCAATTTTATCGATTCCTGTTACTATTTTGTATGTAGTGATCATATCACCTCTTTTTCTTCTGTCTTCTAGTTTTGGCATATTTAATGCCTCTAACAGGGAGCCGGTCGGCCGAGCGGACAGCATGCGGGACTTGTGGTCCTGGGGTCGATCCCAGGCGCCGGCGAGAAACAATGGGCAGAGTTTCTTTCACTCTATGCCCCTGTTACCTAGCAGTAAAATAGGTACCTGGGTGTTAGTCAGCTGTCACGGGCTGCTTCCTGGGGGTGGAGGCCTGGTCGAAGACTGGGCCGCGGGGACACTAAAGCCCCGAAATCATCTCAAGATAACCTCAAGATAACCTCTCCTCGTAGCTCTTGCCCTTTAGTTCTGGGAGCTACTTAGTAGCATGTCTTTGCACCTTTTCCAGTTTGTTGATGTGCTTCTTAAGATATGGGCACCACACAACCGCTGCATATTCTAGCTTTGGCCTAACAAAAGTCGTGAACAATTTCTTTAGTATATCGCCATCAAGTATTTAAAAGCAATTCTGAAGTTAGAAAGCGTGTCATAGGCTCCTCGCACAATATTCTTCATGTGGTCCTCAGGTGATAGTTTTCTATCTAGAACCACCCCTAGATCTCTTTCTTTATCAGAATTCTTTAAAGATTTCTCATATAATATATAGGTTGTGTGGGGTCTATGTTCTCCTATTCCACATTCCATAACATGGCATTTATTAACATTAAATTCCATTTGCCAAGTGGTGCTCCATATACTTATTTTGTCCAGGTCATCTTGAAGGGCATGACAATCATCTAAGTTTCTTATCCTTCCTATTATCTTAGCATCATCAGCAAACATGTTCATATAATTCTGTATTCCCACTGGTAGATCGTTTATGTAGACAATGAACATTACCGGTGCAAGAACTGAACCCTGTGGTACTCCACTTGTGACATTCCTCCAATCCGATACCTTGCCTCTGATTACAGCCCTCATTTTTCTGTCAGTTAGGAAATTTTTCATCCATGTTAGAAGCTTACCTGTCACCCCTCCAATATGTTCCAGTTTCCAGAACAACCTCTTATGGGGAACTCTGTTGAAAGCCTTTTTTAGGTCCAGATAGATGCAGTCAACCCAACCATCTCTTTCCTGTAAAATCTCTGTTGCTCGACCATAAAAACTGTCTTGACTCTACTGTGCCACTGTTCTGCAGGTGAGTTTATGTGGTCTGGGGTCTCCTTCGTCCAGGCACTGATTCGTTTTTTGGGGGTACGAATGGGAGTACATACGTACATGAGTACATGGAACATTCTCACAGGGGTGCCTGCAGCACGCCTGTTGGCCCAGTGATGGCAGCTCTTGTTTCTAACCTCCTGATTCGGACATCAGCCCGCTGGTGACTGCAGGAGGCCTCTCGCCCCATACGGGGCAGCTCCAGACTGTGCCCATCCAGTCCCTCTCCTATTCATGTCCACCCATGCGGGCTTGGGAAGTAGATGAACTCCCAGAACCCCATAATGCAGGTATTAGGCAGGTTTCGTGCTTGTGTTCGGGGCCCCACCTCCACCGTGTTCCTTGTTACCAATCGTGCGTTACGGCTCAAAACCCTAACAACAGCAAGACCTTAAATGTCTAGGGCTACTACAACTGCTGTTCTCTAGAGCGGGTCACCAGTGTAACCCCATGATTGGTACAAGCAATCTTAGTAAAATTTCTCCCTTAGGACTGAAGAAATATACATATAAATTTTAATATATATATTCATTATAATTCTTAATATTATATAAATAACAGATGGACCAATATATCACTATTAAAGCAAAATCAAAAAGTACTGTCTCTCCTAGAATAATATATCTAGTATTATTATGGCAAAACATAAATACACAGACTTATCTCCCACAGATGTTAACTCTCCTGGTCTGTACTAGCTACTGACTGACTTAGCAACGGGACTAAAAATCATTGCTTCCGCCCCGCGAAAGATTGCCAAAGTACAGAGTATTTATTAAAGTTACATGGAGCAATATATTGTGACAAGAGTAATCTTAAACTAACTTAGTAAATGGTCAGACTAACATGTATAACAGAGATAATTTAATTATTACTTCATGCAGTAATTAAAATAAAACAAACAAAGGGAAATGTTGGCACGCCCACCAGCAACTAAACTCCCCCCCCCCCACGGACTCTTGCCGCCTAATGTTCAAACAATTATAATTTCACATACTGTTACCCACTTGATGATCATTACAAATCATTTTTCCCGCGGGAATCAGCCGAGCGCACACAGAAAAAAACAATCCTTCCCACGGTACATTGGGCCTAATCCAACAGGCAACAATAAAATATATAAACACATATTTGTTACCATATATAAATGTACATACATGTAATCATATTATACACAAAGCACATATATAAGTACAAATTAATTTATTCAATTACGTATCTAATTGAGGTACGTAACATTCCTCGGTGCGTAAGTGGTGGTGCCTGTTTTGTGGTGCATGTTCCTGTGTCAAGAGGGTTTTGTGGTGACGTTTTGATACTTCGGTTGCGTTTTGGAGTGCGCTTGTGGCATTTTGTTCGGCCCTTCCGTGCTTTTTCCTGGGGCCTGCCTTGTTTGGGTTATTTGTTCCCATGCTTTCTGGGTCCCTCATTCCTTGCCGGTCTTGCTGTACCTAGCTTAGCTTTTCCATGTACAATGGGGCCTCGACTTACGATGCTAATCCGTTCCCAGAGACGGATCGTAAGTTGAAATATCGGAAGTCGAAGCGATTTTTCCCATAAGAAATAAAGGGATTTGAATTAATCCGTTCCCCACCCTCCAAAATGTTAACATAAAAATACATTTTATGCTGAATACAATGTTTTTTTCTAACTACAATACAGTACCAAAGTTACTCTTACCTTTATGGAGGGCTCTTGATGGCGTATGGAAGATGGTGATGAGGGGGGGAGGAGGAGAGTTGTTACTGTTTGGAAGGGGAGTCCCCTTCCATTATCACAACAGGCAGTGATGTTTTCTCTGGGGTACTCGCTCTCTCTCTCTCTCTCCTACGTTTTGCCTGAATACTACTAGGACCTGGTTGTGGTTCAGTGCTTGTTTGTCTCACTACAAATGTCAAGAGACAGTTGTTTTTCCCTTCGTTTTAACATTTGTCTGTAATGATGCATCACATTAGCACCTATAATGTCCTTTTTCTTAGCTAGTATGGTGGATATTGTTGACAAATTTGTTGTACTGCCTAGCCAGTTCACCTACCTGCACACCTTCATATTTACGAATGATCTCTTGTTTCTGCTCTAAGGTCATTCTTACATGGGATCTCATATGTTGAGCCTTACCACTGACTTTCCTGGGACTCATGGCGTATTATATAATAATTACTTTTAATGTTCAAAATGCAAAAAATCACCACAAAAGCGGAATTTCTTATAAGCGCGATCGTCACTAAGCGGATAGCTGTAGTAAACTGAGGCAGGTCAGACCGCTTGACTGGGAACCATGTGCTCGGCCGACCTGAACGTGTACCAACAAATATCGGATGTCGAGTCGCATTTTTCGATGAAATTTATATCGTAACTCGAAATTATCGTAAGTAGGGGCAATCGTATGTTGAGGTGCCACTGTACATTCAAATTGAAGTTCAGATGTTTATTCAGGTAATGTACATGCTTACAAGGTGAGATACAAACTTTGATGGAACATTGGATTCTCTGTTCTGCCCCTAGTTGTCCTCCCCTAGTTGTGCTTGTTGGGGTTGGGCTTTGGCTCTTGGTCCCACCTCTCTGCTGTCGGTCGCTTAGTGTGCTGGTTCCTGGGCCTGCTCAGCTCTTTTGTATCTCTGGCCCTGTCTGGAGTCAGGCTCTGCCATTCTCTGCCTTCGCCGCGAGATGTTCCTTCCGGTTGCATGTTACATGTTGCATACTGCCTGTTGTGTGTGGTGCATGTTGCATACTGCCTGTTGTGTGTGGTGCATGTTGCATACTGCCTGTTGTGTGTGGTGCATGTTGCATACTGCCTGTTGTGTGTGGTGCATGTTGCATACTGCCTGTTGTGTGTGGTGCATGTTGCTGGTGCGCGTGTGCATTGGTAACGTGTGCCACGGTGACAGGTGGTACTTGTTACTGTGTTGGGATGTTGTGGGGTGAAATTTTGCTGTAATTTTGTGCCTGGGGTTGCGCTTTGGCTCTTTTGTCCTGCCTCTCCCCTGTCGTTTCCCTGACATCTCCTGGGCTCTGTCAGGTTTGCACTTGCAGACCTTCTGTCTGTGTGCGGGGACTGCTTCCACCGCTTCCCTTCTTCGTGCATCTCCTTCACACTGTTGTGTGTTTTGTTTGTGCCTTTTGGCCTTCCTGTTGCCAGGTTTGGATTCCTGTTTTCCTGGCTTGCCCTGCCTGTGGGCTTTTTCGGGGTCTCGCGGTGTTCCTTCTCTGGGGTTTTGCGTCGGGTTCATAGTTTCCGGTCTCCTGGCGAGCTCGCTCACGTTGGAGGGTTTTCTGTTCGACAGACGTTCCATCTCCGTCTTTGCCGGCTTGGGTTTCTGGCTCTGCCTCCTCGGTGGTCACGCTCGAGATCTTTCCGCGGCTCCGCCTCTTCCTAGGCTCGGATAAACCTTGACGGGGATGGTTGAGTTCTGCCTCGAGTCTCACCTTTCGTAGGTGGTCGGGTGGCTTCGTAGTCGGTGTCCCACCTGCGTGCTTTTCTTAGCGACAGTATGGGGTAATTTGACGGTCCTTCCTTTTCCTTCTGTCCCTTCTTAGGTGGCTACGTTTGTTGGCGTCGGCTTGGCTTTTCTGGTGGGGGTTGGGGGCCGTTGACTTGCCGCATACTGTCGCTTCGGTTTGCTTTCGGTCTTGGTGTTACATCTGCGCCGTTCGTAGGCTGTCTCGTGCGTTGTTTCACGTCCAGCCTGTTCTTGCGCCGCTTGGGCTGTCCTGGTCTCTGGGCAACGTGTTCTTTCTTCTCCTCGGTTGGTGGTGGCCCCTTCGGTTTGGGTTTGTTTTGACAGCTCTTTTCCTGTTGGCGGTTGCCTCTAGGGCTCAGGTCGCTGAGCTTCTTGCTCTCCATCGGTTATGGCGTTTGGTTTGTTCGGTTCCAGCCTTCTCCCTCTTTCCTGGCACGGAGTGAGGCTGCAGCGTTCGGGGGGAAGGGGGGGGTTCCCTTGGTTTGTTGGTGTTTGGTTGGTTGGGCAGGGGGTGCGTCGTGTTTTGTGTTCACTTGCGGCCCTCCTCTGTTATTTGCGCGCCGCGGCTTCTGTGTCCTGAGTGCGCTTTCGGTTGATCCAGTTCCATTCCTCCCTGTTCGCGGGAGAAGGTGTCCTGGGTCATCTGCTGTGTTATTGGGGCTAGCCAGCCTGTGTTCTTTGTCCGTGGCTTTTGTGGTTTTGCTGCTCTTGCTGCCGTTTTGGTGGCATGTCCTTGCTGACTTCGGGCACTGGGCTTTTTGGCGGTTGTACAGGGGCCTGGCTGCTAGTTGTCTTGTGTCATTCCCGGGCTCGTTCAGGCCTGTGTCGCCTTGGGTTGGCGATTGCAGCCAGTTGTCTTGCTTTCCGTTGAGGGATGTGTGGTGTTCCCCTCCTGGATTCATCCCTTTGACCTTCCTCTGTGGGTAGTTAGCTCCGGGGAACCGACAGGGCTCCCCCCAGAAAACTAACGTTGAATGTAATGAAACGCCATTTTCTGGGTGAGAACAAAATCCTGGCAACCTTCCCTCCCTCCGGTCGGCAGTTTTTCGCTTGTTTTGACATCCAGCCTCAGAAGTGATTGGTGGATAGCCGCGTGAGAGGTCTGGGGCTCCCCCCCTTCCGGGCAGGGGAGAGCTTCGCAGACAGAGGCGTAGTAACGTGTGACGTCATACTTGTTTGCTTGTTTTCTATTGGAGAGTTCTATCCACTAGTTTGGCTTTTGATAGTAATTTTTACCAGAATAGGGGTTTGTTTTGGGATGCTTACCTTTCTGGATGCTTGACCTGGTCGATGGCAGACATAGAATGCTTCCAACCACACGGGGGTTTCTATAGGCCATTGCTCCCTTTGCCTCTCTGAGGGGGCCAGGTTCTGGCCGTGGTCCCCGGTAGGCCCTAAGAACTCCATACACATGACTGATGCCAAAGTCTGACATTAGCATATCAGCCAGGTATAGCTCCAGGGAGCATCCGGGTCTCGCCCAGAAAATGGCGTTTCATTATATTCAATGCTGGTTTTTTATCACAGTCAGGGCTCATCTGTAATATTGTCATTGCTAAATAATAGCAGATATATATTTATTTTGACATTTTTCGGCGATGCTGTGGTCACAAGCTGAACAGCAATGCTGTTCGCTTATGCTGCGTGTGCCAGCCTTGGTTGTTCTGTGGCTCTCATACCGGAGAATATTGCCCATGATTTTTTTTTTAAATGGCGACTGTTTACAAGAGCCCTGAGGAAGCTACTGTGAACCCCGTGTAGCCGCGAGCCATTTCAATCGTGCCTGGCACCCTATAGAGTATATATATGCCATGTGCACAGTGGGACATGTTACTCATGGCTAGAAGATTGAAGAAAAAGAGATGATATGATCACTAAGTACAAAATAGTAACAGGAATCTATGAAATTGATACTGAAGAATTCCTGAGACCAGGAACTTCAAAAACAAGAGTCATAGATTTAAACTAACGAAACAAAGCTGCTGGAGAAATATAAGAAAATTCACCTTTGTAAACAGTGGTAGACGGTTGGAATAAGTTAGATGAGAAGATGGTGGAGGCCAAAACTGTCATTAATTTCAAAGTGTTATATGACAAAGAGTGCTGGGGAGACGGGACACCACGAGCATAGCTTTCATTCTGTAACTGCAGCTTGCCACTGTAGCTTGCTTAGGTAATTAAACTTGGGTAATTACACACCCAGGAAGCAGCCTGTAGCAGCTGTCTAACTCCCAGGTACCTATTTACTGCTAGGTAACAGGTAATTACCTAAGTGTAGTTACAAGATGAGAGCTACGCTCGTGGTGTCCCGTCTTCCCAGCACTCTTTGTCATATAACGCTTTGAAACTACTGACGGTCTTGACCTCCACCACCTTCTCACTAAACTTGTTCCAACCGTCTACCACTCTATTTGCGAAGGTGAATTTTCTTATATTTCTTCGGCATCTGTGTTTAGCTAGTTTAAATCTATGACCTCTTGTTCTTGAAGTTCCAGGTCGCAGGAAATCTTCCCTGTCGATTTTATCAATTCCTGTTACTATTTTGTACGTAGTGATCACATCACCTCTTTTTCTTCTGTCTTCTAGTTTTGGCATATTTAATGCTTCCAACCTCTCCTCGTAGCTCTTGCCCTTCAGTTCTGGGAGCCACTTAGTAGCATGTCTTTGCACCTTTTCCAGTTTGTTGATGTGCTTCTTAAGATATGGGCACCACACAACAGCTGCATATTCCAGCTTTGGCCTAACCAAAGTCATGAACAATTTCTTTAGTATATCGCCATCCATGTATTTAACACTTTCGCGCTTTAGATTAGAGATAACTCGTCACTGTTTTTTCTTGCGATTCCGCATAACAGCCTACTTTTCTCGTCCATCGAAAAAATATTTCTATAAATTCCATTTTTTAACCGAAATGTATGGGGATACTCTCAGATTGGCCTTAGCCTTATGACTCAGCCTTATTGGCGTGGAACAGCGAGGAATGGCCAACAACAAGAAGCATACCACATGTTCCCGACATAGATGCCAGTGCAGCTCCTCTTGCTGACGCGGCAGTTTCAACACCCGGCCCATCTGGTGCGAGGCGTCCTCTGTTCACCTCAAGCCCACTCATCAACCACAAATTCTGAAATGGACATTGAGGACATAGAACCACTTGATGTTTCTGATTTCATAGAAGATTCTACTACAAGTTTGGTGGTTCCTGTAGAAGACAATATTCCTCCAGTGCATCCAAGAAATACAAGAATTATAGATTCAGAACAACGTCTCAACTACAAGTTGACGCATGAACTCGTGCACTTGGCTAAAAAAAGAAGATGCCGTGTTTGTTTCAAGTCTGGCAAAAGGAGGGACGTGATTTATGGATGTAAAACTTGTGATGTGGCACTGTGCGCTGCGCCTTGCTACACAAGGTACCACCGAAGAAAGATATTTTGGGTGGAGAAAAAATAACCACCGGCAACAGCTTCACTCCACCTAAGAAACATCAGATGAGCAACTTCAGGATCAGAAGCCTGAAGATGGTGGAGTGAAGAAAAAATGCTCAACTGTTGATCTTCAATCAACATAGACAGGGTAAGTATACCTATTTGGAATTTTTTATCATCTATATGAAGTTATATTATATACGTTTTGTAGAGAATTTATTTGCGAATTTTTTGGTACCAGAATGAATATTATATCACATAAACTTCTATGAGTAAAAAAAAAAAAAAACACAAAGTATGTTTGGGGGTGTGGAGGGTGTGGCTCTGGGTGTGGCGGCCGTGTGGCACTGGGTTCCCTTTACCCGTTGATATATCCAACACGTGGGAAATATTTGTATGTGTTATGTATATGTCTGTGTAGGGAATTTTACTGCGATCACTGTCATACAAATTATAAAATGTTTCAACAAGTATAAACATGACAAACATCAAACGAACGAAAACAATGCGTTCGTTTCTGCCGCGAACGCATACTGAGCGACGTGGTTCTATATTTGGCGCTTCTCTTACACATGCTTTGTACAAATGTTATACATTTCATCTTATAGAAAATTTTATTGCAAACACATTGGTATAAAAAAAATACATACATAGAAAAGTAGGGTCAGGAAACGTATAAATGTATTTACTTTCCAAGCATGATTTCCCCCCTGTGTTTTCGCCAGTGCGCTCGCGGCTAACTACTCTCCACTTCACACACTCTTGCGGGTGGGCAATTACCTATATTTAACATTCATATGCATATGTCCGTGTAGAGAATTTTATTGCGATTCAAATGATACCAAAATTAGCGATGTAGGACAACTGTAGGCTTCGCAACCATTAAGAGAGTGGAAACATTTTGTTGCTGTTTGGCGCTCTCGGCGAGTGATCTGCATAGTTTTTTATTTGGTGTTGATACTCCTTATGCTTGGGCGGCATTTTATAGGTATGCTCTTATAGACAATTTCATTGCGAACACAGTGATACCAAATTTAAATACGTGCGCCTTCAATTATTGTCAGGACAGTCAAAAGAGTGTACACTTTTTCGGTCTTACCGCGTAGGCGCGCAAAGTGCCGAAAGCATCTGGGGTATTGATTTTTTTTGAGCGCCGAGAGCGGGAAAGTGCTAAAAGCAATTCTGAAGTTAGAAAGCATAGCATAGGCTCCTTGCATAATATTCTTTATGTGGTCCTCAGGTGATAGTTTTCTATCTAGAACCACCCCTAGATCTCTTTCTTTATCAGAATTCTTTAAAGATTTCTCACATAATATATAGGTTGTGTGGGGTCTATGTTCTCCTATTCCACATTCCATAACATGACATTTATTAGCATTAAATTCCATTTGCCAAGTGGTGCTCCATATACTTATTTTGTCCAGGTCTTCTTGAAGAGCATGACAATCATCTAAATTTCTTATCCTTCCTATTATCTTAGCATCATCAGCAAACATGTTCATATAATTCTGTATACCAAACGGTAGATCATTTATGTAGACAATAAACATCACTGGTGCCAGAACTGAACCCTGTGGTACTCCACTTGTGACATTTCTCCATTCCGATACATTGCCTCTGATTACTGCCCTCATTTTTCTATCAGTCAGAAAATTTTTCATCCATGTTAGAAGCTTACCTGTCACCCCTCCAATATTTTCCAGTTTCCAGAACAACCTCTTATGTGGAACTCTGTCGAAAGCCTTTTTTAGGTCCAGATAGATGCAGTCAACCCAACCATCTCTTTCCTGTAATATCTCTGTGGCTCGATCATAGAAACTGAGTAAATTCGATACACAGGATCTTCCAGATCGAAAACCATACTGTCTGTCTGATATTATATCATTTCTCTCCAGGTGTTCTACCCATTTAGTTTTGATTAGTTTTTCCAATACTTTCAATATTACACTTGTCAATGATACAGGTCTATAATTGAGGGGGTCTTGCCTGCTGCCACTTTTGTAGATTGGAACTATGCTAGCCTGTTTCCACACGTCTGCTACGATTCCTGTACACAGGGATGCCTGAAAGATCAGGTGAAGTGGAATGCTGAGCTCAGATGCACATTCTCTCAGAACCCATGGTGAAACGCCATCTGGACCAGCTGCTTTGTTCTTACTGAGCTCCTTTAGCATATTTTCCACTTCATCTCTAGACACCTCTATCCGCTCTATGTTGTTCTCTGGAATTCTTATTGTGTCTGGTTCTCTGAAGATTTCATTTTGTACAAACACACTTTGGAACTTTTCATTTAACCCTTAACATGCTAGGGGTATAATATCCTTTCTTCCCCACAGGCGCATGTAATTTTGAAAAAAAAAAAAAACATTTTCTCGTCCTAACCTATTAAGTTGTGTTCACTGATCACGGGAAAAATAATAAAAAAATCGTAAGTGGCATATATTGGCCGCTATAGGGCGGGGAAGTGTGGCAAAAAATAGGAGCTGACTGAGCGTTCGTCCCAGGCGATCTGTTGATCGCCAGCTGTCAGGCCGGAGTTGCCACAAAGAGATAATTACCTAATTATTTCAATGTCTCTGATTGATTTTTCATAGTTTTTTTGCTGTAATATTATTCAATAGTGTGTAATTTGATATATTTATATTATAAAATGAGTGAATCATCGCTGTACTCAAAAATATGGTGTGCATATTGTTGATTCAATTATGTTCATCAATCAGTGAACAAATACTTTGTCGGTTATTACACTATATACACAGGTTATATATAAGTATCTGCATGTTTTGTTCACCATAACGAACCACCAAGTAGCTATTATGAGTCAAAAAGTAACGAGGAGTGACCGCCGTGTACCAGCCTGCCACTCACACCCTCCCTCAAGTCATCTGACTCACCCACATTCTCCACCCACCATAATGTTTTTGCTTCTATATACGGACATTATATATAAGTATTTACATGTTTTGTTCACCATAACTGTACATCTAAGCTTGTATGGTGAGTAAAGGCACAAAGACGTAGGAACCTCACAGTCAGCTGATGGCTGCCGCCCTCAAGGCTGCCACTGGCTGCCACTCCCTCCCTCTCTCACCTCACCTGACTTGCCACCATTCCCCACCCACCATACTGTTTTTGCTTTTATATACAGACGTTATATATAAGTATTTACATGTTTTGTTCACCATAACTGTACATCTAAGCTTGTATGGTGAGTAAAGGAACAAAAACGTAGGACCTCACAGTCAGCTGATGGCTGCCGCCCTCAAGGCCAGACGCACTAATATTTCTACTCCAACAATACTGTTTTTTGGTGTTATTACGCTATATACATACATTATATATCAATATCTACCTGTTTTATTCACCATACTTGTACAAGTAAACTGGTATGGTGCCCAAAGACCATTGTGGTAACCAGTAAACAACACAGTCGTCTGCACGGTGGCGTCGTGCAGACGACGCCACTGCCCTCGCCAAAATGGCGGCTCCCAACCTTCTCCTCTTGCTGTTTATACCCTCCATACACATGTTATATATAAGTATCTACATTTGTGTTCACCATAGCGAACCACTAAGCTGGTATGCTGAGTGCAGTCAATAAAAGGTGGCCACACACAGTCAGAAGACAATGCCACCATCCTCCCTCCCAAAGCATTACTCCTCCCTCCATGGAGCACAGCGCTAAATATCACCACACTCCTGCTATTATCAGAACCCTGGTCAGTTTTATCACAGTCAGGGGTCTTCTGTAATAATATCATTGCTACATAATAGCATGAACAAGTATATTATGGCATTTTTAAGCGATGCTGTGGTCACAAGCTGAACAGCAGTGTTGTTAGCTCATGCTGCGTGCATCAGGCTTGGTTGCTCACTCAATACTGAGGCCCCTAACACCCGGGATTTTGGCCCACGATTTAAAAAAAAATTTGGCATCTGTTTACAAGAGCCCTGATGAAGGTGTGGTGAACCCCCGAGTATCCGTGGGCCGTTTAAATCTTGCGTAGTACTCCAACACGTCACATGACGCGATGCGCAGTTGACTGGATCAACGTCTACCACGTCATATGACGTGATGCGCACTTTAAGGGTTAATGTTTCACACATTTCCTTTTCATTTTCCGTGAATCTGTTTCCCATTTTCAACCTCTGTATATTATCCTTTACCTGCAATTTGTTGTTTATGAATTTGTAGAATAGGCCCGGTTCTGTTTTACATTTATCCGCTATCCCTTTTCCAAAATTTCTTTCTGCCTCTCTCCTTACTGCCGTATAGTTGTTTCTCGCATCTTTGTATCGCTGGTATGTTTGGGGGTTTGGCCTCTTCTTATACTGATTCCATTTTTGTGTCTTTTGGTCTCTAGCCCTCTCACAATTTCTGTCGAACCAATCCTGTTTTCTGGCCCTGCATCTCTGTTTTGGTATGAATGTTTGTGTGCCTTCCTCGTATATTTTTAAAAATTTGGCATACATTTCATTTACTTCCCTGCCTAGCAACAATTCTGTCCAATTGCACTCATTAAAAAAATTTTGAAGTTCCCCATAGTGTCCTCTCCTTAAATCGAGTTTATCAACTGTTTCAATGTCCCCATTTTCTTCTAGATGATATCTTAAAGCATAATCAATGTCTAACAGGACGTGATCACTCTTTCCCAAGGGAGGAAGGTACTGGATATCAAATATCTCTTCTTCTTTCCTGGTGAATACTAGATCCAGTACTGATGGTACATCTCCTTCCCTCATTCTTGTGGCTTGCTTTATGTGTTGATACAAGAATGTCTCCAGAATGAGGTTCACAAATCTGCATGTTCAAAAGTCCTCCGTTCTTGCTTCATAGGCCTCCCAGTCTATTGCTTTAAAGTTGAAGTTCCCCAGTATCAACAGTCGTGATTTATCTTTATCTGCTTGTACAATAATATCTCTCACGACCATTATGAGGCCCTCTCGTTTGTCATCCAGTTCTTCCTTTGTCCATGTGTTGCTTGCTGGTGGGCTGTAGGCATTTACAATTATCAGCTTATCATCCTGATTCCAGATCTGCAATGCCATTATGTCAATATCTCGAGGGTTTTCAAATATTAACTCTCTTACCTTCAGGCGTTTTTTCACCAGTACAGCCACTCCTCCCCCTTCCTAGTTTTCCTGTCACGTCTCCAAACTAAATAGCCTCTTGGGAATATGACTTCATTTATTATATTTCCTTCAAGTTTCGTCTCTGATATCTGGGACCCTAAGCTAGATTATATCTTGCAGCTACAAAGTTTTTGACCTCTCTCCATCTATGTTGGTATATACAATTTTCAGGAACATGTTCCCTTTTCCTTTGCTCTTTACTCCCCCTTCCACTACTGATCTTGTTGCTTTGTTTTTATGTACCATTTCACAAGCTTTCCAGTCCCTGTCACTTTGTAGAAAAAAAAATTTCTGTCTTCTTCATTTCTATCCCCATTTAGGCGTTTTGCCTCAATTAGGTTCATTTTCAGCTTTTCTCTGTCTTCCTTGGAGAGGTCTTGTCTTATTGACCAAAGTTTGCCAACCTCATCACTCTGCAATTTCCTGGCATTTCTTAGCACATCCATCATGTTTTTCACTCCATTAAACGTCACCCTTAAGGGGCGGTTCTTTTCTTTCTCATATTTTCCTATTCTTCTAAAATCACTGACATTTTCCTTTGAGCCTTCTCCTAAACCTACTATTTTCTCTATGATTTTCATCTCTTCTGTCGCTCGGTCCACCCTAGATGATATTTCCTTCTCTAAACATCCAAAAATTCGTAGCCTGGTGGATAGCGCGCAGGACTCGTAATTCTGTGGCGCGGGTTCGATTCCCGCACGAGGCAGAAACAAATGGGCAAAGTTTCTTTCACCCTGAATGCTCCTGTTACCTAGCAGTAAATAGGTACCTGGGTGTTAGTCAGCTGTCACGGGCTGCTTCCTGGGGGTGGAGGCCTGGTCGAGGACCGGGCCGCGGGGACACTAAAGCCCCGAAATCATCTCAAGATAACCTCAAGATGGACTTAGTTCTATCTGCAGTGTTTTGTACCAGTTTACTGTTGGTAACCAGTTCTTTCCTAATTGCTTGCCTAATTTCTGCTTCTTGTTGGTTATTTCTGGTTTTGACTTCCGAACACACTTCTTTGATAGTCTCTTTCTCTTTTACAACTTGAGCAAATGTCGCTTTTATTTCTTCTTTATACTTTTCTAGTTCTTTATTCACCTCCTCTATGTAAGTTGTCAGTGAAGTTTCCAGTTGGAGATCTTTACCTAACTCTATGTTAGCCCTTAGGCTTGCTAGGAGTTGTTCACCATACGAGTCTATTTTCTTGTTTATTTCTTCAAAGTCACCACACTTCACTTTCCACACCTCATTTTCTTTCACTAGTTCTTTGATTTGCTCCTCCTGATTTGTTACCTTATCTGTTAATGCAGTAATAATCTTACCTTGCTGAAGAATACTTCCTTTTAGATTGCAAAGCTCACTCCAAAGAGCTCCATTGTCCTCTTCCAATTTAAGCACTTTTTCTTCATATTTCTTTTGCATATCCTCAATTATCTCTAACCTGCCAAGAACACCTCCTTTCCTTATATCTTGTGGTGAGAATCCTTTGAAGCCATCATCTGTTGGTGTGTCTACAACATCAACAGGTGCATCAGGTTGAAGGAAACTGTGCCCATTTGTTTTCTACCGGTGCCGGGGATCAAACTCCGGTCCTTAGGTCCATAAGTCTAGAGTGATGTCCACTCAGCCACCAGCCGCCTGCAGCTGTGTGGTGTAATCAGGGGTGGTATATCAGTATGGTGTATCTGTATGGTGATCAGGTTATCATGAGGTTATCTTAAAATGATTTTGAGGCTTAGCATCCCCGCTGTCCAGTCCTCGATCGAGCCTCCTTTTTTGTTACACACCCCCAGGAAGCAGCCCGTAGTAGCTGTCTAACTCCCAGGTTCCAATTTACTGCTAGGTAACAGGGGCATCAGAGTGAAAGAAACTGCCCATTTTGTTTCCGCCTCCACCGGGGATCAAACCTGCAACCTCAGGACTACAAATCTGAAGCGCTGCCCACTCAGCTGTCAGTAAGCTTTGTTGATTGTTTCCCACGTGCATGCTTTGTCTCGGTGGCAGTATGAATTTTCCTGGCGATCCTTTCATTTCTTTTTTGTCTCTTCGTTGCTGTACTTCACTTTCTGTTAAGGTTGTTTTGTCCTTTCTCTCGTGACTGTTTCAGGACCGTCAGCTTATGTCGAATACTATCGCCTCGTATCGTGCGGCGTTGGCGAAGCCACTGCAGCTTTTGGCACTGATGTTACTTCTGCGCAGTTTCGCAAGCTGTCTCGGGTGTTGTTTCACCTCAGGCCTGCTCATGTGCCGCCTGAGTCGTCCTGGACAGGGTTCTCTCTTATCTATCTCTCAGTTGACCAGACCACACACTAGAAGGTGAAGGGATGACGATGTTTCGGTCCGTCCTGGACCATTCTCAAGTCGATTGTGTGGTCTGGTCAACATACTTTAGCCACGTTATTGTGACTCATCGCCTGCATATCTCTCCTTAGTTTCTTGTGGCCCCTTCAGTTCAGGATTGTTTTTGTAAGGCTCTTTTCTTGTTGGCATTGACCTCTGATGGGCCGGGTTGGGGAGCTTCATGCTCTCCTCCGGGGCAGGGGTTTCTGCTCTTTTGGTCGAGGTGATAGGTTTGTTCGTTTACAGCCGTCTCCTTTTTTGGTGAAGAATGAGACTGCTGCTTTTCAAAGGGGTCCTTGGGTTGTTGATGCTTGGTTGGTTAGGCCGGAGTGCATCATGTGTTGTGTCTGGTTTCAGCTCTGCCGTTCTTTGCGCGCCACGACCTCTGTAACTAGGGATGCGCTTTGGGTTGATTCGGTTTCCCTTCTTCCCTGTTCTCGGGTTCGAGTCTCTCAAGTCGTCTGCAGGGTTATTCTGTCTAGCTAGCCTGCGGTCTGTCCCAGTGCCCACGACGTTCGTAAGTTTGCAGCTCTACCTGCTGTCTTCAGTAACATGTCCTTGGCTGACATTCGGGCGCGGGGTTTTTGGCGGTCGAACAGGGTCCTGGCTGCATGCTACCTCATAAATGTTTCTGGGTCTAGTCGGGCCTGTGTTGCTTTAGGTTGGCGGTTGCAGCGTGTTACCTCGTCTATGAGTTGAGGTGCGAGCATCGACCTCCTCCCGGGTAAGTCCCTTTAGTTTTCGTCTTTGGTGATGTAGCTCCGGGGAGCCAAAGAAAATGGTGTTTCATTACATTCAACACTGGTTTTTATCTCTATTTTTTATTTTCAATTCCATGGATACTTTCATATGCTTAATAATAATAGGCACATGTTCTTGAACGCTAAATGCTTGAAAGATTGTTTGGTTCATGTTTTGTAACATCTAACTTTTTTGTTTAATTTAGGCCAGAACCAAGCCAGAACACTGCACTGAGAGACAAATTTGTTTCTGTTGTTGGACCAGTGTTTGCTGGTGGTGATGAAGCCAATATTTTGACACTCTTGACTTCATTAACAAATGTGAGTCGTCACGATGAGGGATTGCTTGTTACACCGACAGTTTCTGGACTCAGCAGTAATGATGACAACACTCCCAGTGAAACTGAAAGTAGAGACAAAGCCTTAGGTAAGAAATTTTGTGGGTAAGGTAAATTTTTAAGGAAGTAACACTATATATTACTTTTATAATTAAAGAAATGTGATAATGTAATATTGTGACCATACATTATATTTATATATAAATAGAGACCATGAGTGTAAGTGTAATTACCTAGGTGTAGTTATGCTTATGGTGTCTCATCTTTCCTGTACTCTGTCATATGACACGTAGAAACTGCTGATGGTTTTGGCATCCACCACCTTCCCACTAGTTCCAAATGTCTACCTCTCTTTTTCTGGGGGGAGCCCCGTCGGCTCCCTGGAGCTTTACCAGGCTGATATGCTAATGTCAGACTTTGGCATCGGTCATGTGTATGGAGTTCTAGGGCCTACCGGGGACCACGGCCAGAACCTGGCCCCCTCAGAGAGGCAAAGGGAGCAATGGCCTATAGAAACCCCCGTGTGGTAGGAAGCATTCTATGTCTGCCATCGACCAGGTCAAGCATCCAGAAAGGTAAGCATTCCAAAACAAACCCCTATTCTGGTGAAAATTGCTACCTAAAGCTGAACTAGTGGATAGAACTCTTCAACAGAAAGCAAGGAAACTAGTATGACGTCATACGTCACCGCGCCGCTGTCTGCGCAGCGGCAAGCACGAATCCCCACAACAAAACCGAGCCAGTCCCTGAACCCTGGATGAATCGGGTTGTGCCAATAAGCGTCCCAGAGGTTCAGGGACACCATCCAAGCGCCCAGCTCAAACAGGAGCCGAGTCTGAGACAGTGTGGTCATCCGTAAGGAGGTGCAATGAACCCAGGGGTTCAGATGGGACAAGTCCAGAATGTACCAGAAGGTCCGCGCAGACGGGAAACAGACGGGAAACCCATCCGAGGGACGTTATCGCAGGGATGACTTCCCCACACAGAGTGCAGGGGAAGAAGCCTGCCCTGCCAGCCCCGAACCCTCCACAGGGGGAGGGGGCCACCCAACACCACCTGAGGCCATGTGAAGCGACCAAAAAAGCCCACAAATCGTGGGATCAGGCATAAGTGAACAGCGCAAGCCTCCCCTCATCGCCCCGTCAATGGGACGAACGGCGAAAGGGCCGGCGCCCCTTACGAGACCCAGAACCTCACACAGAGCGAACACCTCGCCGACCAGACGAAGGCTGGTCCAAAGGAGGAGCCGAACCCAAACCTGACACCAGTGGCCTACCACGACGAGATGAACCCCAAGCCTTGGCACGACTCTTCCATGAAGGCCTACCACGGGACCCCCGGAGAACCAGCAAGTCTGACATAGGATGGCAAGAACCTGAAGCAGCCTGAATATTCTGCGCAACGGCTGAAGCCTCAAACAAGAGAGGGCTAAAAGGGGAAGACATCCTAAGAGTCATGGCCCAATTGGATTCCACAGAGGAGGCAAGCACCGTTTGCCGACACGCAAGCCGGGAGGCATAAAACAGAGCCACCGCATCCTGCAAGATTGGCACGATAAGCTTCAGCATGGCAGCCGATGAGCGAGCAGCTGAGGCCAAGGCGCCAGACCCAGGAACAGCCCCAAGTGCCCCCACATCCTCCGTGAGCCTGTCAGAAGACAGCTCCAAGAGGGAAAAGAAGCGCAAGGCCACAACCAAAAGGCCCCAAGCGCGCAAGTCCTCCGCCACCTGCGCCGCCAAAAGGGAGGGAACCTGCACATGGAGCTGAATGACAACAACATCCTGGGGAAGGGCAGAAGCAAACAAGCACTCATTGAGGTGTTCAAGGTCACCCCCCAGGAAAACCTGAAGCACCGTCGAAGCCTCCCGCCACTCAAGCGTGTGTGAACGGCAGGAGGAGTGCCAGGCCTCCAAGGCAAAGACAGGACAGTACGCCAGCCAGGACGACTCCAGAACCTCATAACGGAGCCAGAAAGGGAACGAAGTCCCAAACTTGAAAGCCGAGGGGATCCATTGCTGAGGCATAAACCAGGTCATGCAGGAGGTTTGCCGCAAGGGCCGCCCGCACCGCAGCAGGTTGGACGCGATAAGCCAAAAACCTCTGGAAAGACGGAACCGAAGCACCCGGGGAACACAGAACCAAACGAGGGAAGGGACAGACACCAAATCCAACTCGGACGCAGAGGTGGGAAAAGAAAATCTTACTCCTTGTAACAGTAAACCCCACTCAGAGGGTAGAAAAACCCAAGTGGGGTTCAGCGGGGCCCAAGGCCCCCAAGTCAGCCCCTCCCCAGCCCCAGGATCCTCTTCCGCAGGACCCGGGGCCGTGTCCTTCCCCCAAGCACCGACCCCACTAGACAAGGCCGGAGCAGCCACGGAAGCTGGATAGGAGGAGGCCCACTGGTCAGACCCAGAGGCTTTGGCCGGGGGAGGTGACTCGAATGCCTCCATCGCCACACCAGCGGGGGCATCCCCCGAGGCTGCCCGAGTCTCAAGACCAATGAACCCTTGCCCCGACTCCGAAACCCTCAGACATTTTGGGGCTAAAAGCAGAGGAGGGGGACCGGAACGAGCATCAGGAGGGGAAGGACCGGGAGGTGCGGACTGAACCAGGGTCGAAACGACCCCCACCCCCAAGTTCGGGTCCCCATAAGCAAAACGGGGCAGCCGCGGGGCATCCGGGTGAGCAACCAACCTGGCGCGTTGCAACAACTGAAACCTAGAATGCAACACCTGTGCAGCTTGTACCCGAAGATGATCATCCATAGATTGGGTAACTCAATTTAATAAGCAACTGTTGCTTAATAATTTAAGCAACAATACTCACAGGACTCAGGGTTGAAAGTGTCACTGACCCAACAGGCTGCGTGACGGAGGCAAAAACAGTGAGGATCGCCCTGAGACAAGGAGACCGAACAACCCTCAAACTCACACGAAGCGAGGGAAACCCCGGGGTCACATCCATCGGACCCATACATCTCCTAGGGGATTCCCAGGGTCCTGAGCTTTTACTTGAATAGGACTCGTGCTCAGGTAAACCCAGGAAGGTACTGCTAACCTGCGCCCAAAACTATCAAACAAACTGTCTAAAGCTGAACCCCAGGGACGTGTGCACTCACGGAGACCAAGCAGGGGGCACCACCAAGTATCAGGGTGAGGCCAAACACCAGTGGCAAATAGGGCAGAGCCCCCCACCAAGGCAAAAACAAAAAGAAAAACAAAACCCCGCAAGAGGACAACGTACCCCAAAGAACAGAGCCGGCCACTGTGATAGGTGACAACTAGCTGCACAGCACCCTACGCCCCTTACCAGTGCGAAAACTGCCTCTTACCCTAAGGTTAACTAGGGGAGACAAAACCCCCAAGTACCCAAAGAGCAGCCGAGAAACTGAGCAGAAATACTGCCTAGCAGAAGCAGACCCAGAGGAACTTGTGGAAGGGAACCCCAAGCTCCAAGGGCAGTACTTAAAATGCACCTAGGGAAGGGAACCTTGGGCTCATGTAGACCGAGTACTGAGGAATAACTCCTGGCTCTCACACCCATGGAGTACAGCAGCCACACACAAGGCACAGCGCTGCAAAAATACTGGAGCCAGAGCACACAACCGAGCCGATAGCATCAGCCTGAAGAACTGGGGTGTGGATCGCCGGTGTGGTAGGTCTGGGGCTGCCCCTTCCCCCCCAGGAGGGGGGGGCTGTGCAGACAGCGGCGCGACAACAGATGACATCATACTAGTTTGCTCGTTTTTGTTTGTGGAGTTTTATCCACTCGTTTGACTTTGTTGCAATTTTCTCCAGAATAGGGGTTTGTTTTGGGACGCCTACCTTTCTGGGTGCCTAACCTGGTCGATGGCAGACATAGAATGCTTCCAATTACACGGGGGTTTCTATAGGCCATTGCTCCCCTTGCCTCTCTGAGGGGGCCAGGTTATGGCTCGTGGTCCCCGGTAGGCCCTAGAACTCCATACACATGACTGATGCCAAAGTATTTATTTTAACATTAGTGTATCAGCCTAGTAAGCCCCGGGGAGCCATAGGGGCTCCCCTCAGAAAATACTTGTTTCATGAATGCTTTATTGAATTAGATGGAGATTCTCCAGGCTGTCTCTGGCTGGCTGGCAGTCTTCTGAGCCATTTCCCAGATGGGTCTTGGGGGGGAGGGAGGCAGGAAGTGAGGGTGTGGGGGAGAGCAGGAGTGAGGGAGTGGGGGAAGAGGTTCTGTGAGGGTGAGGGAGGGGACGATAGAGGTAGGCAGCCTGCTTGCCATGTGAGGACCCCCTAATGTCAAAACAAACCCAATACCGACCTCCGGTATTGTGAGGGTACCACCTCTGGTGCCAATGTGGGGACCCAAAGCCTCGGAGAAGAAAATAAAAAGTATTCAGAGGAGACCTTGTGGTTTCTCACTGAACACTAATATTATCTTCTCCTACCACCCCCATTCTTTTGTATGTACACATATATATTTACTTTATTTGAACTTTGTTACAAAAAAGGAGTTACATATGGGTTACAAAGATGGTTATCATAGGTTGCCGAGTTCCTCCAGCTCCTCAGATGGCGGGCAGGAACCCTGGATGCAGTGCGCATTTCCCCTCTGTATCGCCACACTGAGGCGCTGGAAAAGAAAGCTTGCAGCTCTCGGGTCCCTTGTTGTTTCAATGAGCCTAGAACCCAGTTCCTTCAAAAAACTGGTAGCACTTTTACCCCAGGCGCCGAGTGTCTCAGAAGCAATGGGGACAAAATTGTAGTGGTGATCCAGTTCTCTATACTTACGGGATTTGGCTGCTTCCCTGTGGGTGGCAGCGCCACCTGGTTGTGCAACACTGAGGTTAATGTAGGTGTTAGCCAGGGTTGATACGCACGTGTAGTCCCATACCAACTGCTTGCCATTCTTCCAGGGGTTCACTGTGATACCATCCGGGCGACCAATAAGAGCATCAGAGTTACGGGGCGTTAGGTAACGGGGCTCTCTTTCAGCTGGGCATCCAGCTGTGGTGAGGCTCCTCTTGATGATGTCGTTAACTTCACTGTGCCTTGAGTGCCATCCCCCTGTGCTTTGGCAGAGTAGGCCATGGTGGCCGTACCTGTCAGCCACCACCTCGTCGCAAATACACCTATATCTGGTGTGGATTGGGGCAGCAAAGCGGAGGGCCACAGCAATTCGGAGGGTGTGTGGTGTGAGATGCGTGCCAGTTGCCGACATTGGGGTTGCTAACAGGAAATCCCCTGCATGTGGTGCTGCTACTGCTGTGAGGCGAGCAATGTCGTGTTGTGTTGTTGCAGCACCCAGGCACTCTGCAGCAACTTGGTCTACAATGGGGCCATCCCAGCTGGATTGCTTGTGGGCTTTTCGGGATGGTGGTTGAGGTGATTGGCCTGCACGAGAGGCCCACTCTGTGGCACAGCGTGTAAAATTGGGATCATGTACACCTGCCAGCTGATGTAAGTGGGCAGGTAGAATTTCCTTCACAAGGTCGTCGGATGCTGATAAGGAGGACAGGAAGGCTGGAACAGCGATTTGCGTTGCTGTTCGGACTCCGAGGCCCCCAAGTCTTACGGGAAGAGAGGCTTGTTTCCACTGTAGGTCATCGAGAGAGAGGTTAAGGGCTTTTTCTAGCATTGATTTCAGTAACCGGTCATACTCACTTAGTTTTTGGCTACTGTAAGATGGTGAACACCTCACAAAGTAGGTTAACCTGGGGAGGGACAGACATCTGGTGATGAGGTAGAGTGCATCATGAGCATCAATATCCTCAATCCTCCCATCCATCCTCTTAAGGTCGGCGATTTTCTTATCAAGGACCTCATCGATGGCTTTCAACCCCAGGGGAGCTCCTTGGAGTGTGCTGTCTTCAGGTTTAGTTTTATGGATATTTGGCAGAAGACCCTCTATTCTCTCTACGATGCCCTGGTTGGAACATATTATTTCACATTTAGAAGGGTTCAGGGTGAGGCCTAAAACTGCACCTTGCTCCTGAATTTTTCTGATGTCCTCCAGGAGGGAGTCTTGGGAACCAGCTAGGGTACCATCATCCAAGAACCAGATGTTAAGCTCGCTGGACAGGACCTCTGTGACTTGTTTGATGACTAAGCAGAAAAGGAGAGGAGCAAGGGGGTCACCCTGTTCGACGCCTTCTCGCGAGTCAATTTCATGTTCGCCAAAAAGTACCTTAAGATCCATACTGTAGCATGAATGTACAAAAGGGTAGAGGGAAGGGAAATGACTATGAACCACACGGAGTACAGCATCCCTCCGCACCAAATTGAAGGCATTTTTGAAATCTAGCTTGATAAGGGCCTTTTCGTCTGTGATGTTGGCGATGAAGGCTCGAGCTGCATGGGCTGCCGCCTCACACCCTTGTAGAATGCCAAACCCGAGCTGTTTTGGCTTCAGCATGTTGGCCGCTGCATCACTAACTGTTCTTGCAGCTGCCTTTGTGACGAGACGGCGGAGAGAATTGCCCACAGCTATTGGCCTGATCCCTCCATCCTTTTTCTTTAGAGCACAGAGAGATGCTCCAAAAAAGATAGGTCTTATGGACGCTGGTATGTTGCCAGCTAGACATGTGTTGGTGAATCTGGTTAGTTCCACCAAGAGGTTCTTTGCAATGTCACCCAGTGCAGGGTTGAGCATTTGCTTGAGGTGGTTGGGTTTTAGTACTGTGAACCCACCTGCTGATCCTGTAGGGAAGGACATGGCTGCCTTATGGACCACAGATTCAGCCACCCAGAGAGGTTCTGCTCCGGTAGCCCCCACTTGTACAATGTCGTCCTCACGCGGAGCCCTGGGTGGGTGTTTCTCCCTTAGGGCTTGAGCTGTTGCGGCATCTCTGTCAGCAATTGAGTCCTCACTGGTGATGACTCGTATTGCGCCAATAGTGTTTCCTTCTTCTATTTTCTTGGTGACTGATGTTCT